>NC_060231.1:7920343-8267843 GCF_907164935.1 Osmia bicornis bicornis
ATATCCTACCTGTGATTATTTTAATAATCATTTAATTGAAACGTGATAAAGCGAAAGCTAATTACAAATTATTCAAACATTTGTTAGGCTGACTGCCTATTATTTGTTCGCACGTTGATTCGGCTTAAGTACTTGCTTGCTTGATTAATTGTCTTCTCACATACCATACGTTCACCATTTACATGACGACCTGCTTGTTCACCATGAGATTGAATCTGAACTTGTATCCACCGTTAACGAAACGATTAACGTGATTAACTCTCATCCAGTTTTCATAAGAAACTTTTCTATCAACTATAAAATGGGTTGGGTTGAGTTGGAATATACATTCATCGCCTCCAGTACTTATCTTGTATTTTCTCTTCTTGAAGCCTGCATCTTTGTTCAGAGAATTCTATTCGTCATGAAAAATAGGCTTCTTGAATCAGCAAAAACAGTAATCTTGCAGTCTCATTCATTCTGTTGCAGTCAACTCTGTTCTCTGTTATAATTAATTGATTATTGTGACTTATCTGATTTGTAATCATCATTGCTCACTTGTTTAGTACCTAGTGTATACTTGGAAGTATTATACAGGGTGTTTGTAAAGTCTCCATTTGTTTCAGTTACTTGTTGAGAATTTGTATGCGTGATTGATTATGAAAACAAAGGCCTTTTTATGCGTATGTCTCGTTCCATTGTGAACCAATGGAAATTTGAGGTAAATCATGTTCAAGATTCAAGATGTTATTGCTGTATCTGGTTGTTCGTTAAGCTCAGCACAAACTAATGACATCGGTGATTGTTCGAAACAATTTGAGGATCAAGAAAATTGTTATATATATTTAAGTTATGAAATTGCATTTTAGGCTGAGTTAATGAAATGATTTCACAGGGTGATCCTCAAATTATTTTGAGCAACTTATGATATAAAGAATCAACAGCTAAGAAGCTACAATGTATACATAGCTATATAAAAATGGGTCATTTTATTATTGTTAAGCGTGTTAAATTTAATTTTAAATTAACAAATATATTCATTATTGTTTTTAAGCAATTCACACGGAGTGGTTAAATAATTATTTTATTCTTCTATGGAACTCTTGATTGTGACTGTGTACGAACACCCTGTGTACCATTTTCATGTCTGGAAGAAATTCTTTTATAGCTCGGTTTCCCTAAAGCTTGTTGGGGTTTCCACACTTGCTTAACAGTGCAAGACATTTGCATGACACTGAAAATCATGGGAACAGGGGGCTAGCAGTAAAAGGGTCGACTTGTGGACTCTATAGTCTGCCTATAGAGAAGCTTTTTTTTTGTTAGAGAAAGGGGCCTCGTGAACAAAAATGGTGAAAGGACGTACTTAATTGCGAGATTGAATCTCGTCGCTGTCCTCGTCTCCCTTCCAGTTTCTCATTCAGAAGCAAAGTGAAACCTTGATCCATCATTTTTCATACTGAATTACCAAACAGTTTCAAATTACAATAAGTGTTTCAAAATAAATAAAGTAAGTACTTAAAGTTTCTTTTCTTTTCTTTTTTTTAAGTTAACATTTCTAAAATTTCATACAGTTAAAGATCAGGAGATTAAACGATTCTTAAATATTTACAGAGGATCAAAGAAGGCAAAGCGATAAGGTGATCAAGGTTTCACTTTGTAGTTGAACCAAAAGTCACTATAAAGGACATCGTCATCTTAGTTTCTTTCCACACTCCAAAGATGGATAGCGAACGAGGAACACAGCACTTATATTTTACTTGTCATTGGTGATACAAAGTGTCGCCTACTTAATACACCAGGTGTGTACGTTGCACTCTAACTTCCGTTCTTGATTAACAGGTTTTATAAAAAAAAGAATCCTCTCGGTACTTCTCTGCTTGCATATGATAAACGAGGCTTGAGAGATTCCTTTTTGCGTTACCTTTTAATCACAGGAAAGATAGCGTGCACCCAATAAGTGTACACCTTGATTTAAAACCGATGTCCACTGCCAAGATTGTGCGCGATTGGAAAACAAAATTGAGGACAACTAAAAGGCTAAAGATCATTAGAAGCTGGGTCTTTTCTGATGGCTAAGAATTTTCCAAGTCCAGTTGCACTTGTTGATGAAATACGCGTTAGCATCAGATGATTTTGTAAATTCTTTGTTGATCAGTTTGTAACTGGACTGTTGCTGAAAATTCCTGAAAATCTCTTAAAAATTTTGCCTAACTGATAGTAATTTTCTATTGTGTCTCTGATCAGCCCTGGAAAAACTTGAGCCCAGGAATTTGAATGCATTTTAATCTGTGGATATAGGTGCATTGGGAAAGTACTATAATTTCAGTGGGTCATTATTGCTGTACATAAATCAGCCACTTTTTGCTTGTTTTATTTTTCACGTGCTCACCTCTTGTTTCATTTGAAAATCCGTTAAATACGTATGGGACATTCGAAGGGTTCAGTTTCCAACTGTTCCAATCAATGAATTCAACAAAAGCCATCTTGTTCCTATCGCTGATCCATTCTGTATAGGATTCCTCGCGGTGAGATGGAAAAGTTAATCAGTACGCTTCGCGATAACGATATTTGTTGTGGAAAAGGTATGCCGAGAGACTTAATAGAGAGACTTTGGCACGTGTACATAAAACTATTTAACAAAGTCTCGTTGCAGAAAGAAACTATATTTCTAATACGCGCAGTAGGACTGAATAATTGCTTGCTATAACTTTCTTGTCAGTATAAAGAAAAAGAAAATACATATAATATAAATCTTGTGAAAAACGCTATGTATTCGCAAGTTACCATCCGGTGCAGATATGCGTTGAATATACAATAGACAAAGATAAAATATTAAACGTTTTTTAATATTAACGCATTAATAAATTAATCTGTTACGTTGAAACGATGATGATGATTGATTATAACAGTTACACGTAGGGAATATAACATTTATATATTTATATATATTTATATATACCATACGTATATATATACATATAAATATATATTATTAATTTTTAATTAATTATTATTAGCGACTATTATTATTGTTATTATTATAAAATAAAGTTTAAGACACGTTATTCGAATGTTATTTGATTAAAGCCGATCAGCAGAGGGCATACAAACATTTCCAAGTATCTTCACTACAATTGCTTTCTAAGTACAGATTTCAAAATTGAAAAATGGTAGCACAAAATGGAAAGTCAGACAGTGTAGAAGATTAATTGTTTCTTTTTATTAATTTTTTTTTTTTTTTTACCAAAGTAAGAGTATAAATTATGTGAATCACTCAGAGTGAAAAAGGTCTGCAGAAATAAAACAGAACTCTGATTCTTAATGGCAATTGTAGCTCGTCTGTAAATTTGTCTCTGGATCGTTTTCTATTTGCCTTAAATGTATCATTGTAACTACTACTCCAAGCGTTGTTAAATGATATTTTTTTACTCACTCTTATATTCTGATAATGTTACAAAGGTATGGAATGTTAAGGAGAGTATGGAAAGTTAGTCTTTTAGAGTCAGAGAGTACAGCAAAAAGAATTTTATTTTGTTTGCTTCTCACTTTAAATTACATTTCACACTATACGCTTGCACCTGTAAGGCTCTGAACAAAAGTCACCTTGGCTTCAAACTTCATTTTCACTCTGGTTCTTAGGTACTACGTTTCCGTACTAAATTCGTTATAAGACATTGCATGTCGTTAATTATTAATATTAAAGGAACATTCGAGTACCTAATAATAATTGAAAATTAATATCAAAGTGAAAATGGTACTTAAAATTATATACGCACATATTGATAGAAGTATTTCTGTGGTGCTTGGCTTATATTAGATAACATATTCTCTTGCACACAAACTCACAATGTTCTTTCAAAGACAAAACGAATACTCAGGTTTACCTTCACACAATATTCTCATTCTTTTTTATGAATGAAGATTATATCAACTGTTCTTAGAGAATAAATTAATCATTAATCAATGTCAATGGTACTAAATATTGTTCTAATTTCAACATGCTAAGTGATGAAAACAAGCAAGCTCTTCAAGAGCACACTATTTGCGGCTGAACCACCAGCACGTAGCTCTCACTTAATATTTCACTGCATTTGTTGAACCATTCGGTTAATTAGGATTACTTGCGTGTTTTGTAACTCGCCGCTCTCGCTCGTAAATCGATTTATATCATAAGATCTACATACATGATATTCAGAAAGCACTTTGCAATATATTGCATTGATTCAGTGGAATTCTGCACGGCTGACCATTCGCAGAATCTATCACTGAATCGCGTTGCGCCAATCCTTGTCTCGTACTACTGACCGGTGGCGCATCAGTCACGGAGTATTCTACTAGCACGCGTCTGACCAAACGCGCGATATTCTACTTCCGTACGTCTGACCAGACGCGCGGTATTCTACTGACCCGAGGCCGAGTCTTTTCAGTACATTCTACTTACGTTGATGTTCTCATACATTCTTGAAGGCTTATACAGAATATTCTATCGACTTATGTAACGCTTAATCAGTGTTTTACTCTTTTTATGACACAATTCATAGAATACTCTCTAATAAAATCAGTGTTATTACATGTCGTTAACACTTTGAATTTTCAAATTGTTGAAGATTGTAAAGAAACAATGCTAGGCGTAAATCGAGGACCTTACTTTATCAGATGTAAAAAGGATGTTCAAGTAGCGGTTCTCATTGTAATATTTAACGAGGGTGAAATTTCGAAAATGTTATTATCTTGCGTTGCATGTTACAAAGCTATTCTCGGTTTCTGCTTATATGAATCTCTGTTAATTTTTTTTTTTTTTACTTTCATTTTCTCCACACAATTCATAACAATCGAATTTCGCTGACTTACGCATCTAATCTCACATGAATATAATCTTATATACATATTATGGAGGGTTTCTAGTTTTAATGTACAGTTTCTTCTTTTGGTGATTATGGATATTCAGGCACTTTTTAGCTTTATGAAATATTGCTTTTACACAAAGTGATCTATGTATGTCAAAGAAATTGTTTATAACTAGAGCAGTACAGTGAAGAAATAGATTGACAAAGGAGACCAAGTATCATTAGTTAAAAGGTGCCGAAAAGGTATAGTAACGGTGTTGTTAAAAATTGGGACAAATATTTAAAGTAAACGAATTTAATTAAACTGATTATCGAGAAGTGGTGTACTGCTAAGCGCGTACTGCTCGTTGCGTTCAGTTATAACCATGATATTATCCTTTGCTCTTGAAGGTAATAGGTGGCGAGTTGCAGGAACGTTTGATACCAGTACCCTACAGCAAGAGTTCGACAGACCAAGCTGTAAGCGCTCCTCTCTGCTCTATCTTTCTCACTTTCGCTAATTCTAATCTTTTACTATGTCTGTCTGTCTGTCTGTCTGTCTGTCTGCCTATCTGCCTATTCTTAATCTATCTGTTTGTTACTCAATGTATACTAAATAGACATCACTTATACAAACACATGCAAGCACAACAGACACACATACGTACAGAGTTTTTCTTTTTACCTTTCTCTAATCTATTCTGTTTTACATTTCACTGTTAAAGCTTTTTTACTTGCTCTTTGTGTGATAATAACGTTCGCAATCTGTCCTCTTTGCTACAAAGTGCTTCCTTCTTCTGTCTTTACACTGTTTCTCTTCTTTTTCTATGATATTTGTTTATCTCTAGTCTTTTCATTTTTTTATAACAATGTTCGTTTATAATCAGAAGTACAAATTTGTTGGTAAAACATAAAGTGTACATGAAAAGACTAGAGACTTGGTTTTTAACTTCTTGCTCTACTATTCATTACAGTTCTGTGTAATTCTCTGTCCCCTTTTTTTTCTTGCTAGTCTGCAATGTACAAAATGTACAAATTTATCTTTTCTTCCTGTTACTCATACACATCACAAACACGGATCACATTTACACTTGAGCCTAGAGCTTTTGCTCGTTCGCTTCTCTGTTCCCCAGTTACATCTTGTTCTTTATTTTATATTCTTCACGAATCTCGACAACCGATGAAGTTTCATGCGAGTCGATTCTTTGTCCTCACTGTTGAATTAAATTCAATTAGAAATTGATAACATATAAATTCCTTCGCGTAACGTTTACTTGGACAGTACACGATACACTGCAATTTATTAATTAGCATACTTACGACGTAGCACTACGTTCTCACTGAGTTGACCTCAAGTCAGTAGTTTACAATTAGTAGCATACACAAGGTAGATCAAGCACTTCACTGATCACCTAGTACCACGTGCATGATGACATACATACTTACACAAGTGTTATACAATAACAAATAGATTTGAGGTTTTAAACGGCTCGCTAGAAGAACATTGATGTCGAGAATGTACAACTGCTTATCCATTGATCCAAATGAGGCCACTCGTATGGATCATCGTCCTATCTCTCTGAAAAAAAAAGGAATCATTTACAAGTCTTTCTTGTTTCAATGGAAAAGATTCTTTTAAAATTATTGTTACTGCCTTGAAATTCTATCTTGATAAAGAGAAATTAAATAGACTTCTTTTCTGGAAACGCTAGTTATTTTTCATCGAAATAAGATTCTTGATTGCAAGGCTGAATGAAAAGGGCACGAGGTGTAGTTTCAGAGGCAACATTTTCGTTTTCACGAGTCATTGAAATTTGCTGTATCAGTAGCATTTGCTGCTCGATTTTCAAAGGCAACATTTTCTACTTAATTGGACTTGCTGATCCTTCGGCCAATTCTGCTTACGTGTAAGCAAGTAGTAATACTTTTTTATTGCATTTACAGTACGACGTGGTTCGTTTTCCTTTGTTAAATATTTTCATCTACAGTTCAAACACTCAAGGTGAAAGTAGTAGAAAGTACAAATTTAATTGATCAATCATGTAACTAATTACAATTTGGAAATTAACAATCTTCTGGTTTTCTTGCACGATCCACGTCGTGTTTGTAGGCACGTTACTATTGTTCCATGCATTATGATCTTACCACGTTTAATACTTACAAATTTTTTTCTAAGCAGACGTTTCTAATCATTTACATGTACCATCGTTCAATTACAAAGAAGGTTTCTAAACGATCTGACGATCTTGAGAGATAGCAGACTTCACGAGCTATTTCCATGGCGTTGATCGAACGTTTTCCATCAACAAACTATCGTTGACTAATGGTTTCCTCTCTGTTTGTGTGTACTTGTATGTGTGTATGAAACATGATACCAGAAACGTTCGATCGACCCAATTTTCACCCTATAATTTGATTAGCAGTTTCTCTTAAAAGCCTGGAGTCTGTTCTGATAAAATAAACTCCTCGTGGAAGATGCTTCGATACAAGAACGCCCACTAGAGCAATCTATTACATTGTAACAGTTTGAAAGACAAAACAAATTCATGGATATTGATCAATTGAACTGAATCGACAATAATAAAGAGGCAAAGAAACGTTAACTATTCTTTTGATGATCTTCAAATAGCGTATCAAGGTCTGTCGCATTCTCATATAGAGTCACTCATCAAAAGATCCTTCTTTTCTTCTCTTCATACTGTCGACTTTCTCTCCACCCCCTCTCTCTCTCTATTCTCTTACAATGTCTATATTTCTGAATGATTCTTGCGACACGATCGATACGACTTTTGTCTGAATCATCGGGATTAAACTTGTATCAAGAACAATCCCTATCCGACAGAAGGTTCTTCGAGCAAGCGTATCCTCTATTCGCGTTGGACAGAAAGTTTTCAATTGTACATAGAAAGCAGAGGGGAGACGTATCGCTCGTGAAACGGGGAATCATGAGGAGGTCATGTGTCGACCTGTGAGCTGCTTAAAGAGAAAGAAAATGAAAAGAGTCCATTTTTTTTGTGGAACAACCGTCGTTGTCTCTCTGCCCGGGAGTGCACAGAGTTGTGTTGGTCAGCAGAGCGCGGTGGTATAGCGTGCATGTTTAAAATGTACCGGAGAGACGCATTTAGTGAAACGCTAAACCGGATATTCGGCCAGGTTAAACAGTGTCTGACCGTCAGCCTGGTTTAGGGGACCTCTCTCCACGGCGTATCGTGTAAGTATTCCCTCAATGTTTTCTGTCAAACAAACGAATGAGCAAATTTAAAAAAAAAAAGCGACACATTTTCCTGCCACTTCCATGAAAATGCAAGAAAGGAAGGAAGAAAAAAAAGAGAGAGAGATATCAGTGTATCTAATTAACATACATACCTACATGTATTTTATAAAGAAAACTCGGGTGTTTTAATTTTTTTTTTTTTTTTTTTTTTTTGGGACGGGGGTTGTTTCCTTCCACGCAGGGGAGGTACCATCATGAATGATTGAATAGCATTGTTCAAAAACGTGACTACGCCAATGCATGTGAGTTCGCAGCCTGCAATTTGTCACGCTGGATTACAGCTCACCATACGATGCCAGGTGTATATGCGTGGAATTATTTTTCTTTTCTTTTGCTGTTGTTGTTTTAGACACGATGATCGTACCAGCTTTTTGTCGATCATTCGTATCTGTAACAAGCGTGTGTTGGCTTAAGAATATTTTTAAGAGGGAGAAAAATAAAAAAGAAAATAAGGAGTATCGAGGAATCGTGAGGAGCTTTTCAGCAAAGCCTCGCATATCCGCTTACTGCATCGAAACGATGATCGTGTGTCTGAAGCATTCGACGATTTCGTTTCTTCTGGGCCGTTATCCAAGCAACAAGACCAGACGGAGGAACGAAATCGCGTGGAAGATTCGGCCATCGACGGGTGCATGTGGTGTTGCGTGACATTGCAAGTATAGTTTGAGGCGGTGATGTCGGTGAGTTATAAATTTCAATTATTTCTATAAAGAAAATCAACAGACAATGGTTTAAGAGATAAATATTATATATATATATAAAAAAAAAGAGATACTTGTGTTAACTTGCAAAAAGTACTTTAAGTATGTGCCATCGATGTCGCTTCCTTAAATTCTGTGTCTTAACTATTTTGCCTTGCTACGCAGGGTATCGAAGCCCCGCCTAGTTCTTCTAGTAATTCGTGTGGCCGCTGCTTTCTGTCTCTTTATACATACACATAATTATACCTCTATATTTACATAAACGTCCCTTTAATCTGTTTAGAGGTTGATCATCTTAACTCTGAAAATAAAAGAGAAAATTATTATGAAATATTTCTTATGTTCCAAAGTTACACTTGTATCATCCATATCGAACGAAGATGATACAAGTGTTGTTTATGAAATAAAATAATAAATAGAGAGGATCAAGCTCAGTCCCCTAAATGGATTTTGATCTAACGGTGTATGTACCAATCTTCTGGTAAAGGAGGAGATGGTTGAGCAAATACTGATAGAAAGGTTTCCGTTTGCAGATCCGCGTAGTGAACGCATTTCGGCAGGGCCTAGACGCGCGCTACACGAGCGAGCACAGCAGCACTCCCTTGGCGGAGGTACTGAGAAAGCAGTCGTCCTTAAGCAAGCGGCTCTCGCAGACGAGCAGCATCGAATACGCCGACAACAACCCAGACGAGCTGACCATACCTGAGATAGACGTGGAAAGGCTCTCGAGTCACAGTCACACCGAGACTGCCGTTTAGAAAGAGAATGTCCAGCAGCCACAACGGTCATAGATAATGTGTTGTTACGTTGACAAATCTTTTCGACGATGTGTAATAATCCTCATCCTTATTTTCTCGTGGCCAGCGCGTTCAAAAAGAGGTATAAAAAAAAAAAAAAACTGCGACTAGAAGCGTGCTTTGTGATCCTCGACGAGAAGAAAAGAGAGGATCGATTTTCCTGACCGAGTCAAAAGAAAGAAAATTAAGAGAAATCGTGACGCGGGGTTGGGTCGTCGTCATTACCAAAGCCACGTTCAGTCGAGAGACGGTGAATCTAGAAAAGAAAATAAGAAACATGACGATGACGATGACCTTCTATCCACGAGAACATCGTCGCGGACCTCAGTTGATCCGTGCGAAACACCAATTATAAAATACCAAAGTAACGCACCACTGCCTTCCTTCTGTTTAGTTGTTACTTACGTTTCTTCTTTTCTCTCCTTGCCCCCTCTATCCTCTCTCTCTCTCTCTATTTCTCTATTTCTCATTGCAACACCATAGTCTCCTTCCTTGTTTCTTTTTCTTTTATCCATCATTTCATGAAAACGCTGTTGTTTCCAGTTGCACTGCATGGAATTGTAGTAAGGGGCAGAGAGAAATACCTGTGAGAAGACGTTACTTTGATTAGCGTGATAAGAAACTTATTCTCATTTCTTGTTACACTTTTATTTTACTTACTTAACTTCTCGCCTATTCTCTCTGCTTCTTTCGTTTGATTGTTTACCCAATATGTTTTTTACTGCCATATGTCCTTCTGTCATCCACCACATTTCTATTCTTCTCCTCTCTCGTTACCTCGCACAATCTTCGCAATACTTACTACTCTTCTTCTCTTGCTTTCTCTGTCCTTTCTAATTGTTAACTTCTCTATCTTCTCTCGCCCCCCTCTCTCTCTCTCTCTCTCTCTCTCTCTCTCTTCCTCGCTCTTTCTCGCGTGACTTAAAAATGATCTAGTCACTAGTTTGTATCGCTAAATACTTCCGTGAATATACTCATCATTGGGGGTGCCTTACCGAAAACAAAGTTGAAAAGAATGCGCATTGTTTTTTAGCCTTACTTCGCGTGTTAAAATGAAAAACAAACGACAGAATATTCGCACCGATTCTTCTTTACTATGTCGCGTAATTAAGGGGAAAGAGTAATTCAACGAAAGTAAAAAAGAAAAATGAAAAATAAGAAGCGAAGCATATAGAAGGGAAAATGGTTGCCACGACATTGCCATTATTACGCTTAAATCGATACAAAGATCCTGATAGTAAAGACGTAATCACGCCACGGTACGAAAACCCGCATGTACTTTTAGTAATAAATATATAGCTACGATCTACCAACAAAAAAGGAACAATTTTTTCGACGAGTCACCTATTGTGTATTTTTTTTTTTTTTTTTTTTTTTTTTTAAATTCAGTTATCCGTACACACTGTGCAAAGGAATGAGAAAACGTGTCTGGCCATACTAATCTTTCATTATTTTCTTCCATTATTCGTGTGGCTATACTGTAATTATTCTCAGGACCTGTCGATTTCAATCGAGAACGAAGCGCGCCTGTTTGAACGATTTTCTCTGTTATCCAATGCTGTTCGATTGCGGTGACGCGTTCGCGGTCTTGACACGTTGAGCCCGGGATGATATTTTCAAGTCTACCTTGAGATCTTGAAAATTCGCATGTCTAAAAAGTTGTAGATCTACGCTGTCGGCAGTTGCAGTTTGTTTTACAGAACCGTAGATCTACCACCTTCGGTCGCAACGTGTTAAGAGATATGTATAGTATATGTCGTTCGAGAACGGGCCTTTAAAGGGCAGTTACGTCTACGGACCCCGAATCGCATTGCAAATGCCGGTATAAATAAGTTGTACGTTTTTAAGAACCGCTGCCAAATAAAATCCAAAAAAGACAACGTGACGCGTGTTTACCAACGTCTCCATGAAGTCAGTAGCCAGTTTTTTATTCGACAGAAGTAGCATTATGATTCGTTTGTACGTGTCGCGACAAAGGAAATCGATCGATTCGAAAGATAAATGATTTCCTTTGTACGCGCGCGCCTTTGGTGTCACGGAAATTCGTAATTCGTCGTTGCGTTACGCGGACACAGATTTTTTCGTAGGGTCCGTTTAAACATATAGGACTTAGTTTGAACAGGCTTTTAAGAGGCCTATTTACTGCACCGTATTCTAGTCTTAAGCACTCTATATGCCTTACACTGCCAATTATAAAGACGCGCTGTTCTTACGGATACCTGTACGGTACACATACAACGATGCCATCGTCGTCGACGTCGTCGTCGTCCTCGCAGTCATCGTGATATATACTATCGTCTTCATTGGTCGTTTTAAATCATCGTTCCTCCTCTCTAGATATCATCCTTTTGAATTTTCCTTTCTTCTCTATTTCCTGTTTCAAAGAAATTATTACTTCATTTTTATTATTCGTTTATCATCGTTCTTCTTACCCTTTCTCCGTTGATCTCACTGTCATTTTATTTACTTAGATTTTTCTTTTCAAAAAGATCCCATGCACTTCTCTATCTCTCTTTCATCCATCTTCATTTTTCTTGTAATCCGAGCGGTGATCTCTCTATTCTGTTAAAGCTTAGTCTCATGAGAATTTAATTAAAAAAAAAAAAAAAAAAAAAAGACCGCTACTAATTTCACGTAGGCTTTGATAGACACGGTCGCGTCCCGCGAAGGTGCGAATTGTCGCAAACGACGGTTCCAATTGATGCATCTACGATATATTAACAAGGAAAATGTCAGAGGCAAAAAAAAAAACGAGGAGGAAAGTAGATGATAAACGTTTAAAAAGAAAAAAAAATTGAAGTATCGGGAGAAAATAATTAGTGTTGCGGCTAAAATAAAAGTTATGATCGTACATCGCGTACGCTCATTCATTTAATAGGTATATACAGTATATAAGTAACTTTTACAAGTGAGAACAAAAAAAAGAAATGTTTTAAAAAGAGGATAAGCAAGTTAAAAAAAAAATACATAAACACAAGAACACACAATTAACGATATCTTGCTGTTATGATATCTGCATGCTCGGTACCACACTGTTATCGTTATTGCCGTTATCTCACCCCATCATCATCCTCGTTGTACCTTTTTACGTTGATTTTTTGCCCGCCGTCAAGATCGCACCGATCATCCGAGTGAACTCTATAAAAAATCGACTCGTCACACGTCCCGTCCCTTAAAAAGAAAAAACTGCATTAAGTATGTTTTTACGCTCCGGTTGTTCTTACTCTGTACTCTATTATATTTAACGCATTTCGCGAATATTTAAGATTGTGTAGATTAATAATATGCGGAAAACAAAAAAAAAAAAATGAATAGTTTCGATAGTCTGAGTGGACAGTAACAAAAAAAAAAATTAATAATAATAAAAAACAGGGGAGTCGTGTTCTCCTTCGATCGGGTTATTAGGTGAGTCACGTGTTGCGAGAAGAATGGGTGAGAAGGGAAAAATGTCTCCCCACGGTAATTTGATTCCACTGGAAGACTACGAACGCTTGTGTCAGATTACAGCAATTAAACAAAAGAGTTCTCGTAGCATCGATACGAAGCAGAGAAAGAAGCTGTCCTTGTACATACCTCGCGACGACTACTCTCACCGATGTGAATCCTATCAGCTGCTCTGCCGGGACATCTGTATCTATAGATTCTTCGCTTTCTCTCGACAATGCTACGAGCAAGAACCTAAAACAAGAACGAACATGGATGAAAAAAAGAAGAGGACTAATGGTGTTCAAAGAAAATACATTTACCGTGAAAGTGAAAACCGTTCGTGCAGCGGTATGATATTGCACCGATTCGTAGTATCGTTTAACGTCTCATGCTTCGAACCGATTATCGATTTCGACTCGAGGTCGACCTGTCTTCACATAATGTAAATATATTATATATATATATATATATATATATACACACATACACATATACATCTAAGCTTTGAGCCTTTTTATCGATTAGCGATCATTGGGGCTTTTTTTGTGCTGGTATTTTTCAACGTGACTTTTCTTTCAAGTGGAAACTTTAACACCATACCTACTGCCTACAAATCAAATAGATAATCACCACCAGCTTGTAACCGTATATTGAAAGGTGTGTAACCCTTACTTAGAGTTCCTCTTCACTGAAGTAGTACACCAGAATTTTATTATTTCAATTGAGTTATAGGTGAATCTGTAATAATCAAGAGATTATTCATTCCTGTCCCGGTAGGTAAGGTGTTGAATAAAGCACAGTGACTTCACTCGTTCCCCTGCAACAAGATCATTATATTTTTTCTGCAATTGTTAAACCGAGACATGTTACTGTGTGTTTGATTGTATGCGAGTGTAGAAGCCAAAGAAATTGTTCTTTCTTTTTACCGTTTCTCTCCGAAGGTGAATTAACACACTTGTATATCCTTGTAAAGTAACCTCGTCGCTGTCCAATGAGTTTAAAATAGGCGGCGAAAGGGAGAGCGATCTTAGGTCCCCTGATCGCAGACTTTCTCGCATTGAAAACGCCCTCGTCGCTAATCGAAGTATAATCGGTATTTCCAGATTGTAGGATTAATTCTTTTGCTGCGTATAAATAATTTTCTGGTACATTTACTTCGCTTGTATATTTATGCGATTTATTCTTACCTCATATTTTGTGTCCCATGTAATTTATTATTCAGTTTATAGATTATTTAAAATGGCGGCGAAGGAATTAATCTTGTATGCGTGCGAGCAGCGTGTGTGGTGAGTGCGTGCGCGCGTGAGATTTGTGGAGCATGCGCAGACAGAAATTTTACATTATAAATAATTCTCATTGTCAGAATAATTGCAGTAATACTTTTCGTCTATAACGAAATAAATACCTTTGTTCTTCGTTCTGTCATCGCTGACACCGCATATCCACAAACGTTTCATTTTCAATCTGGCCTTGCCGATGTACCATAAGACCGAAACGTGCCACTGCCCGCAATATCGAGGAGCCGGATATTGACACCTTTCGTGCTGGCATTTAAACGTACGCTGCAATTTCTCTTGGTTTCGCGCCCCGCCATTGTTCGATAATCGCGTTGCATCTTGAACATCGTGCGTCGACATTTTTCTTAATCCTAAAAGTATTGTACATTGACTTAAAAGAGGTTACCTTTAATCGATCACTGAAATCGTCTGGAAAATTAGGAAAAATTCGGCTCACGTTGTCAGAGAAAACAACTTTACGTTTAATAACGAAAAGTTGAACAGCGTTAATCGCGTCCTTATAACATAAGCAATAAAAAAAAAAAAAAGAGAGAGAGAGATGCAAGACGATTCGAAAACCGATACTAGCGATTGATACGCTGCAATATCTTACTGCTAGATCGATCGTCATCGCTCGAAGCAGCGACGAATTTCTTTTAGACAGGGGGTAGGGAAGATTTCGCAGGGCCGTGACGAACTTTCTTGGACAAAGGCTACTTTAGACGCGTCGATACTTGTATTTAAACTATGCGGATCTATCAAGATAATTATATTTTACACATCTAGCGACTTTATTCGCCTCGTTGTTAGAATCTTGTCGTTTATTTGAGTAATTAAAGTACAATGTTACTTATGAGATATAAGATATAATTTTCTGTAAACATTCAATCTCGCCGACACTGTCGCGCCTTCGTCATTATCCTTGCGGCCATTAGGCAAATCATTGTTCTGTGCATCCTTCCCGCCGTTTTTACGTCCGCGATTATCGATTATCGATAAAAAGAACATCACTATCGGAAGGAGCTCAGCTTTGTAACTATTAAAACTCTAAAGTAATACAACTTTTTGTTTCTTACTTTCTTGTTCTCAATATTGATATTTGAAATCGCTCTTATTTTCCGCGAATATTCTTTTTAGATCGATCTTATCGATAATCGACTGGCTCGAAACGTGATTGGCTATTTCAAATTTGATTTTCGAGCTAACCGGAAATTTGAAAATTAAGTCAAATTTCCGTTTTATTTGTTAACGAAATTTTGAAAAATAACATAGCCTGTGTCGCGAGACTGATAAACGGCCGGAATTTCGAGTCGATGATCGATCGTTATTAGTGGATCCAGAGTGACATGAGAAAACTCACCATTGCGGTTGGGACCAAGTCTCGACGATCGTCAAGAGTAATTAGAAAGAAAAAAAAAAAACTAGAGCTAGCGAAAGAGACAATTTCTTTTAACAGCTTAGTTGTGTCTCGTCGTTTCTAAAGTCGCGTCTTTATTTGTAATAAATCCGCGTAACGCAATCGGCTCGGTTTCAATGTTATCATGCGTCAGTGTGAACGTAACGCACATTATAAACACGAGTTGGTTAATTAAGCTTGAAAATAAAAAGAAAGATTTCTGTACGAAATGTATAAATGTTTGTAACGCGACAAGATTCGGCTTTCTATGTGTTACGCGTAACATTATTTACGTTGCGTTACTCGAGTTTATTGCAAGCGTAGACGCGACTTAATAATACGTAAATTCTAGCTATGTCGTGCACGCGCTCAGAATCGAGATATAAAATAAAATACTTGTTATTACTCCGTCGTTTTCTCGACGACTGGATTTCCGGGCTATCGATCGACGCTTTGCCAATTGCGGAAGCCGGTGACAGATAATGACAGCGTGTCAGGAATGCACATTAAGCCTGCGAGTAATTGCTTGGAATGTGTATATTTTTACGTGTGAATATAATAAGAAGGAAGGTTAAAAACCATTGAAAGAACAAACAAGTTGATAGTGAAAAAGGAATACGACAACAGTGTCATAATATTGACATTGTGAATAATAAGGATTTAATGATACGGAAGATAAAGGAAAGGAGCTAAACGATGAAGGAAATTGAAGAACTGAATCTTGGTATAAGCCTTTGTTTCCAAGTAAGAAATTTTAGAATTAACACAGATTGTTTTTGCAAATGTATCGAGCGCAACATTTGGCAAATATTAAATATATTAAGCTAGTTATTTATAGCGAGTTTCACCCAAATGTTTTGGGGGTATTCGAGTTTATTCCATTGTCAATGGGTTATGCCAGTACCGATGCTGAGAGGAAGTGAGAGCGTGCGTTTTAATTCTCACAGTTTGCATCAAAGACATACCGAGCAACAATTGGAAAGGTATGACCATATAAGATAAATATATATATATATATACATAAAATTATACATATATATTTATATATGTTCAGAATATATGTATCTTGTATGTGTATATACGTATATATATTCTGAATATGTATACATGTATATTTATATGTATATTCAGCAGTAATAAAACAGGAGAGTTGTACTGTGCCAGAATATGTAATATCCTGTGTTATGATTGGAACTTGTTGTAATTCAGAAGTATTTTGAGAGAGTATCCTTTCTAGCGATGAGTCGGAACTTAACTGGTTATAATTAAGCAAGTAATATATTTATTGAAGTTAAAGTGTGGTAAATTTTAGAAAAGTTGGAATTATGTTTCATATAACGAGTTATTGATTTGTTTCACATGTGCAATCATATAATGTGAAATGATATATTGTGAACACTAAAATAGATAATGGAAAATTATATTATGAATTTGAAATTTACAAAAGTTTAATTGAACGTTATAAATAAAGAGAAATACACAATTATACAAAAACATTAAGGTAGAACAGTTTTTGCTATTGTTGGCTTTCATAATAGATGTCCAATAATTTCAAACTTATAAATTGCAATTTCAATACAACAAATTACAATAGATTTTCCACTCATATGTTAATTCCTTGTATTTCTCATTTAGCATCCAATTCTATTATGTTTATCCAGTTATCGTATTACCATTCTTGGCATGCATCATTTCTCTAGAATTAAATTAAAATTAATAGGTAAACGGTATACATATAAATGAGAGGATGATACTTTCTTATAAGAATTGTACGACGGCATCATCTGTGCGGGGGTAGTTGAATCATATCTTTATAAGAACTTTGACATTTGCGTTTGGCGCCATCATAGGCAAAGTAGGTAATACAGAGATCAACTCTGTCGTTATTAGATAAGTAGTACTTAAATGTCCTTTTGCAAGTATTTATTTTCCTTTCTTTTTTTTTTTTTTTGTACATCTAATAATTTAACTTGTGTTAGTCTATTTCAATTTTAACCACTCGTTAATTCTATATACACTAATAAGTACAGGCTAAAATTATATGTCGAATGGAAAATATAAAGTATGTATACAATTTCGTCGCAATATACAATTGTATTTTACAGTATAGATCTCGATTTGCTTGATAGCGATTCCTCAATGCATTCACAGGCGCATTTCATTTACATTGCATATATAATATACACACAAATATAGAATTGAACACTTCACGGAGATATGTTAAAAAAGATTCGTCATACAATTAACACGAAAGATTTTTAAATATAAAAATCACTGTTCTGCGGTTTGCTCTTTCTGTAGTAAACCGTACCTACGTTGGAACTCTTCTTCCATGGCTTCTAATTGTTCCCTATTCTGTTCCTGTGTCATTTGTTCCATTAATTCATGATTATAAGTAGAATGTAACATCAAAGCTAATACACCAGCGCGAGTAGCCATGTTCGCTCTAATTTGTCTTTCCTGTTCAACCAGTTCATCTATTTTCAACCATTGTCTTACTCTTTCCATATCAATCTCTGCCCGTCGCAGTTTTTCCCACACGTAATGCTTCACACAGCTCTTCTTTGGAGCACGACAAAATTCTCCAGTTGTATCAAATACATTTGTAACTAAGGGACAACCGCACACCTCGGTTTCACTTATCTTAGGATCCTTACAGTGCTCAGGACAAAGGACCCTCAATCTTTTACAATAAGTCCTGTTTGCAGGATTATAAAAATCACAGAACATCACTTGCCCTTCTATTCGGGTTTTGAAAATTGAACCAAAGGAAGCTTGGGACTCGTACTGAAAGATAAATTTATACAAAATACAGTGATTAAATAAGGTCTAAAGATTCCATTCCGTTGTAATAAAGTTACCTTGTTGAAGCATTTTTCCATATGTTTAATAGACGTTCGGGAATGAATCTCATGGCCACAGGTAATACAGTACATGCTCATTTCTGTGTCATCGTTATCGTCCACTTCCGCTTGTGGATCAATCGTCGCATGCTTTGCGCGTTCTATAATCCTATCTAACTCCGCGTGTCTTTTATCCAATTCCTGGAGTATTCTTCTAACATCCTGTTGCTGTTTTCTAATTGCCTCTAACTGTCTTCTATTATTTTGTTCAGCGATACACGGTGTCAATGACCACTCTTGTAGTCGCTGAGGTAGTACTTGGTAAATTCTGTTTGTTGCTAACTTTAATCCACATTCGTCAGAGCAATATTTACTACCAGGCCTTGAGCATTTTGTACAAGCAGGTCCATAACAATGTCTCGGTACATCGAGATAATCGTTTCTTTCATTGCTTGAATCTCTTTTTCGTTTTTTGATGAATTTCGAACTTTTGTTGAAACTCTTTGAGGGTTTTAACGGATCGCCTAATACTCGACAAGTTCGTTGTATACATCTGAGCTTCAGTCGTACCGAGGGTCCAAATTTTTTTAGATGTCTAATAATTAAATTGTAATAAGTATCAACATAGTTATGATTTCCCATTCTTACTTGTACATTACATTACCTGCATGCATCACATTTTCCACAATTCTCAGTTCTCAAACAACCTGTGCATTCTCCGCAACGTTTAGACGATTTTTTTATCACCGTAGGATCCCAAGGTGCATCGTACTCGTATCGATGAGCTCGTTCCTTTTCTTTATGTTTCTTATATTTACGATCTTCCTGATCAGTTTTCCTTGGCTTGTAACGCGTTATCAATGTTGGATCTTCTTCTCTGCAGCGCTGCAAATGTATCTTATTAATATAATTTGTTAAATAAAAATCGTTAACATTGACCGAGGAGTTCTTACAATACAAAAAAACTGTTTTATGTGTTTGGCATCCTTTTCTGTTATATTTATACAGTCACCATGATACCATTCTTCGCAAGCATCGCATCCTCTAGAATTAAATTAATATCTCTGAATATCTTAGCAAATTACATTTGTTTCTTGTAACTTACATCATAAAACGTGAACTGTCAGAGCTTCTACAAATGCAATACGCTTGTCCATCCTGTTTTAGTAAAGTTGCAATCTTACTCTTTCTCTCTGGTAGCATAAACTGTTTTGCTATTTCTTCTTTCTAAAAAATATATAAAGATATACTTATTTCTCTGAAATGTAAGTTAAACATAGTTTACAATTAAATTTTAATTGTAAATTATCTAAAGAGTAATACAAGCATGACAATGTTAGAATACTTACTGATAAATTTTGCTGCCTCTTGTCAGCCATGATTGCATATAATTATTCTGCAAAATCTTTCTAAAAAGCAATTATTTTATATTTAAATGTCTTGCAATTTTAAGTAGAACGTAACATAACGAGACAATCTATTGCCATTTTGGAGCGTATACTAGAGGCAGCTGGAGGCTGGAGGTAAACAACCGTACCATTCAAGCTTAGGGATTTTTTGGTTGAAAGTAATGGCACATTTGATACTCCATAACGACTTGATCTGATATAACAAGCTCTTGTAATCCCCCTGTGGCTGGGGGGTTTAGAATACAGCCACGGTATCCCCTGCCTGTCGTAAGAGGCGACTAAAAGGGGGTGCAAGCAGCGCAAGAGAAAGACGGGAATGAAGAATAAAAAGTATGAATATAATGTATGTAAGGTAGTCACGCGTGGCCGACAACTTTTCGGTGGGCAAAAAGGGACAGATGCAAAGTCCCTAGAGTACGCCACCCCTAGAGGGCAGCTGTATCTTTTTGAACAACTGTTATTAGATAATGATCTGAACTTGAACGTCAATAAAAGAATCATGTGTTTTAAATAAGGCTATGGTTCTATTACAGCCTTAGTAATTCAATCGTATAATAAAATAACGTTATCATTATATTGTATCTGATCAGTGATATCATTGATTAAGATGGTCGCAACGAAGGACACTGTTTTTCCTTCGGACGAGGAATTAACCGTACAGGAGATAAATGTTAGCTGGCCTGCTTTGCAAGCTGCTTCTGTCTATATTGGAAAGAAATGCGAATGGCATAATAATGTGAGGTTTCTTCTTTCTATTCATTTTTCATTAATCTTCATTAATTTCGCTCTCTTTGATTTTTGCAATTCCAACTTCTGTTTCTAGGGATTACATAACATTCTCGAGTTTTTCATGAAGTAGTTGACATTCATTTGGCAATTACAATGATGTTTTTTTACATAGTATTGTTATTGCATTCTCTGATTTCCTTGTAGGAATTCATGTTATGTAAAAAAGAACTGCACGACCCCCGACAATGCATCAACGAAGGAAAAAATGTGACTTCTTGCGCGATGGAAGTGTTTCGGGGTATCAAGAAACATTGTAAAAGCGAATTTAATAATTATTCGCATTGTCTTGAGAGATCTTCTAGTAGTATGGAGCTTGATAGGTATGTTTTTAGTAAAAGAAAAGAAAAAGAAATGCTTCGATCTTTTAAACATGTTTTGGTTGTAATAATCTGGATGTAATTAGATGCAGAAACACGCAAAAGGTATTTGATAATTGTGCTCTAAAGAACTTAAACATAGAACGACCATCTTTCGGATATTTTTGCGAAGCTAAAGTACACGATTCACCGAGACCAGAACCAGTACCGGAGCAAACGGTATATCCAGATGCTACGCCTAAGATGATACGTCGTCCATATCGTCCACCAAATTATGGTTACAGAACCTATTGGTCGAACTAATTTGTTAGTATCGTTGTAAATCTGTTTTTATAGTTCGTATATCAATGGGAAACAAATATAATTCATCCATTAGGAACTGTACAAGGTAAAGAATAAATACAGTTATATATCAGCTGTAAGTTTTATATAATGTATATTCACATTTTCATGCATAAAAATGTCCTTGAAGGAACTTAATTTACAGTTGAAAGTTAAAAGTTAAAAATAAAGGTACAAAATATTATGCAGAAGAAATTGTTGTCCCAAGAAACTTCGATAACAGATAGATAATTTTGATTTTCATTTTGTAGAGGAAGCCCACATTTGGAATAAACTAAATTACATTAATGTCATGGTTTTTATATATTAATAGTTATGTTTCTTTTATTAATGTAACTGTTCTTTACCATTAGATGATAAAGATATCAGTAGACGATCAATTAGTAACTTATTTTGTCATCTTATACTTTATCGATATTCTTAAATAACATTCGAAACAATTTAATGAATTTACATATCTGATTCTTCGTTTATCATCCATGAGCAAAACATAAATTGTAGAATCAGAAATTATACTGACCACCTATCTTCTTTTACAGTTTTCATTTGTAAGTTTTACGTTACGAGAAGTGAATGCAAATGAAAGCAAGCAAAAGAAAAGTTGCATTATCAAACTATACATATACAATATATAAACATTATGTACACAGTAATAGAATCCAGATCATTCGCGCAAAACGATTGCACAAATAGTTCTCTAGAATTTCATATCTGTGTAGAACTATGTACAAACAGTGGGTACGATTTTTCAGGCACTATGCAAATCTCTTATTATGTAACAATGTTCATTTAAATTTCGCTTGCAAATATTCTACAAAAAGAAATTATAAGCAAACATTGTTTTCCAATTAATCCATCGATCCATGTTTCATCTTAACTGTGACGAGAGATCTCAGTTAACCAACTGACTCTAATCGTTCACACTGGTGCATTCAACATAATCAAAATATTCGTTCAACTTTGTTGAATATTATGGAAGCAATTTATCTGAAAAAATAAATCTGTGTTGACGGATTTTTTGTTAGCTCCAAGTGATATCGTAACCATTCCAATTTGCACTGGGTGCTAAATGTACTCTTCTTCCTTTGTAGAAAAACGTAACCACTCCACGATACCCGGTTCTCGGTACTCCACTCTATAAAAATGACGTTTCATGAATTACTAATGTGATTTTTAAACCACTAGGAAATTACAGTTCATACCCTGAAATCGTCCATTAATCCAAACTGCTTGGCAGTATTTTTATATGCTTGACGAGAATAATAAGGTATCCGTACGGCGCCTGGTGCCATAACTTTACCATTTTTTAATTCTGAAAAACTTACTACGGTGGACTGGTATACATCGTTCACAAAACTAATGTCATAATTGTCCTACAAAGTTATTATATTCAATGACTACTTTTCTTAGCAGAATTACAAGGTAATATATGCAATTAATATAATGGCTTACTTTTAATAAATAAGTTAAATTCATCTTAGTGAAATGCACAAATTCTGTGTTCAGTTTTATGTATTTTAAATGCCTTTCATAAAACATTCCACTGCAAACAATATATCAATTATGAACATACCACCCCTCCTTTAGTTACCTGTTAAGAATTTAAATACATACTTGCTGACTCCAGTTTTACCAAACGTTCTTGTTCTAGATATTTCTGGTCGAATGCAAGCTCTGTTTCGACGCTGTTCGGGTTGTCTTATCCAGTCGTCCCAATATCTGTCACATTAAAGATCAAGAAACAATATTTATCAGTCATTTGATGAATTTTCAACTTACGATTTCGGCCATTTCGGTGATAATTCTGCCCACAATTGACGCGTTAACATCCATCCTAATCCAGGAAAGAAGTCTGTCCTATATAATATATCTGACCCGTTTTCATCGACCAAGCCGGCTTTACCATTATCGTTCCATGCCGATACACACCACAGAGAATTATCAGATACCAGTAAAGGATAAGTACCCAAAAAGTATTCAAAAAAATCTGGGGCTACATCCAAATCATCTGAAGTAAACGAATTTCACGTAAAATAATTGAATAATTAAAGATGTGTATGGTAGTTTTATGGATCTACCTTCAACTATTATCACAGTATCATATCCAAGCTGAAAAAAGACATAATTAAGAGCCCATCCATAATGGCGTGCAATTTTGAAGTACCCCTTAAATTTTTTCTCTTTTGGCGGTACTTCAATATCGGATTGATCAGGTTGCTGAAACACATTATTATTAAAGTCTGAATCATTTTTTTTATTAATCAAAAAATCGTATACAATACCTGTATATGCATTATCTGATTTCCATATCTATTAATAATTTCAGCCGTTTGACGATGCTGACAATCTTCTGATACAATTATTGGAAACTGTTCTACGCTAGGTCTATACTTGACCAATTGATCAAGACATCTTTTTACAGTAACACGATTACAAGAAAATACCAAAACTGCTATTATTGGAGATCCATTTGGTAATTTTCCTTTTGTAGGAACATTGCGGGAGACGTCGTTCTATGGGTAAAAGAAATTATTAGAAATTCTGAATATTTTCACTATATACGCTTACAAATCATAATGCTTACAGGTTCTGTGTATAAGGGTTGCGCATTCGTATCGCCATTTCCCTCTTCCTTTTCCTCCTTTTCAGGGGAAACCTTTTCTGAATTGTAGTTTGCATCTTTCTGTTTTTCATTTGGGTTTGTATTTACTGTGTCTAATTTTTCTAGCATTAAAAAAAAAAAATTGAAGGGTTAAATATTTGATGAAATATAGCTAAATAATACTTGTTATAAAAGCATACTTTTACGTTGTTTATCCTCTTTGATATCTTGAAGAAGCTCCTGATTCAATATTATTTCTTGCTTTATTCTTCTTTCCAATTTACTAATTTGATTGGATACTCTAGCCTAAAGAAGAAACATATTTTAGTAACACTTTAAACATTGCTATAATCTTTATACGTACAGTGTCTTGCTCTTTATTCACTGGTTGATCAGAAATCAAAAAGTACGTAGTAATTAAACCCCACAGAACAAGAGAGCCAAAAATAATACTGACTGACCTGTTCCGCATGGCAGAACCAGGTGTCACCTCATCTGAAACATCAAATTTATTATTAATATGTATCTATATTAATTGCATTAATAATAACAAACTCTCTAAGAAGGTGAATCTAAAGCATAGAGAGAATTTTACCAAGGGGCAGTTAGAAATCTATTAGATAAATTTCATCAACAAATATGTAATATATTATTTATATAAAATACTTTTTTGAGTCTAAGGTTACGTACCATTATGTTACCCACGTAACCACTTATTATCGTTACACTACGACAAACATTTTTCCTTATATGAAAGATAATTGGCTCACGATATTATCGTCTATAAACCGATAATTTCGTAAAGGCGATAAATATATCTGTAACGTCAAACAATACATCAACAAAATTCTGTATAAATTAAACGACCATGTCTGACGCACTGACAATATAACTCCATTGTTAAGTTACGCGCGGTAGACGTAGAAAAAATTTCTCCAAGAAGGAAACCTATGGTTTTTCCTTCTGAACCTTTAGGAACTTGCGAATTTTTATCCAGAAAAATTTATTCCGACCGTCTAGCGGAGCCACGTTCGTAAGATACATGTTTCGCCGCTACCGGCAATATATACTGCGTAAAAATTGATTTTACTTTGAAAGGTGTTACAGTAACAATTGTTAGAATAGATCAACCAACTTAGCTGACAGAACTGCGTGTATGTATGTATATAAATATATAGAAAGGAAAAAAATTATATAAATTTGTTGTAAGAAAGAATAAAGCGTAAAGAGGATTCCATTCAACCTTATTTGGCGGTAAATTTACACTAGAAACAATGTCAGATAACGAGGAAGAACAACACAGAATCTATAGGGAAGACGCGCGAATCCCGTGCAGGTATGGAACAAAGTGTTATCAGAAAAATCCGGCACACCATGAGAAATATAAACATCCATCTGCAAAAGACACGGTACTTATAATTTTATACTGTATACATAGATACTTTTTTATTATTGTAATATTAATTCTACATTACTATTTTGTAGAATAAAGGGACAGGTATGAAATGCACTGTAAGAAATAAAAAAAGAAAAATCAAAGACAGAAATGAAGTACCAAAAGATTCTCCAAAAAAGAAGATGCAAAAGAAAGATGATGATGATGATGTTGATGACAATACAGTTGATGAGAACTTACATAATACTGTTTCAGATGCAGATAATATGGTCAAAAATGATGAGAAACATGAGACGGTTGATAGAGAATCAAGTCCAGATGACACAAATAATGTAAAACATGTAACCGATCGATGCACCATTGCATCACTATTGAAAGACTGTAACATTAATACCGAGAATGATACACTGTCCAAAGATGATGTAAAAATAGTCATTTCTTATTTGTTCTTAACCGAAATGCCAGATGACTTTTATCAGTTTTACGAATTCTGTAAAAGTATTAATGAGAAAGATTGTTTCAATGCATTGAAAGATCTTCAAATACAATTAGTAGGTCCCTATGATGTATTCAGAGACAAATTTTTAAATTTCCAAGTTGAAAGTAAAGAGGCATTATTGAGACATTGGAGATACTATTATGATCCACCAGAATTTCAAGTAAGTAAACTGTAAGTAAATATACGTATTCTCTTTGTTTATATTATATTTAATAATTGTATAATTCCTTACAGACCATTGTTAAAGTGGATGGTAAAGATGGTTTACATTTTGGTTATTGGAGAGACGAAATCGCTGAGAAACCTGTATTTGTAGCAAAGAATAAAGCTGCTATCAACGGTCTAATCGAAGCAGCGGCAGAAAATATATTTGAAGCAATCGAGTAAGAATTCTGAAAGCTAAAGGAAAGCGATAATAGGGATATGACTGAAATCTTAAATTTATGTTACAGTGACTACATAGGAAACAAATTGAAATTAGCAAATCCATTTGAAAAAACTCGTATATCCCAGTTGCATAAGAAATTGAGAGATTTTGCTAAAGAGAATCAAATAAAATTTGATAAGAAAACAGCTAATATGCAAGCTAGGGAAAGGAAAGTAGTTGCAAGAACTTTACATAAAGCTGGTATTGTAGTACCATACAATAAAAAAACCGAATTAGGATATAGAAGTTTGGCAGTGACCGATAGTAAGTCATTATTTTAGATAATTATGCCAATGGTTTCAATTATAATTGAATTCTTGCATTATAGGTGAATTACGAAAAATCCTGGATCAAATTAAACAAGCTTCAACAGACGAAGCTAGAAAAACTCCGCTCTCGAAACTGGAGGAAGCAATAAGACTGGCAACGATCGCTGCCGATGAATGTGATTTTGGCACCTGCTTAGAATTAGGTCATGATTTATTTACCAGCGGCGTTTCTATCGTTCAAACGAAAGCTCTAAGCATGCTTTCTCTCGCGTATACTCTTTTACAAAGGCCGGAATTTCTGGAAATTGTTGAGGCGCATTTGAAAGGCAGAACGAAAAGTTTGAATCCAAGTGTCCTTTCAATTAACAATTAATGAATAGGAATAAAAACGATCGTTACTCTATTGTATTTGAAATTGTAACATGTGAAATAATGAAAAAAAAAAAAACAATTTATTAATGATAATTAATACAGAAAATAAGTTACATATTTATTAAAAAAGAATTAAATTTTGTATACAGATTAATCATATTATTTTTTATTCGTTGTTTGATCCTGTTCTTACAGAAAAATGTTACGGAGAAAATGGGAGAAGGTAGCGGTGTCCATGTTACCTGATGTTGATGCTTTTTAGTATATCGTGATGAACGAATGCAATCTCACTATAGCAACTATAGCAATGTACGGAATATGAAAACGGCAAACGAAGAGGAAAACGTAAAGAAATTATGCAGGATGATTCGTGCAGGGGGATATACCGTGATTTCATTTTGGATGAGAAAGTGAATCTTTACTGTGAATTTAAAAATGTCTGCTCCTCGATTAACAATAATAATTTATAGAAACAATAGAGAATGGAGTTAAAGGAAAATTAAGTAGAAGCGGGGTGTTGAGCGATTTTATTTTCTATGCTTTTAGTTCGATGCAATCAACGGCAATCGTTCAAACGTTCGCGATGGAAAGTAAAAACTACAACAATTTTGTAAGTTATGTCGGCCTGGAGGAACATGAAATGCAGGTAATTGTCTGTTTCATCCTATGTAAACATTCAACCATAACCTCAATCGTGACAACTTATAAATTTTTTTCTTACTAATAATTAATTATTTCATTTGTTCTTCATCTAATGTAATCAATTGTCCACAGCCACTGGGTTCTAGTCGACGCAATTCTTTATCCGAAAGTAATATCAAACTGCTACCCGGTGAAATTCTAGTCACCAATGCGCAAAATGTTCTTATGTTCTCTCCTGTCAGTGATTTGAAGCAAGGAACGTCTGGTATTTTGTCGGTTACAAATTTCAAGCTCACCTTTATTACAAGCGAAGACACAAATGGAGAAGTATGTTACCATTACCAAATATCAAAGACATCCGTGTATCTGTAACTCTTTACATTATATCTTTACATTAATAACGTGTCTTGTTTGTAGGACACAAGTCGACAACAGAATCATCTTTATGGTTATATGGATACGTGTTTAACAAACATAGAGGATATTTATATAACAGTAGGGGATAAGAAAAGAAAATTGGTACCTGGCAATACTGTACCGTCTAAAATAAAAGGAATATTTATTGTTTGCAAAGTAACTATACATATATTTGTTTATTGCTAACAACTTATATTATGCTACAGATGTTTACTATAATATATTATGGATTTTAGAATTTTAGAACTTGGTCCTTCTCTTTCAAATTTTCACCCATTGGACAAGTGAAAAAACTTCTGACAGCCCTGTTACTCCATGCTTTTCCCAGCAGACACCAATTATTATTTGCTTACGATTACCAGTCAGTACTTGGAATGAAAATGCTGATTTAACGTAATATGGGAAACAAATGTAATTAAAATTTTTCCTTCCAGGGAAGCTTATTATAGTAGTCTCGACAAAGCTGTCCGTTTATTTCGAGACATTTCCGACTGGCATAATGAATTAGAACGAACCATAAGTAACGAGAAACTTAGAAAATATTGGAGATTGTCTACCGTTAATGTAGATTTCAAACTTTGTCGTAGGTAAATATAACGTATAATGAAATTTTTAATGGCATTTCAAATGGTATATAATAACATAAAATTTATGAACAGTTTGTCGCGGTATATAATTGTACCAGCATCCATTACCGATAATCAATTATTGGACGCAGCTAAGCACTTCCAAGGCAACCGTCCACCAATTTGGTCTTGGTCAAGTGCTCATGGCGCAGCATTAGTAAAAATGTCTGAGCTTTCGCCGTTAATTACCAATAGAATGCAAGAGAATATAATGTTTGAAAATGTTCGAAAAAGTCATCCTCAAAAAATGCCACCAATCGTTTTAGAATTAAATAAAGAAATTAGCATAAAGTTAGTGGCTGTAGCATTTTCGAAATTGGCCAATTTATGTTCCCCAGGTAAATTCCATAAGTTATTTTAATATTTTTCAATAAATATTTTATGAACTCTTATGAACTTCAGATCTTTTTCAGAGAACATTAGGCAGTTCTGGCTACAGGATAATAATTTTTATTCATTAGTAGAAAATACGAAATGGTTTAAGTATGTATCATATTGTTTACAAAAAACTGTTGAAGCTTGCGAGCATCTTCACTTAGGATTCTCTGTTATATTACAAGGTAATCAGTCGAAAGAAAAATAGTACTTGCCAGTTATTTTCTAATAAGTCTAATAAGAATTCTTTTTTAGAAGGTGCTGGCACAGATATTTGCTGCGTTATATCGAGCTTAGTCCAGCTACTACTTGATCCTTATTTTCGGACAATCAATGGATTTCAGTCGCTTTTACAGAAAGAATGGGTTGCCGGTGGGCATCCATTTTGTGATAGATTAGGTCATATAGTAAAGAGGAATTCAGAGAAGGTACATTAAATTAAATTGATCCAGCTATTCATCATTTTATAGTATTCACTTGAAATTCACTTGAATTCAATTTTTATTTCAATAGTCTCCGTTATTCCTTTTATTTCTTGACTGTGTCTGGCAGTTGAGTCAACAATTCCCGGCGGAATTCGAATTCACAGAAACGTACCTGACGACGTTATGGGATGCTGCCCATGTTTCAATCTTCGACACGTTCATTTTTAATTGCGAGAAAGACAGGGTGGCGGCAGCTACGGTAAGCTTCTACAAATTATTTTTTACCCAAGAGAATACTAATAAATATTCGCATTTTAGGAACCAAACAATCCTCTCGTTCTTCGAAGCGTCTGGGATTGGAGGGAACAGTTCAGTGATCAGGATATTTTGTTGTTTTACAATCCTCTTTATAATTCTCGCGAGGTAGACTCAACAGACAAATGCATAATAAAACCTTGGTACAATATTGCAAGTTTAGAACTTTGGACACAGTGTTATTTTCGTTGGATACCCACTCTGGAGATTCGCAATGGTGGACAGAATCACATAGAACTTTACGCGAGGCTGTTACGAAACGATGTGAACCAGTTGAAGATCAGCATAGACGGCAATTGTGGATCGCCGATCGCCAAATCAAACACCTATTCCGTTCAGATGAACATAGACAGTTTCTATCCATTTTCCAATAAAAAATCTGGAAATGCAATTAGCACTCCTATTATGAATAGCTCGATTCTCGTGACCGAGAGCTTGTTAGACGCGCAGTCTTTGATAACTGCATCCGACTGATGTACATATCGCTCCAATATTAGTTTTTTAACTTTTTTAAAGTTCATAAAAACGTAGATAAATATATATCTGTTACATAGTTGAATCAGGCTTGCTTGGATGTAAAGGATATCAAGGAAAATGTTTCTTAATCCTTTTAGTGTCAAGTATATATATAAGTAGTATTTGTTTAAAACTGCCGGCCATTTTATAAACACATAATTTCATGTGATCTATTTATACTGTAAATAAGAATCAAATGTTGTGAAAAAAAGAAAGTTACAGTTAATGCGTTTTATAAATTATTGTTTTTCTAATTTAAACTCATTTCTTCTCCTTCGTTTGGTACTCGAAGGATTAAATAATGCCGATCCGCATCTTAAGTAATAATATCTAGGATTTCATTTATGTATTGTAATAACAAACTGATGAAACAAGTAATAATACAATTATTTTTTGTACAAAATGTACATAAAACGATTCTTTTTTCATTTTTATTTCTCAACCCTTTACCACTGCATCCCTTACATGTCTGCATCCTTAACATCCCTGTATCCCTTATATCACTACATTCTTATCATCCCTACATTCTTTCCATCCCTAGATTCCTTTCATCCCTAAATTCTTTCCATCCCTAGATTCCATTCATCCCTACATTCCTTACATCTCTGCATCTCTTATAATAAATATATTTATAAAGACTGCCACGAGTAAAGGTAAGTAATGGTAAGTTAGTTCCTTTTTTCGCCGCCAGAGGTCGTTGATTCGACATCGAGACTTTAATTCAAATTTTTCCCGCTAGAGGGCCAAAATCTCAGCATGATTTAGTTCCTTTTTTCGGCACCAGATGGCGCTGATTCGACGTCGGAATTTTAGTTCAAATTTTTCCCGCTAGAGGGCCAAAATTTCGGCATGATTTAGTTCCTTTTTTCGGCACCAGATGGCGCTGATTCGACGTCGCGATTTTAGTTCAAATTTTTCCCGCTAGAGGGCCAAAATTTCGGCACGATTTAGTTCCTTTTTTCGGCACCAGATGGCGCTGATTCGACGTCGCAATTTTAGTTCAAATTTTTCCCGCTAGAGGGCCAAAATTTCGGCATGATTTAGTTCCTTTTTTCGGCACCAGATGGCGCTGATTCGACGTCGCAATTTTAGTTCAAATTTTTCCCGCTAGAGGGCCAAAATTTCGGCATGATTTAGTTCCTTTTCTCGCCACCAGAAGGCGCTGATTTGATGGGGTTCTGAGAACCCCGAAAATTGGCGCGGGGCCCCAAGGAACCCAAGTGCATCGCCGGGGTACTGGGAACACCGAGAATTGGCGCGGGGCCCCAAGGAACCCAAGTGCATCGCCGGGGTACTGGGAACACCGAGAATTGGCGCGGGGCCCCAAGGAACCCAACTGTATCGGCGGGGTCTCGAGGAACCCAAATGCACCGCCGGGGTCCTAAGAACCCCGGGAATCGCCACTGGGGTCTTGAGGATCCCAAATGTACCGCCGGGGTCTCGAGGAACCCAAATGTATCGCCGGGGTCTTGAGGATCCCAAAAGTACCGCCGGGGTCTTGAGAACCCCGGGAATCGACACTGGGGTCTTGAGGATCCCAAAAGTACCGCCGGGGTCCTGAGAACCCCGGGAATCGACACTGGGGTCTTGAGGATCCCAAAAGTACCGCCGGGGTCCTGAGAACCCCGGGTATCGAGACTGGGGTCTCGAGGAACCCAAATGTACCGCCGGGGTCCCGAGAACCCCGGGAGTCGAGACTGGGGTCTCGAGGAACCCAGGTGTATCGCCGGGGTCCTGAGAACCCCGGGAATCGACACTGGGGTCTTGAGGATCCCAAATGTACCGCCGGGGTCCTGAGAACCCCGGGAATCGACACTGGGGTCTTGAGGATCCCAAAAGTACCGCCGGGGTCCTGAGAACCCCGGGTATCGAGACTGGGGTCTCGAGGAACCCAAATGTACCGCCGGGGTCCTGAGAACCCCGGGAATCGACACTGGGGTCTTGAGGATCCCAAAAGTACCGCCGGGGTCCTAAGAACCCCGGGAATCGAGACTGGGGTCTCGAGGAACCCAAATGTACCGCCGGGGTCTCGAGGAACCCAAAAGTACCGCCGGGGTCCTGAGAACCCCGGGAATCGACACTGGGGTCTCGAGGATCCCAAATGTATCGCCGGGGTCTCGAGGAACCCAAATGTACCGCCGGGGTCCTAAGAACCCCGGGAATCGACACTGGGGTCTTGAGGATCCCAAAAGTACCGCCGGGGTCCTGAGAACCCCGGGTATCGAGACTGGGGTCTCGAGGAACCCAAATGTACCGCCGGGGTCTCGAGGAACCCAAATGTACCGCCGGGGTCCTAAGAACCCCGGGAATCGCCACTGGGGTCTCGAGGATCCCAAATGCATCGCCGGGGTCTCGAGGAACCCAATTGCGCCGCCGGGGTCCTAAGAACCCCGGGAATCGAGACTGGGGTCTCGAGGAACCCAAATGTACCGCCGGGGTCCTGAGAACCCCGGGAATTGGCGCTGGGGTCTCGAGGATCCCAAAATCATCTCCCCTCGTGGACAACGGCATTTCCAATCATCATGTATGTGTAGTCTATGGTATACTTACGACACGAAATTTAAATGATATTCAATTATGAACTATTTCTAAGCTTTAAAATTAATCACTCTGCAGTAATAATAATCAAAAATGTATGTAATGATTATTTATAACAGTATCATTAGAACAATAAACTCGAAAAGGAATACAGCAAATTATATTACGTTTATTTGCAAAGTAATTAGTAAACAATCTCTACATTTCCTAAAATTTTATTACTGAAACTTCTCATTGCACATATACATTATTGTTACAAATTGCTCTGCTGCATCTACACGGATGTTACATACATTAATTATATCGTATAGAAATATTACAAACAGGTACAAAAACTATACTAACTTCTTATCGTAAGTCGTTTGAATTAACCTAATTAAAGGATTAGAACTACAATCATTTGCAGGAGTTTAATCCTTTATTTATTATACCTATAATGAAAAAATTTTGTTAAAGTATCCTTACTGGTTCCACTGTGTAGAAAAATAGAAAGCAATATTTAAAATCTTTCAGCAATTCTCTGTTTTCTCCTCTATAAAAGATAAAGGGTTACAATTTCTTTCAAATGGAATGCAAGTCCTGCACATCTGATTGCTCAACTAATTGAGTTAATGTATCGATCACAGTGTCCCGTCTTTTGCCTCTGTAGTCACTGGTCGTAGACATGGCGGCGTGGCTAAAAACTGCGATACAGGCTGCGAGTAAGTTTATCAATCCTGCTGGTTTGTTGCCTAAATTGATGTTATTTTGTTAATGGTAATGCATCATCACTCGCTGTGATTGTTCGTTTGTAACATGAATTATATCATAATTATGTTAATATCTTTTGCAATTATGTAACAATGATGATCTGTATTGTGCAGAAAGCCAAAATGTGTACGCAGCAAGTTATGCGATACAGAGCCGTGATTGCTCTTCGAAACCGTACATTATCAAGAACCCGACTACAGCCAGCTTGAAAAGGGGTACCGGTGGTCGTAGCTCCTTCAACGGTGTGGTATGTACGATATTTGGATGCAGTGGTTTTATTGGACCATACGTATGTAACCGTCTTGGAAAAATTGGTACACAGGTAAGCAAATGCAGGATTACAAAAAATGTTGTAGACAGTAGGTACTAGTTTTAAATAACTACATGTTAATGACAGGTGTTTTTTTTGTAGCTTATTCTTCCATACAGAGGTGACCATTACCATGTTCGGCCCCTAAAAGTATGCGGAGACCTTGGACAAGTTTTATTCCACCCCTTTCATCTTAAAGATGAAGAATCTATAATCAAGAGCATGAAATATTCTAATGTTGTCATTAATTTGATTTCATCATACTATCCAACTTCTAACTTTAGTTACCATGATGTTAATGTGAAGGGTGCCAGAAGAATAGCTAGACTTGCCAAGGAATGTGGAGTGGAACGATTTATTCATGTATCTTGTTTGAATGCAAGCGAAAAACCTAAGGTATATTTTTTATTAAATATGTATTAATAGTAAGCTGGTCGACTATGAAAATAATACATATTTTATTTTCTTTGTATAAGCCATTAATGATAAAAAACGGTTCAGAAATTCTTAAAACAAAATGGGAAGGAGAGTGTGCAGTGAAAGAAGAATTTCCAGAAGCTACCATTATTCGACCCGCGACTATATATGGACAAGAGGATAATTTTATAACACACTATATGAATGCATGGAGACGAAATTTTAAGTAAATTAATGAATTCCATTGAGGATGTTTGTAATTCATTATTCAACTGGTTCAATTATTAATTAAATATTTTATAGAACGGTACCGTTATGGGAGGGAGGAGAAAAAACCGAGAAACAACCGGTTCATATTTCTGATGTAGCTGCTGGAATCACTGCTGTTGCAACAAACCCATTAACAGCTGGTAAAACTTACGAGTTCATCGGGTATGTATAATTAATAATTTGAACCATGAAATCTTATCTAGAAAAATGTAAGAATACTTGTTTTAGCCCAAGGAGGTATAAACTGATTGCACTGGTCAAATGGTTTTACGATATAGCGTCACGTGGACAAGGAGAATATTACAAAATTATAGACATGAAATATAATCCATTGTTTAGATTGAAAATTGAATTGAATGAATTGATAAATGGACTTCATAAAACTAAGCCTATGAATTGGGAAGCTTTAGAAATAGTAAGTTTATTTCTATAACTTTTACAATGAAATTATTAAGAATACGATAAAAACATATTATTTCCATTTCATTTAGAATCACACTAGCGACAATATAAATCCTGGAGTGCCAACTCTAGAAGATTTAGGTATAACTCCATGCACCATGGAATCTCGAATGCAATGGGAGATGATGCCGTATAGATTCGAAAACCATTTCATAGAAACTGTGGACGAACAAAAAGCAGCTGATCCAGAAACAATTCCAATAAAATGAAGATTTTATATTTAATTAAAATTAGTATGTAAATACAACGTGTTCTAATCGTAATAAAGAATGTATCGTTTCAGTTTCTAACACTCGTTATATTTATATTTTAGACCTGTCATTTCTCGTTCTTTAGTTGATGACATAAAAATCAACGACAAAGCATATTATCAGGAATACGCGAGTGTTGACTTTTGTCGTTTATTAAATGACAGACCGTTCTAACTACAATAAAAGGTTACACTATTTAATTATTAATTTCGTTATACTGTTACAATATTAGATGTTGGTAAAAAATATAAGCTAGTTTGGTCCTCGGTTACTATGCTGACCGAAGGCCACGCAAATTTTACATTACAAATGGCAAGGGAAAAACTATTTCCCTTTTATTTTATAGTCAGAAGCATAATACATCGATTATCAATCTTCAGTCAAAAAGTTGATCAGTAAAACAGTGTAAATATAACAATTTGTTAAAAATAATAAACATACATATAAAAAGGTTTTGGAATATTAACAACTTCAGGTGGTATAATTAGTAAAGTATACATACATATTGCGATTTGCTTAAAAATATAATAAAATTTCTAAATAAAGAAACAGTTGCTCCCGAAACGCAACAAGTGACTGCTTGCATTTCAATAGGAAATTCTGACTAGCATTAAAATATGTTCTTGCATAATAAATCTGATCTTTTTAAATGGTTCTTTTATGCACGGAAGACTACGTATACGTAGAACAATCATTCGTTAAGTTAACTCTAAGAGTATCGTGTCAGCATCAACTATATTATTATTAAATATAAATGATACAAGTATACATATGTATATGTATATCAATCAATAATACAAATTTATAAATGGAACACTACACATCCTCGAAGAGTTAACTTTTCAAGCATAAATTATAGTTATTTATCTTTTTTGAATCACGCAAATTTTATCCCTTCGTACAGGGTGAATTTATTATATATCCTTAATTTCTAATATACTTTCATTATCGTCATCGAAAGTTATTTATTTAAATCTGATTGTTAACCCCTTGTTTTGTACACTTAACATAAATTAATATTAAATACATGGAACTGTATCAATCAGACTTACTTATATACGAACAATAAGATGTTAGTATCTATGTAGAATGAACAGTTTAAGAGTAATTGATAAAAATCAAAATACAAAACGAGAGGTCAACATGATATGAAGTATTAAGTGTGATAAAAATCACCACTAATTTACAGAATAAATCCATAACATATGCAGTTTCGTTGATCCATTTACATGGATCAGTTAAAGCTCGTAGTCGTGCGAATTACAATAATCGAGAAGGTGGTGAACGTTAATAAGAGATCTTGATTGACATTTTAATAGCGGTTTCATAAAGTGAAATTACAACAATAATCCATCACGTAAGTGTTACTTTTACAAATTGAAAGGCGGCAGTTTAGATGTTATTCGTCTTATATTTTCAATAAAATACAAGTAACAATCACCTGCCTTAATAATTAAAGTACAATCACATTTTTCTACTTGTGATTTTTTAAAACAAAGTTTAACTCTATCAAATAAGATATGTAAATGGCAGTAATATGTACCTAAATTTCATGAATGAAGAAAATGATATATACGCATTTATACAAGATAATAAATCTTACTTATTGCTATTAAGTCTTATTTCTTTTAAACTAAATATGTCCTAATACTAGAAAATCACAAATTAAAAAAGACAGTGATTATTAACCCCTTTGTAACAAAAAGGTCATCAACTACTTTGAAATGCAGACACGATGGAAGTCACCCAGACTAATACTACAACCCCAATAGCGATACACTTGACTCCTAAACATTTGACTCATTGAAAAAGATTCATGGAGAACAGAAGAATAAGAAACAAAGTCGTCGGCAGTGTAAAAATCCCGACAACGCCAGAGCCAAGGTTGTCTTGTACAACATTATCATGACATCTTGCAATCAGATCAAAGTCGACGAGGTTCATAGGCTTTCCATTGTACTCGATAGGCGAGATACAGTAATTTTTCTTCTGAAATTCGTGGACAGTGCCATTGACAAAATCGCTCTCTAGGATATTATGAGCCTGGCAATCACAGGGAAAATGATTATCAATGGCGCTGATGGAGGCTACTTCAAGGTTCACGTCTTTAGCGTGACGAGGTGCCTCCAATACATGATTTCCATGAAACCTTAGCAACTCGATATTATTCTCGTACTTCAGGAACAGTCTTTCGATGAGATCAATCTTGTTGTTCAATATATTCAGCCGATCGACGCGAGACAGGCCAGTGAAGGCGTCCTTTTCAATAATACCTAAGTCGCTTTCTTGGATATTTAACGAATGCACATAGAAGAGACCACGGAACGTGTAGGACTGAAGGGAAGACAGATCCATGTAGGTTAATTTAAGTAGGCCAACATGCTGGAGGCCATCGAAAGCGTCCGGTTCGATGGTTCTGATTCCCGAGGGAAAAATCAAGCGAACGACATTCGTTAGGCCTGAGAATGCGTGACTCTGAATTCTGAGCAGTGGATTATTGCTTAACAGTATCACACGTATGTTCGACGTGCCGGCGAAAGAGTATCCCTCGATGTACCGGATCTTATTATTCGCCAGTAGCAATACGGATACATTTTGCAAAGCAGCAAAGGAAAACTTCTCGATGAACGGTAGAGGTGTATGTTGGATAGAGAGTTCACGTAATCGGCTCAATCCGCGGAACGCGAATGGACGTATCGTGGAGATGTTGTTACCATCCATTGTTAGCTTCCTCAGGACTCTCAGACCGGCGAACGCATCGCCTTTTATTATCGGGAAGTTGTTCTTCGTCAGAGAGAGTTCCTCCACTGTTGGAGACAACTGTTGCGTGGGAATGTCTTTTAGCCCACCTGTGTTGCAAAGAACCTGCACATAAATAATCACTTTTACTCTGATCAGACGGTGTAGCCGTCTACGGTGAACCATGAGGCTCCTTATCGGTAATTACCTGTTTCGGGGAAAGACAAATGCATTCTGCAGGACAGTCCCAATTTTTCGCAGTACTCGTTTCCTGTTCTAAGGTAAGCCTCGGACTCAGCGTTGCTGTCCACAGCAGGTAATAAATGCAGATCTGCAATTGAAATGGAAAAAATGTTAGTAAAAATGAATTGGAAGAACTTTTATTTACAACATTTCTTAAGTTAACAAACTCCGAAACATTTACTTCCAGGATTAACGGTACGAGAATCGTTCCAATTAAACGAATCCTATCTTACTGCTCTACTTTCCTCCAGCGAATTAATTGCGACCGAGATTTATTGATTTAGTCATTTCAGACGGATAGGTGATTATTTGAAACCGATCTACCAAATATTCATTCCTCGGCTGACTAAAAAAAGATAAGTATCCTTCCTCTGCCTCCGTAATTATTTGAAAATTATCTTCAGCACATCGATATCTTAATTTTCTATTAAACCTATGCGTTATCTGTAATTAATTAATGGACTTTAGTTGTAGACAACGAATTAACGAGGTATTTGTAAACAACAGGATTGCCCAGGGATGTTTAGAATTGAAATGGAAGCAAATAGAAAGATCCTCCCAGGGGGATAAGGGTATCTGGATGAAGAGAAGCGTCAAAAAAGGGTTCCTCTCTCGGCATGCAATTGTCTGGTAGGAATCTGGGTAGGAACCGCGGTACCGTAGGTAAGTACATACACGCGAAACTATCTGATTTGTACCTGCGCTCTGCAATACATCAATCCCAGAGTTTTTAGGGCGCATGCCTCGGCATCCAGGAAAACGTTGCGACCAGCTGCCGATGTTCCAGCGTGTCCTGAAAAATAAAAGTATAAGATGAAAGAATGTTCGACGCACTGTTGCCTCAACTTTTTCTACTTATTGGAATAGAAAGAACGAACGAGAACTTACCGTACCAGCAGAACGATAAACTTTGAAGCAAGTAGAGGTTCTCTGATTTCTGGGAGAACGAGACGGATCGGAGAAATTTCGCTATTCGCGGCCGCATTCACCGGCTGGGCTCGAGGCTTTATTTCTCCTTAGTCACACACCCCCCACCCCCGACCAACGATCTGCGCAAGCCCATAATTATTCTCTCTGTGTGCGTAATCCTGGAATGAGACTTATTAGAGAGATGTATAGAAATATTCAGAGTATGAGATGATCAAAGCGTACTGACCTGGGATAATACTCTACGGCTTTGAATTTCACTTTATATCCCGCTATCGATGTATCGATACCTTCTCTGTTTAAGTTAATCGCATTGTTCCTGAAGGTATTAAATACATACTTTAGAATATAATGTTATTAAAGAAATAATGCATTCAAAGAATATACATAAAAAATAATAGGGTTAAATAATATGAGTCTCTCCTGGTCTGCACTACGGGCGATACTGATTAAGGGAGCGCCTGGTACACGCAATATTACCTGCATCAATTTTTTTTTATCAATTCAATGCTACTTTAATTAATTACCTTGCATCTCTAATTATAATAATTGTTAACTGTATTCACTGTAGCGTGAAATTGTTCTCCATCGTTATTACGTACTCGTTCTTTGTATGTCTCGTGGCCTGATTGAAATTTTTCCCTGCGGCAATATTGGTCCGCTGTTTTCGACGTCCTGACGATCAAACGAGAAAACGCTTAAAAGAGAAATTAAAAGTTGTTGAAGGGTTAATATAGTTTGATAACAATTTAAAGTAGAACGTGAATTAATACTTGTCACATCACTTGTATGTATTATTAAATAAATTTGCGTACCTGTATTCATGATACATTGCGTTTTAATTATAAAATCAAATTATTGCACATCCAGGCGAGAGTAGATGGTAGTACATACAACTTGAAAAAGAGTAATGATGATTTGCAACTTCCGGAACGCGTACGCGGTTCGCCGAGGCGGCAAATTAAAGTAAATTCAAATGAAGCGTAACATTTGAATTTATGTAACAAAACGATTTAACAATGAAATCATTAAACATTCATTTCTAAACACCATTGAAAGGTAAATGTTTATTGATATTTAATTGACGAAGATCAGTTTACAAAACTGCATATATATTGTTTAATCAAATTATACAATCAAATTACGATGATTAAAATTCTAAAATATATCAAATAATTATCGATAACATTTAATTAATAAAGACAAATTTATCTAACAACATATCGTCACCGGTTTATTATAGAAAAATGAAGTTCTTAAACATCTATTTGCACACAAGAGACAGAAATTATATAGAGTTTTTCAGGATGATATATTTCATAACAAACTTTTACAGTTCTAATAACATATGTCCACATAGTGGAAATGGGAAATGACCCGTATATTTTATGGTGTTAAAGTGTAAAACATAGAATGGCTTACAATTAATCGAAAGTGCAATTTCGTGTATTTTTATGTCTTTGTGTACGTGCAAATTCTCAACGTAGCAAAAAAAAAAAATCAGTCTTAAAAAATAATACGGCGCTAGATTTACATACAATAAAAGATAACTTTTGCCCCCCATCCCTTCCGTACCCCATTTTTATCTCCTCATGATTATTTACAATTCTAGTTCCGTAATTAATATATCTAAAGTACTTAAATTCTCATAAGGCATCGAGGATTGCGTCTACGCAGAAGTTTATAATCTAAACGTGTAAAAAAAAAAAATCATTTATCAATAACCGGTTCATCGTTTTTTGTACACACATGTATTTGCCTGGACCATTTGAAATATGGCATAACCATAGACGCTAAATTTTCAATGTTTTGCGTAGAAATATTAAAAAAGGACATCTCCGCGGATTGTGAAATGCTGATACTGATATGTATTCAAGCACCTCTTCAAATTAGTTTCCCTATATACTTTCCCTTTAAATTAAAACTATATATTCTTCTTTACTTTGAACACACTGTTTCCATACGCTTTTGTAATAAAAATAAACATATACACAGTCTTCTACATTTATTTCAGTCTAAGTATTTCCTATGCTTTTGTTTCTTCAATTGGACTATTCTTCTTTGTTTCTTTAGACACCTTTCAATTCAATTATTCTTGCTACTTAAGTTTAATTACTGCTATACGTTCCTATGTGGTCTTCAGAATTATTTACTATTTTCTTTTGTTCATTGTTGCATTCTTCTATTATGTAATTGCATTGCAATTAATGCACAGGTACTGTGTTACACATTCTATTATAATACTATAAGAAGCTCGAATTATTTACCGCTATTTAAGTTTCATTTAAAACGGTTATGGAATGCCCTATATACATTATTCTGAGGTAAACAAGTTTCAAGGCAGCTTTGGTTTGTACTTATCAATGAATATCATATAGCTGTACGGGATTGAAGTACAGTGAAATTTGTTCCAAGTTTAAGCAAAAAACAAAAACAATGGATTGTGAACGAATTTCACTGTACATACACTTATAGAGAATTCTTTAATATTCGCTGTTTAACACGACGCCTATTTGTACTTTATGTGGTTTCTGAAATCTATAACAAACTTGGTACAAACGTGTCTTATAGAGGAAAAAACTTTCCTCAGCTTCTATTATGAATAATCTACGGTTTCCGCGTCGAGAAGATCCTTATAATTGTATATAAAACCTGAGATCTATAGTAAGAGCTTAGCGCGTATTGAACACCATTTAGTTGCGTCCTGATTTATTTAACAAGAAACATCAAACATTCAAACTGATTGCGCAAAAGATGCTTCATCTCAACATCCATGAATTTAAAAGATCCATATATGTAGAATTCAGACTAAAATCAATTACCAATTTCTTGTATATGCAATGTGATATGACAAAAGAGAAAAGAGAAAAGAGAAAACAATTAATTTTTAAGTCTGCTGCTTCTTGAGGGCGGACAACGTCAAACAAGGATACACTGATTTACAGAAAACTTTGAGAATATACCATTCACGCTCCTTACATAGAAATTCTATAAATCATTGCATCCAGTCATAGCAGAGATCTCAACGTACGCGAGATAACTTCAACTCTTGTATTTCTAAAACTTATATCATAATTAAAAATTTATATCTGTTTATAATATAATAGTTTTATAACTTATATATAATATATACTCTTCTCTTGTGTGTATGTGTGTATATATATATATATATATATATATATCAATCAGCGTTTGTAAAATAAAAACGTACGGTTTCATTTGAGGTGGTAACGCAGATTCGGCTTATCAGTCTTAACGTTAATGAACAATCTTGTTCGTTGTACAATGAGGTAGTTCGTTCTATGTCTATTGTAATTGTAACGTGCATAATATTGAGCAATATTGCAGCTGTATCCCAGGGCCATGATCAGTAACGATAATGTAATCTTATAATTACCAACAAATTAACAGTCGATATCTCAGTCATTAACACGAAATTCTTCAAAGTGTACAAACTCTATCTTTCCTTTCTTTAATTCTCAGATTATATATATATATCACTTGTGTATATATATAATCATCTCCTATTGACAGCATTTAATGCTAAAGATAGGAATACATCTTTCTTAAAAGAAAAATATGAAAACAAAATTGTTAAAATAATATACAATCTTTCTTTTTACGCGGTATATAAAATCGATTAAGGCTCTAAATAGTACTACTACCGTTGATTGCAAATGAAAAAATTGAAAACATTTGAATCACAATAGAAAATAATTAATAAAACTTCATGCATATTCACTGGTCCAAAAGTGTTTAAAGCTTAATGCAATTCGAATATTCGTTAATCTTTTACGAATATTTTCTTTACACGCGTTTTGTCAAATATCTAATCGTAAGAAACAAAAAGAAAAAAAAAAGAAAAAAAAAACAAGATATAAAATTAATCTTTTCAACCGTTTGTTGAAAATATTTGCATCTAGTTAACTGATATTTTTATTGAATCAACAACTTTTAAGTTGTTAATATCATTCTTTTTTCTCAAAATTCTTACAAGCTGCAATGATAATAGGGAAAGGCACAATTCACTGATTGTCAGCATTAGGCTTTAACAACTTTGGAACGCGTGTGCTGATTATGTTTCAGTCTCTTGAATCCATGACGTATGAATCAGTCTTGTGCAAAGTAATTTTAGAAGAGGATTCCAAGAATCCCTATTCCAGTACTCGTATAAATGCACATATTGTTTTCAATACATACATTTTATAACTTACTATTGCTATTCCCTGAGTCTTTTGTCAAATGCTGACTTAACTGGCTTTAATTCAATTGTATCTCTCCACTTTCTCCCTACGAAGCATAGGCATGCGATTATCCCTACGTACGATGTCCGGCAAAACAAGAAATAGTATCTTCCTAATAGAGTAACAATCAACTATTTTGCTTTGCAAGACATCATTTAATTTCTGCAAATAGTCTTTTCAGTTTTAAAACCTTGTATTCGCGTTGTTATACCAAGGAATAGTACGTTTAGTTTCTGCTAGGGAAAATTTGCATCAGTTAATATACCCCCCCCCCCCCCCCCCCCCCCCCCTCCCCCCCAATGTCTTAATCAACGTCTTCTTCATTTTTGACTACCGACGTTGGTGGGACTATCACGCGTACATCCGACTTGCGAGTTACGGAAAGATCTTCTACTTGATCTTCGTTGCTCTGTTGTTTTACAGAATGGATAATTGGAGTGGAGCTACAACGAGTGACGTCCAACATATCTCGATCCATAGGACCATCTCTGGCCTTATATGCATCGAGAATCGAGCCAGGGCTGTCTATCGCACTGCTATTTTCGTTTTCATTTTCGGAGAGGGCGCCACTATAGATGCCGCCGTTTGCGTTACCGCCAATTCCATACGGAAAACAGGCGCCACTACCGTTCGAACCGCGTTTGAACGGTCGTGACGTGGTAATACCTAATTTCTTTACTTTGTCGTAAAGGGTTCGCGAAGGTACTCCATACTTACGTGCCGCTTGCAACGCGCTCATTCCTGTACGAACCGCTTCGATCGCGGACATTATGTCTTTCCTCGTGTATTGCTTGTATCGCTTCCATTCTGGCTTTTGCGCCGGTACATAGTTGACGATCCCTAAAAAATTAAATTTAAATCAATGAAATTGTTTCTACAACTAAATACATTTTGCCTAGAGTAATACAAGATAGGCGGGAAGTATTCCTTCTCCTGGACGCAGCAACTGGACATCCTTTCTTATATTTTATACCTGGCTTATCCGGAGGATACGACTGCGGCGATGGCTGCTTATCGTCCTCGTCCATCATAGACGCATCGGTGTAAGGACTATGCGCGGGTTCTCCGTGAGGTATATCGGTACTACTGCGTCTGTCGTTGTCGTTCGATGATCCATTACTATTGTTTCTAAAGTGGTTTTCATGGCTGTCTGGGTGTAACAAAGGAATACCCTGAGAGCTGTCTGCATGACCTTGACCTAGCACCGTTCGTAGGATCGGTGTGTCCCTGTTCATTAATATGTTGGAAAGCTTCTTCCGTTTCAGGGGGGACGTTTCAAAGCCATTGTCGTAGGAACCGGTTAAAGTAGAGGAATGCTGCGGATGCGAGGTCGTTTGGTAATTAGAACTGGAATGGGAAATGGGCAGACGGAAAGTGGCCACATGGGTAATGGCATTTGATTGGTTCGATCCACTGGCGATCTGCCGTATACGTACGAGGTGCCAGTGGAATGCGGAGGTGACGCGAGACCACTGCTGTGCGCCGCGCTACTCGTCGTGCTTGTGGTTATCGCTGGTGGAGGCGACATCGAGGTCTCCACCTCTTCGCGACGACTTTGCGAACCATTCTCTTCCACCAAGCCCTTCACCTTCAATACTTCCGCGACTTTAAGCAATCCGGCCAGCTGTTCCTGGGCCACGTTCACCTCGCCCCGGTACATGTACTCCAGGATCGCTTTAATTTCAGAGTACTTCACATCCTTTAATACCACGATCGGATGTTTACATGGAAGATCGATGAAGAGGGTTTGGAAATAGGAGGAACAAGCTGCCAGGACCATCTTATGGCATTTCACTGAGGCGCCTCCGTCGACCGCCAGGGTCACGTCGGTGAATGACTCATTTTGAAGTAGCTCGTCAAATACCGTCAGCAGATTCGAACGATGATTGTTCCAACGTAAACAATATTGTTGCGATGTGCTCGCCATTTCGATCTATTTAATTTGCTCGAGTCAAATCTGCAAACAAATTGAATTGGTTGTGAATCTTGTTTACGTTAAATTCTATACTCTGTTTATAAATACAATAGAATTTAAATGATGTAAAAGTATTTTTTATAAATCTACTTTGCTAATAAATTTTAAATGATTAAAATGAAAGAATTCTTCTTAATTTACAACACGGTGAAAATAAACGTTTCCATGGGGTATGAGTCACTCCCCATGGAGTTACCCCTAATTTCATTTACTCACTTGCTTAATTTCTAGAAAACGAGTAAAAAAACGATCACTAGTACGCGTGCGCGTAACGCATTTCTTGCGTGCAACATACGCGGAAGTTGAAATTCAAGCGGTTAAATCGATTACAATCTGCGGAGATCAACGCGTAAACAAAAATCAATTTGCTCTACTTAATAACAAAGCATATTATAATAGATTAATAACTTAAATATCTACATATTAAACTTTTCAGAGAATTCGCTATTTTATGCAAGCAGAAAACTTTCATTATTATAACATAAACAAATGAAATTTGTATCCGATGTGAATCAAGAACTGTATTAAGAATTGTATAGTAAGAAATTAAGGTACAAGAATCGTAGAAAAGTTTTCGACGTAATATTGCGAAAACTTACTCGCCAAGACGATGTCCCTTTCTCGAAAACGATGGCGCCGCGCCGTGTGACGACGATGTTCAAATGGCCGCCGAGGAGTACGCTAGGAGACGTACGGTATTAGCATGTGTGTGCACTCGCATTCGTCACTTGGTCACTTGGTCACTTGATCACTCTTCGAATCACCCTGATGAACGTAGCCTTCAAGTTCCAACCCTTAGTGGGTTCGCATGGCGTGCGGGGGCGCGTCTGTGCGCGAAACCGCCGATCAAAACAAACTTCTTTCTATCTTTTTCATTCTCGCGAAATCATTATTTCCATCCCAAACGGAGAGTGGCGCATTTACGACATCCACTGTGCATCCAATGCGTTTTCTCTCGAAAGAAAGATAAAAAAAGAAATAAATGTTCCTCTTCTTTCTTTCACCCCTCGGTGTTTTTTTTATATTTCCTCTTCTATCCTTCTCCTACAATGACTGTACGGTTCTCTTTCTTCCTCCCACAGTCTTTTTTCGGAGTTCGGCTACATTCATTGGCACTAGTGTTTTATTTATCGTTTCTTGTGAATTTAGATTTGGTTGTCGAGTATCTTTGATCATCAACAGTTTCGTTGATCAAACGTGATACGAGTGCACACCCACAGTAGAGGAGAAAGTCAAAGCGAAAACGGAAATCCTCTCCCACGGCCTACTCGGCGACCACTGACGAGCCGTGCGTAGAAAGACGCACTCGGCCGAGCTGGTCATGGCTCGACTCTCGCATAGGGGTGGCCGCAAACGTGTGGTAGTGTGTTGCTCTATCTCTGCTTCTCTTTCTACACGTTGCTACACGGCATGCCGTTTCTGTGTGCGTTCTTACAGTGGCGTAAACGGGAAACGATGACGATGACGACGACGACGACGACGACGACGACGACGACGACGACGACGACAACCAGTTCTCGATGCAAAATATTCGGCAGGATTTTAAACTCGATTCCTGAATGAAACAATGAAAGATACAGTCACGTACACGATCGGAGAGAATATATTTTCTATTGTGAAGAAACTTGGAACGAGGCAGATAGGCGATTACTAGATTTATTTAACGAGCCGATTATCTTTACGCGAACTGCAACCTTCTGATAAGGGGACAAGCAACGGACAAGTTTTAAAAAAATAATACAGTGCTTGGAGACATTTTTAAGAAGTTGATATTAACTTTGCAATTTGATTATGTAATATATGTACATTGCAAAAATGAATACATATCACCAAACGCTACTTCTTCCAAATATCTTTATACTAATAACTAAAAATTCAATTATAAATGATATAATTATAGTTGTGCAAATATGCACTTTGTATGCTATCATTTGGTGGGCTACTTGAATGTGCAGCATGTAACTTTTCATTGATAGAAGTTCTGCGAAAAAGATTTTCTTTAAAAAAGGTAAAAAACCTATAATGGTGAAAAGTTACGCCACTGAATAGCACGTACAAGAAGACTTGCACAGCCATCGTCGTCCCTGGTTGCACGATCGGCCAATCACGCTGCGTCTAGGCCAATATCCTGCGGGGTACAACACACACATGTGCAATCGGTGCATCCTTGCATGCATGTGCGCGCGTAGATGACGATGCGTCGCCGTATGTGTACACCCACGTCTTTTGCTCACGTATCAACGTTAGTGGCCGCCACTGAATTCATTTTCCCACCAGTTTTTCAGCAATTTTTCATTTCGAATTCCTACAACAATTCTATTATTATTTCATATGTTCCAATAGTTTTTTTAACGTTACAAAATTATATTGTTATGTATAAAACATTCTGAAACTCATTCATAAAAGCTACAACGTATAATATACGTTTCAATTGCCAATTACTTTTATAGATTAGAAAAAAAGTTTATACCTGATGAATTTTTAGTTTTGAAAATTGCACTACTTTACACATGTAGTTCTTCAAGAAGATTGAGGTTTGATCCATACAGAAGTTAAAATATTATTTAATTAAAATTAAAGTTAATTATAAGCAGCAAGTATTTATTGAAATTATTTAATAAAATTCTTAGATTTTAAACTCTGAACGGCATTTGTACACTTGTACGTGTTTCAAGGGACTTGAAACCTCTTAAGGCCATCGCTAATCAACGGTGCCGTTTATGTGTGACGAGGAACGAAAAACCTGTATGTATGTATGCGTTCCCGAAAATTGCCACCACGCCCTGCCTTCGATGCGACCGCTGATTGCGCCTGCGTTCTCTTATAAAATCTTCCAAAATTTTCTTCATATTCATGCTTTTCTTAGTCTTTTAAAACTTGTACCATTTTATCCTATTCTTCATCTTTCATCCCCTGTAAAAGGAACACATAAAAATAAAGAAATGACTATTTACACGTTGTATAAATCCTTATTATATAATACAAAGTATAGTAATGTGAAAATTAGTAATAATAGAAAATAGAGAATATTCTGTTTTAATGGAATAAATCAAAATAAATAAATTGATAACGTCATTGAATGAGACAGAACTAAATGTAAAAAGCTTATCTGTTCTCTTTGTCTTTTCCTATTCTCGTTGACGCCACGTGCAAGTCGTTTCCTGTTTACCAGGGCTCGCGAAGTGGCGTATTAAAAACAGGCCGAAAAAGTATGCGGCTCGATTCCCGTCTTATCTAGTCTTCGCTTCGTACAACGAAAAGAAGAAGACACGATAAAAACGGGCTCGATAAAAGAAAATCGTTTCTCTGCGTGGTCACACGCACGCATGCATAACCGCACACTGTTCGAGGGTAGAGTGGTGTGCGTGAATGCGCCATCGGACCGGGCCCTAGGCGAAGAAAAAGACGAAGGAAAAGGGGGAATGCGAAGCTGCTAAGGTGAATCCTTGTACCGTTGCGCCATCGAAAAATTCCATATCCAAAGCCAGCTGAATACGTCGGCCCCGACCAGCTTCTTCAACTTCTAGACCCTGAACTTTTCCAATCACGCTAATTTACAGAATCACAATTCAATATCAGCGACATCAGCTTGCTTTCATTGTTGTATTTTCAGGCTGAGGATATCTGAAATTACATTACTAATTATTATTGCTCAGATAACAGTTTTGTTTGCATAATTGTAAGGACATTACTTTAATTTGCTCTGTGATCTAATAAATGAAATTCTTCTAGTTGTAGTTATACCGTTGGTGGTACGGATCCACTTAATGGAACATCCACCCTGCTCCACATTTAGCAGCTCTTGCTCCCTCTTGTTTCAGGACGACCAAGGTTTTCGATAAAAAAAACACAGGACCAGCGAAAAGTTTTCAAGGGACTGCCATGCGTTCTGGGAAGCTATTAAAAGGAAGTTCGTGAAAAAAAAGCCGAGAGGCGAAGTGATTCTTGAGAAAAAATAAAAAAGATCGAAAGTCAGAGAATATATTAGTGATAACTATAGCAACGTTGCACATTATCTATCACGAGCAAAGCGATGATAGAGGGATACCAACTGTTTGCTTATCGCCTTTACAGATAGCATGAAAGTCTTGATTCCATATTCTCGCGTATTTCTAGCTCTCCATGTGATTCCATGAGTTTCATAAACAAGGAAATTCATTCTACAGGAAAAAAAAAGAAACAATTAAACTTACATTTGCATGGTAATAGTTTCGCAATTTGAATAAAGAATAAACCGTTAGATTTACCCTGTGCATCTTCTTTATATAAAACATAAGAAGCACGTAGATGGAAGTTTTCTAGGGGGGAAAATGGAGAGGGGGGGACTTTCACATGGGACCTAGACCGCTTTCAGTTGAAAAGGTGGATGCAAGCGGTTTTGAATCCCTCCAAGGAACCTGTTTCTCTTCATATGTGTTTCTCTATCATCCTCGCGATAGGTTCAATGTGCCCCTGACTTCCTTTCAAAACAGTCTCAAATTTTGCTTCAAATTCATCCAAGTAGAAAAGAACTCGTGCATCTACAATTTCATTTTTTTTTTTTTTTTAAATATCTTGTGATTATTAAATAAAGAAAAATATTTGTAGTCAACCATCCAAGTATCTAATCAATTTAATCAATGATTTTTACAAGATTAGATTCACAGCGATGCTGACTACATTAAACAACTATTTATAGAACTAATGATTGACCTTAAGTAATTGATTGCGTTTGTATGAAAAGATCTATACAGAATATTGGGTGTTGATCCGTGTGACACAGGTGAATGGGGCGTTGCACCCGGTAGTTACAATGAATGGCTTAACCACAGGCAAAGCAGATCTTAAACTACGGGAACGAAGTGCATTCGGTTACACGGAATAATTGCACTTGACGCCCGAGGGTTCCCATCGGACCAAGAATGCTTTTGCCATTGTATGGTCAACAATGTATCAGCAGGTAGCTGATCATCGATCGGGGGTCCCTTCGGTCAATGGCCTTGCAATATACCACCGAATGTCGGGGCATTTTTTTATACAAGATGTTAATGTAAAAGTCATACTTTCCATTTTTCCATACTAAAAGAGTTATCTTCCATTTTATATATCAACAAAAATCATTCGCTACTTAGTACCTGGGCATCATTTTCTAATAACATTTCTCTAAAATTAAAAGGAAATCTTGTTATTTTATGAGTGTAAATCAATGGCAACAGCGTTTTCAATGTTGCAATTAAAAAAAAAAAGAACATATATGGTATATCCTACATACAGGGCTAAGGTTTATCTATCGTAGACGAGTGTCAGTAGGTCGACACCCGCAAACCGGTCCTGATCACGTGGAATGTGAACCCGCAGTGCGATGTTGCCACGTATATGCATGATTTCCCAAAAGTGCATCCACCAGGCCTACTGCGCGCATGCAACACGCATGCACACACGCACTCTCCTTTCTCGGCTTTCGTACGATTTCGGGAAAACTAACGCGCCCGAGACCTCGGTTTCACCAACCAGCCACTGAAATAATATTCAACAGTCATTTCCAATCGGCGCACTCTCAATGCACTTGCGCTTTTTTACATTTTTTCATCCTAATTCTAATTTTTCTTGTTTTTTATTTTTTTTTTAATTTTACAATAACTTTACGCTTATAAATATTTTAATAAAACGATGTTGAAACATTGCAATTATTTGATCAAATCTATCCCTGAACAATAACAAATTACAATTTAAAATAGGAGGAAATTTGTTCATATGTATGTACAATTAACTAAATTAAATGCAATTCATTGTACTATTATATATCATTATAGCTCTTCAAATAGCTTACCGTTAGCACATAAAAATACAACAATGTATGTATATTACTGTTCCTAGTTCGTTTAGAAAGTGACGCATAATTTACGCATCTATGCGCACGTTATTCCCGCTCGTTGGACAACCCTACCTTTCAAGGTCATCCTTCTTCTATTCTCCCGCGCCCTTTTTATGCCTGCTCGAATAGGATAGAAAAGTTTTTATAGCGGCGTGTCCTTGGAGCCTGACAATACCAACGTGTTTCCTATATGAGGCACCTGTTGTATCGCTGCTCTTTTCGTGCCACGCCTAATGTGCACATCCAGTGCTGTCCGGGCCATTATTTCTTGTTTTTCTCATTCTCTTCTCCGTTACCTCTGCCACGTACGATAGCTAAAAATAGCATCGGACTAAATGGCGGATAGATCTTTGAAATTGTACGCAGGGAACTGTGCAAAAGTGTGAAGGGTGAGACGACAGAAATAACATACAGAAGCTCAGAGCTTTCGTTTAAATAACGAAGCGATGCGATGGTTCGTTAATCGGTGATAATTTCGAAAGCGTTCTGCGTGCCTCTAAGTTGCGCAACTTTCAGAGTATCTCAAGTTGAATGAAAAATCCTAGGGGGAAAAAGTTGAGAAACGTTAATGATGCAGAATAAAAAGAAAAGATGATACAAAAAAGAAAAGTATAACCTTAGGAATAAATAGGAAAATATTTATTTCTCAAGTCCTACGACGTTGCATGATTTTCCTAATACCAGCGTCCCTTTTATGCATCCTATCTCCGGCTAAAAAAACGCAGTAGCCGATTATAGAAATGTGATATAATCCGCGCGAGATCGTTCCTCCCGTAGGAAGGTCAAAGAAATGTCCGCTGGTGTGTTTTCTACACAGAAGAAAGTCGTTGAACCAGATCGCCGGAGCATCGACCACGAAGTCGACGGCCGGTAAGTAGAAGCCTGCGAATAGAAACCTGTTTCTTCTTGATTGCGAGTTCCATGCCCTTTCTTTCGGCTACTCTTAGGGACATCTTTTATGTGTGTTACAGGGTCACTCCTCGGTAAGACGTTGCAAGACGGAAGTGTTGTTCAGACACCTGAAAAGATGTATGCATCAGTCACGTGGGAAACTTTACATTATTGAATTACAGCTTCCAAAAAAAAAAAACTATCTAATTTTATAGAAATAAAGTATCATTACTATTATTGTATATATGTAGTTACAGGTAATTATAATATTCAATATCTAAGCAATAATACTTTACTATCACTTCCGCCATTTTGCTATTAATATTATTGGAAACATTCAATACTAATTGGATTTATTACTAATAAAATTGAAAAATTGACAACTGCCATTACCTTCTGAAATTTGAAACCCATGTGCCTCACCACGATTTCAAATGACCTCGATAATCATTCAATTACTGTTTGAAATCTTATTCAACAAGTATCAACCCTAAATCAATTATATTTTGAATTAGTTTTCTGCTATAACAGAATATAATAGCTTGGAAATATTTAAATAAACTTACTTCTTCAGCTTTTGATCTTTTTTTTTTTCCGCAGTTCATCTTGCGCAGATGGCGCTCTATTACGTTATCCCATTTGATCCCGTTCTATGAACGTCATTCGCCTGTGTAAACCTACTTTTTGAATTTTTATCCTTTACAATTATTACTTTTTGAAATTTTTAGAAAAAAAGCATGTTCATAGCAGTATGGATTCGTTGGTAAATGAAATAATCTCTGACACAGCTGATAAATTTGCAAATGATGTTGTTACCTTTCAAAATAATGTAAGTTTAAATTATCTATCAGTGTGTTATTACTTATAAATTATGTACAAATAATTCTATCATTTTAGTATGGAACTAGAACTACATTTGAAGAATTGAACGAGGACCACTTAAGAGAGAAACTGTGGGAAACGTTGTTTTCTTATTTGTCAAACAGTTCAGAATCATCTGTTCACCACAACTGTTTGTCCACATTACGGATACTTAGGTATTAGATTGTAGCCTAATTGTATATACCTGTATTAGATATTTTGTGTAATTTTATACTTTTATTTAAACTTGCCAAGCTCGTACCAAAGAATAAACACATTTTTATTTCTAGCAGAGCATTAAAACTTTTATGAAACCGCTTATTATTGCTTTAGACGTATTGCTAGCTTTTGCAATTAACATAAAGTAACCTTATTGTTTTTCTTGATTAACATAGCCGAGATAAAACAGACTTGAATTACTTAATCACAGATGAAAGAATAAATATTATATTAGAAAATGCAGCTTTAAAAGGCACCGATGTAGATCAACTTTCTTATAACAATGGTAAGAAATCCCTGCTTCATAATGAATTACTATAATAAATATAAAATTACATTGCTTCTTGTGTTATTTTGCAGTTACCATTGAAGCTCTCAAGCTTCTATGTAACCTTATATTTAATAGCACAAAAGTGCAGCAAATATTGCCAAGTACATCCTGTTTGCCATGTCTGATCGAACGTATGATAAAATATAACAATGACATTCCTTATGAAGTAATGCTATTCGACATAAGAATTATATTTTTAATCACTGCTCTAAACATATCTACAAGACAAATTGTTAAAACAGAACTAAATGGCGACGAATGTCTAATAACTATTTTGGAAAATATAAAAATTCGAAGTGAACAGAAAAACACTATAGAGGTATATTCATAGTTAAGAAAGGAGTAAACATATGAAAGTATGTAGAGAATGTAATATTTGAATTTTACTTTTAGACAGATGATGCGACATTAGCGTGTGAGATCTTGAAAACTCTCTTCAATTTGTATATACAATCAGATGATACAACACAGGAAAAAGAAAGGGATAAAAGCTTGGTTTCAATTCTGTATAAATTGCTGTTGTTTCAGTGTGAAAAAGAAAATGATCTTCAAAGGTATACATTACCTTGTACTACTAATAGTTATATGATTTTATCGCTATCTTATAATTATCATTTGTATTTCAGTAACATTGCAAACTTATTAACAGTGATACCGTACGATTGCTATTCAACAATCATACCTCCTTGTAAAGAAAAACGGAAACACGTTTATCAAGACGTTGACATGAGTGGTATATCCGTTTTACTACAATTCCTTGATAGAAGATTAAATTGCAAGGAGGATCTGATAGGAAATCTTAGTCCAATCGTCACTGCCTTTATTAGACTTATCAAGGCTGAGAGATTAATAAGAAAATATACTAGATTAAAAGTAAATTAAAGGAAACTGTTTCCTTGTCTATTGAAATTTCACTCAAGAATCTGTACTATAAAATAATTTTTTTTTTTCAGATTTTACCTCCTTTGAAAGATGTAATGCATCGTCCAGAAGAAGGTACAACTTTAAGAGCAAAATTGTGTAAATTATTAACTTCTCCTTTAACAGAGCTACGCGATCTTGTCGCAGAGTTCCTGTTCATACTATGCAAAGAAAATGGTAAATTACATTGGACGGAGGATGTAAGTACCCGCCATTATGTAAATTCAGTCCTTCAAAAAAGAATATTATTTTTAGTTGTTCGTATGGTAAAGTACACCGGATATGGAAATGCAGCTGGCATGTTTGCAAATAAAGGATTATTGGGTCCGAACAAAGGAAAGTCAGCTTATTCTTCTGAATCAGAAGATAGTGAAACTGAAGAGTATCTGAAACATAAGGAACAGTGAGTATTTTGCTGTAACTTAATTTGTTAGTAAAGTTTTGATACTAATAATAAATATATTATTTGAAGGATCAATCCGGTAATCGGTTGTTTCGAGCAACCAAAACCGAATCCTTTGGAAGGAATGACGGAGGAACAAAAAGAGTACGAAGCGTTAAAGCTTGTAGGTCTTGTTGATAAATTAACAAGGTCAGTACATGAAATTGAATATGTGTTTTACTTAATTTCTTATATGGATTTTGTTGCTTCAGGGAAGGATTAGTGCAGCCTTGTCGAATTGGAGATGATGGAAAACCAAAGGCAATTGAACATGTTTTGGAGTTACAGGAAGAATTACCAAAGCAACAGTACGGCCGTCAAGATTCTGATTCTGATTGAATGAATAGAAATACTTGTTATACATAGATAATTTGTATAATAATATATGCATCATGAAATACAAGCAGTATTATATATGTATACTTGGAATAAGTATTCTTTTTATTTATTCTTACCTTGCGTACATGTTAAGTAGACGAAAACTTTATAAAAGGTCCAGGAATCCAGGTTGACTGTAATGGAAATGACATGAACACAGAAAAGAAACTGGTGCTTGGTTCGCTTACTTTATTGGAAAAAGAACAAAGAACAACATTACAAATTAAACAATTGGCAGGAAATAAAAAATATAACAGTTTCCAAAATCACATGAAATATTTTAAACATTACAATTTTGGTAAATTATGTTATGTGCTTTTGTGAGCATCACAATATATTTATTATTGCATTTTGCAGCCACGCGTAGACAAGAACGTATGTTTCCTACATGTTTTAAAGAACTGCAATAGTTTGAGTAAACTTGGAAACGTTTCACCGCGGGCCGTGACACGGGCGATGTGACAAGGTAAATGACGTGAAAAATAAAAAAAAATTCTTTAAAACAGTTGCACTCGTAGAAAAAAAAAAAAAAAAACGCAAAACGTCTTAACATACAACAATATAACATCTCCTTAAAAAAAGGTTGAAAACCAACTATAATAGGCTATATATAGTAGATGGTTCATTCAGCCTTTCTTGTCCGTCCCGCGAGAATACCTTCCCAAATTGGAACGCGATATACATTTGACAAATATATAAGTAGCAAATGTCTTCATATATCTTTAAATAGATAATAATATATAGTATGTAGATTAAAATATTTATTCATTTATATATATTTTTTTTTCCTTTTTATTATTGTAAAAGTGTATATAGATGTGTATACGTATAATACCATAAATTTGAATATTCCATATAAAAATGAAACTAAAATTTAGTAGGTACCGACGTAGAAGAAAGAAAAGAAAGAAAAATAAAAAGTATTAATAATAATTATATGATAAGCGAATAATCCGCATTGAACGAAAAAAGGAAAAACCTCGCGGGTAGAGGATGGATTAAAATTAGAATCGTCAAAGATATCGCTTCTTATTTTTCTGTTTAAGGACTTAATCGAGAAACGGATATATACATACATATATATGTATGTATGCAATATATGCATGTGTATGTGTATATATATATATATATATATATATTTATATAAATATCGAAATACTTTGAAAAGAAAACTCGCGACTATAAATAAATATATGTATATATATATATATATTTAATCTAAAGGCTTGAATAGTCTTGGGGGAACTGACAAGTGAATTACACGTTGAATATATGCGGGTATATTACATACAAACGAACGTGTAATTTTAAATAATACAATATTTTTAACGTTTACAACGTGACCATGCTCCTTCGCATCCCATTAGCATATATAAAAAATATATTTGGAATACACGCTTTCTCCATATTGCATTTACGATTTACCATTTCTCTTGTCTTGTACTATCCTTTTATACAGTTTACAGTTTTGAAATATTTAAGCAACTTGTCGGAACATTTAAAATCCATTCCATTTCACGAATAATCCCGTCTCTAATAAAAAAATACCAATGGTGGTTTTAGGAAAACATGGTTTACGCTCAGCGAACCGGGGATTTTCTTTTTTTTGTCTTTTCATTAAATTTTCACTCATTTACTTGTTTCAGCTTCTGTTCCAGTTTTAAAATGTATTCACGAAATATCTAACGGATATTGTGTTAGTTTAAATTCTAGCATTAAAGAACATCGTTTCCTTATTTAATTCCAGCATATAAGGTATATGTATATGTATATACTTAATATACTTAATATATGGCTCGGCGTTTATTTCTCTTTCATATATATTTTTCTTGCAGTATATTTATCTCACCCTGCCTGCAGGACCCTGACTTTTCCTATTTGAAATAGGTTTTGATTTTAGTTATTTCTCTTAAAGAAGAAATATTATAAAATTGTATAGCAAAACTCCTTAATGATTCAGATCTGGATTCAAGAATGAATGGATCCTTTTGAAATAAGCAAATCCTTTTGATGCTAGTTGATGATCGTTCAAGGTACTAGGGAAAGGTACAGTTCTGAGCCGTTACTGTTTGAACAAAAAGTTTTTCAACCTTTTGTGACTAGATTGTTACCGAAGACTCTATTTTCCAGGTACAAGACCTAACAATTATCAAAGAAACCTAAAGAAGTTTATCGAGAGCAAAGACACAAGTCTGACTTACTTAAAGTCTGACAGAAAATATATAATATTAAATTATGACATTTGTCCATTTGAATAGTAATGGAACTCTAAGCATAACTTACAAATGATAGATTATAAATTACAAATAATATTTGATTGCAACATTGCACGTAGAGTAACATACATATTATATATTTTCCCTTCGTTTTTGTACCCTGCGCTAAAGGATGAAAAACCTAGCATATCCTGCTCCGAAAAGAAACGCCGAGCCAAACACCAAGCCAAAAAATTGTCCTATCTATAGGTAGAACTTCCAGTTTGATACTGGATAGAAAAGGATCTCTCCTTAGAAGAATCATTTCTAATGTGCATCGAGGACGTTTAAAATTGTCTTCTAGTCTCAATGGAGTGTTACCTCAGACAAGGGGAGACTCCTTGTTGGAACAATGTTTAACAATGTCGTTGGAAACACGAATAAACACAAAAGAGATCGCGGAAAACATTGAAGAGCGTCCACCGACGCTGATGGAATGCAACGGTTTCTTAATAGTGTGTCCATTTGTTTCTGGTCAATTTGATATGTCAAAGAAAACATCTCCGAAAAAAAAAAGGAACGTGTCTTCATATTTTATAATATCAAAGTAAACGTAGCTTTGTATACATATATGTGTGTATATATATATATATATATATATATATTATATATATCGCATATTATGGGAGAAGAAACAAAAAGGTCCTTCTTTCTTTTTTTCTTTTATCGCCCTCCCTCATCTTTTTTTCGTTTTTTTTTTCTGTTTTTGTTTTCTTTTAAGTATTATTAACGTCAAGTAACTAATGCAAATATAAATAAAGCTATCAGAGGCTTATTAAGGAATGAAACCAAGTTTATACGCGGCTAACGCGTTTTGCTTTCTCGCATCTCTCATTTTCTCTTTCTTTCCCTTTCACTCTCTCTCATTCTCTCTTTCGTTTCGCTTATTACCTAATCATAGAATACATTTAAACATTTGTACTTTAACTGACTAAGCAAGGATTTTTTATAATCGTTTAATATTCTTTAATTTTTCACTTTTTTTTCTTCTTTTACGTGTGTGTCTGTGTGTGTATGTATATACATATATATCCTTTCTTTCTTTCTTCGTATTTCCCTTAACTCTAGAACCACTGATACACCCCGTAATTATTACGTGTAAACGGAACTCAACAAACGAATTATCATAAATAAATATTAACGAGAAATAAAACATTAAAATATATATAAAAAAAAAAAAAATTCATTGCGAACAAAGCGCTTTTCTCCCTCTTTGTTTCATTCGTTACATTACACCGAGAGCAGTCTGTCTCTTATTTCCCTTCGCTACCTTTCTTTTCAATTTTCATTTTGGCACTAAAGAATTTGACCATGTACAGTGGATGAAAAAAAAAAAAAGAGAGAGAAGAAAATAAAATAAAAGATCGTCGGAATGCGTGGTCAACTTAAGCGCAAGATTTACCACATTCTTTTACTTCCTCTCGCAAATAAAATATAAGCTGCTCGTTTTTTTCCCGCAAATAAAAAATAAACTGCTCGTTTCCTCTCGATTTAAAGCCACACAAGTAAAATAATGATCACACAGTTTTAAGGGAATCTTATTTCGATGAAATGGAGTTAGAGAGGGAAGGAGAAGGGTTCAAACGGTTAACGAGAATATATTTGGCTTGAGATCTGCACGTTGTCTTTAAAAGAGAAAAAAAAAAAAAAAGAAAAATAAACAAAGAAATGCAAAGTCTTAATGCTAATTATTCTTAAATTAAATCTACATCTACCGAAGGAATTTATGGTTAAAAATAGGATATAATATTAGTAATAATAATAATAATAATAATAATAATTTGTAAAAACGTAGCGTAAATGAATTAACAAAAATAAAATTCTAAGGTTCGATTGAAAGATATTAGGGAGTGGGTGGTGGCACGGAGTTGAGAGGCAACGAAATACTTCAAAATTCATGCCTTTCGTCACTTCTGTCTGAGTATTCGAAAAACAAGAACAGGAAGAATATTTGAATCATTAAAGGAAAAAAAGAAAACAAAACACGAAGAGAATTTAAAAAAAAAAAGAACAATGATCAAAATGGGATGGATAAAGGAGAGGTAAAGGGTGGAAAACAAAAAAAAAAAAATTACAAAAGAATAAAAAAAAACGTCAAAGTCATGTGGGAAAGAAGAAAAATAAACATAAAAGAAAAACACTACAAAGTGCGTAAATAATACAAAATGAACCGGAAACTATATTCCCTAGTCATTGAATGATCGTCATGAATGGTAAAAACGCACACATCCAGAAGAACAAACAATAAATTCGTGTCAGCAAAAAAAAAAAAAAGAAGAAAAAACACTACCACAAATTGTATTAGAGTAAGTGTTTCCTAATCTTGATACAGAACACATATATAATGCCTCAACAAAGGTAAAATTAATATGACTTAAATGATGACTTACAAGAAACGAGTAAAGCAATGGAAAAAATGCTATTAAAAAGAAGAAAAAATAAAGAGAAAAAAAGCAACAAAGAAACGCACTTGTTTTACGTAATAAACTAATGAAATACGATTCCTCTGCGAACTTGTTCTATTATTTTTTCCCTTTCTTGTTATACAATACCGAGCAAAGTAGGCTTCCCTTGATTTTAAAGATTTTAATTTAGAATTAGGAATTAATGTATAATTAGGAAATATGGATAAATGAAATAAATATTAAAGTGGTAGGGGTAACAGGCCCCTGTCTATATGGAACCCTTTCGACGCTCGCGTTATTCTCCCCGGGGAAGCGATCGTGCAGGGTACCGTTCCGACGCTAAAGAAGATATATGTATGAATGGTTCTCCTTCTTTTAAATGGATTTTTATATAACGGATAAGTCATGTTCGATAAAAGATCTAAACCAATCTGTTCGACTTGCCAATTCTTGTTAGCACAAACACCGTTGGGGGGAGGCTAAGTTTCATTTAATTACGCTCTGTTCTAGCTAGTAATCGGCCACGACACAGCTTCTGGAAAACCATGACTTAAAAAAAGAAAAAAAAAGAAAAGAAAAGAAAAGAAAAAAGAATTAGTAATCGAAAAAAGATAAACTTTTTCCTTTTTTTCTTTTTTTTCTCTTTTCCAGAACTCTAGGAAGACTATGATTAACCGTAGGCTAGAATTCAGTTAATGTTGCGTCTTTTTTTCATTTTTAAATCTTATCGTTAACGTGTATATGTATATATATATTATATTATATATCATGTGTGTATGTGTGTATATAGATATATTATATATATATATATAATTGTATGCGTAGATGCCCCCGTCGATATTCGCAAAAAACACGCGAGTTATTTTACTTTATTGTAGTGTTTAAATATGATACGATCTTCGAAATCAGGAACATGTTTCTTTTTAATTCATATTTCTCGATTTGAATCGTCGGTTCTTTTTCATTCTTTAAAAGCGTTTTCTGTTTTTTTTTTTCTATTACTCGATATAAATTTCCTGTTCTTCGTCAACTTTACGGTTGGCAGACAACGGCTTTTTATAACTCAATACATTCGTACACTTTCATGACACGGTTTTTCTGTTATGGTTGCAGCAATTTATATCGCAAATCTATTTTTTTCCCCTCATTCTCGCGGGCTTTCGATCCATAAAAATTTAAGTAACCAGACTACTATGCGTTACAAGATCGATGGACCAAGCGTTATAACGTGAAGAGAAATAAAAATGTGATGATGAATGGATAATAAATTAAAATCCGATATTTATATCTGAGGTAAAACTTCATCACGGCTAAATTCTTAAAATGCCATGACTTAAGCGCGCCATTTTTCTTTGAACGTTTGGTCTAACGATAAATAACACTGGGAAATTTGTAAGAACCCAAAGAATTCTCTGTTACATCCTGGACTTTACAAATGTCATATAGTAGAATAAAATACACATTTGTTGATCATTGCTACAGAGACATCTTGGATGCAAATTGCAGAAACAATATATATTTCTTGTAAATTTCTTTCCCCTTGTTTTTCTTTTCTTTCAAGCTGCATATAGATAAATATCGAAAAAGAATACAAAAAACGATTAGAGAAACCGAAATCGTGTCGAAGTTTTTAGGTGGCACCCAAAAAAGGCCTTGGAAACTATGATTTGTTTTTGTTTTGCGATAAAAACATTAGATTAGTTAAAAGTATAGTACATAGAACATATCTGAATATATCATTCGATAGACTGTATTTCTCTTGTCTCATAAACTGCTTACGATAGAGTGATATATTCATTATTTTTTTGTCATTTAATAATTATTAGTTTTTAACAATGTAAGCAGAGCTTTTTTTTTATGTAGTTTATGTAGAGAGTGACTATTATAATTCTATACATATTAGGATAATAAGACTTTTGAGATTGTAAAAATCATCAAAAAATCTATCACAATTACCATTTACGTAACAAGTAATCCTCGTTTCTTTTTTTTTTTTATATTATTATTGTAATTTAAACATCAAGGCAAATAAGGGGTGAATTTCAACAGTGGCCTAAATTAGCCAAGTAGTCTTCCACAGATAAAAATATGTAAATAGAGTAAATCTATACTAAAATATTCAAGTATATATAAGGTGAGCGTAATATAATAATTTTGTGAGGTAAAAGACCCTCTTCATTAATGGTCATCCATTCGTTACACTATGAGTTCATTTTTTTTTCTTCTTCTTCTTCTTCTTCTTTAAATACGACTGGCAAAATTTTTTGCAACATATTCTCTTTAATTTTTTTTCTCAATATTTTCTTTTTTTTTTCCTTTTTTTTTTTATTCTTATATTCAATGTACCACTAGAGACCATTGATGGCATTGTGTCGGGTGTTATTGTGCATTAAACATAAATACACCTTCCACAAGGCATTGCTAACAGCATCTCATTGGTACCTCTAATCATATTTACCTAGCAACAACATCAGAGACTCTGTAAGGACACAACTTATCCTGACGATACTATTATCACAGGCATTATTTATATAACTCTGCTAACCATGACTATTAAATACTTCAGAATTACTTTTTTTTTTTTTAATATATATAAAATTAAAACTTCTAATAATATAATAAAAGATGATTACGACTGATTAGCTTAGGTGTACATATGTAGGCTTCGTGCAACTTACTAGAAATTTTATGCGCAAATTTTTTTTCGAGTAACCCTCTATTATTATTCCTGCATTTTTTTTTCACGTTTCCCCCATAGTTTAACTCTTTCTCTCCTCTCATCTCTTATCTCAGTTGTTCCATCTACGATAACGACCAATTCTCTATTCAGCATAGCCAATTGTCTGTATGCAAATGAAATTTGTTGAAGCTATTCAAATAGAAATATGTATATGGATGTGCTTTCTAACATTTGGTATGGCAAGATAGTTATTCACATTCAATCATTATTGTAGGTAATGTAACACAGTATAGCTCTGCCCATTATATCCGTATTATATGTTGTATACACATTGCATTTTTATAATTTCAATTAAATCTTAAGGCTGATCATGTAAACAACCCTAAAAAATATGTGTATTTCTATATATATATGTATGTGTTTTACGTGGATTTTTTTCATCTTTATGGATCATGTTTAATATATACATAAATAGAAGTTATTTAGCAAACTGTACGTTGTTTTTTAATTTTTGTTTTTAAATATAGATAAAGTATTGTTCCTATGATACCGGTGGTATAATTTACTTATGAACCTTGTATAATATATTACACGACCGTTCCACAGTATAGTAAAATGTCGGAACGATTCTGTAATTTTTATAACAAATACATTTACATGGTATGGATGTATTATTCGCTAGCACCACGAACCAATTATTCACACACGCATATATATTGTATTTATATGGTGGACCATAATAAAGCATCCTGAGTAAATATTGTAACCATTATGTGTCTCGCCTATTATTTTTTTGTTCTTTCTTTTAACAATGCATAGACAGGATCTATTATCAGTGGCAAGTCTAGACAATTGTTTTCTATTTATTTATCCTCGAATATACGTCGTGTACGATTCCTCGTTTTGTAAGACATTTAAATGTTTGATTTTTCAACGTATTGTAATCTATACCTTTCGCATTAACGTTACATCATATAATCTCTTTCCCTCTCCCGCCCCCTTTTGAACTACTAATTTCCAAATGCACAGAGAAAAATCGCCAGTTTGTGTTTTTCAGTTTTTGTTTTTTTTTGTTTTTCTTTTCTTTTCCTATGTTAAGCTTCGTGCCTGCCACAACGAGGGGTACTGTTTCCTTTCTTTATTCGTTTCTTTAGAGATATGATATGATAAGAGCAGGAAGTACTACTATGTGTCGCAGCATGCAACAATTCTCTTCCTTTTGCATTAAGCAAAGGGACCTCCTTTTCTATTTTCCTAATTATACTCTCTCATTTCTTGACGAGCTTACTGGATTACCTAACGATTCTTAACGAAACCTTAGAAACATAGTGCGTCTACGAATATATCTCGAAGTAACGTAACGAAAGAAAGAATTCGTATTATTGGTTTTTCTTTCTTCCCTATGTGTACATACTTATTGGTTCCACCGAAGGACCAAAAAAAAAAAAAAAAAAAAAAAAAAAAAAAATGAAGCAAATGTACGTTGCTTCGAGTACGGATAAAAATCAACGTGTAAACAGTGCTCATTAGAGACTAGAATAATTTGATTTGTAAACATACCTAAAATACTGACGAGTCGAAGATGAATCAATCGATTGTGACGGAAAACTATTGTTCTGTAAGTTCCTTTCCCCTCTCTTCCATCTTCATTTTTGTTTCTTCTCACTGTGTGTAGTGATCCGATTCGATTTCATGGTTGACACGGTTGTTGACTTTCTGTCGCTGCTTTCCTTTATTGCTTCGTTTTCGTTCTTTTTTTTTTTTTGTTTTTAAATTTATCTTGGCAGTTTACCAAATGCAACTCGCTAAATCACTATTTATACTGTTTTTTGGTCGGAGACGTACGTTCACCTTTTTCTTCTTTCAAATATTGTTGTTACTTTCATAAAACAGGGACGCATTTATATATGTGTGTATATATATATGTTTTTTGTTTTCTTTTTACAGACTATTAAAAAGCTGCATGCTGCACTTGTTTTTCTATTACTTCGATAGGCCCAAATCTCAAAGCACTCGATGCCACGTATTTAGTTTGTTGGTTGTATAGTATTTAATCGATTCGTCCTTCGTTGATAGCAGAGCGATCCACAAGGAAGTTCCACTCGCTGAAGAAAATTACGACATACTTGTTTGGTCTGCTTCCTCGCTTCATGATATGTAAAGAGTGTTCAGTACGAGGACGTGGTGATTATTTTTAGCCAAAGTTACGATATACCCTTCGGAAGTTATTTTCAAGCCACAACATCGAGATACCTGTTAAATAATTAATAATTGTACAAGCTTAAAAAAAAGAAAAAAAAAAAAGAAACAACAGAAGAAGAACGAGATTATAACAGAGCAGGAAAATGGAAACAAATCAAAGCACATCTCTGTTTCCCCAATGATATTAAGATTTACCTTGACATACGGACACTCAAATTCAGAAATCAAGGAACCGTCTCTTGAGAAAACAGCCACGTGAAAACGATTACCATGCGAATCTCCTATTAATATATCTCCTGCATCGCTAATATCGATCCCATTCGGGAAGTTTGTTACATTGTCACAGCCAATGCGACGCAAAAACTTGCCCTCTTCGTTGAACACCACAACACAATGTCCTTTGAAGTCGCAAACAAAATATTCTTTACCTGTGAATCACGATTCTTCATATAATTAAATCCTACTTTTGTACCGATTTATAGAAGAATCGTTTGCTCACCACTAATTGCAATATCACTTGGTTCCCTCATGTATTCACTGCAATCAAACCACCTTAAAAGGTCTCCTGTATCACTGATTACAAACACCGTTGGTGATACACTATCAACAGCCAAAATGTGGCCCTCGCTAGTAACAGCTAGGCCAGCTACAATATCGATGTAACGAATTGCTATTTTTTTCATAAAGTGACCGTTTTTCGTAAATATCTGCATCCTAGATCGTTCGTTTCCACGGTCGCAAACAACAAATTTACCGCTGTTTCTCATCACAGCGACTTTTCTTGGATACCACAGTTGTCCCTCTTCTTTACCAGGAACACCAAATTGGAATTTGAAAATACCAGTCTTTTCGAATATCTGAAACGAAATATTTTATTACAGATACTTTTCACTCATCCCTATTCTTTACAGGTTCGCCTTGATTACCTGAATTCTATGATTATTTGTGTCAGCAACAATAATATCCTCATCGGCGCTTAAACAAAATCCATGAGGCGAGCTGAATTGACCTTTGCTGGGACCTAATTGCCCAAATTTACACCTAATGTGCATGGGTGTTAACTTTGTGTTATTTGAACGTGGATGAGCATAATTTCCAGATCCGGAACCGGTTACATTGCCAACAGTATTTCCTCCTACCACTACAGGCATATTATGCATCGAATCCCCGATTAAATCGTCTACAACAAACATTTAGATAGAATCAGCTGCAAGGAGATTAAATTATAAATTATAAATTATAAATTATAAATTATAAAGGCGATCTTCTTACCAGCCCCCTGTGAAAGTATAGGCGAGGTGGAGGAAGATAAAGATTGAAATCCTCCATTCAAAAGACTGTTGGCAGTTAAACCCAAATTTGGCGTATCTACAATCGCGGGGGAAGGACCTCTACCCAATACTAGACCACTACCACCATTAATTGTCGCGTTTCCGAGATCTATTGATAATTCAAAAGTATTATCCTGTCTATGAGAGGAGAAAAAACAAAATCAATGTCACCCCGGCTTTCTTACCTTGATTGCCAAGAGAATTTCCTAATTTTGCAAGAGCTTGCAAGTTATTAATTGCATGACTGGTGGAACTCAGATCACCAGCAAACAAATCCGCTAAAGTGAACGGTGGAGTTGGGCTAGGATTTGAGCTAGGTCCAACTACGTTTGACTCTCCAACCATTTCAACCTTTTCTGCTAAACTGGCTAACTGCTGTAGATTGTACTCTTGAATACTGGTAAGGCCGTGAATAGGACCTGGAGGAAGGGATACAGGAGGTGGTGGAGGAGGAATATTTTGAGGACTGGACGTAGGGGGTATAACAAACGATGGATCACCTTCAAACGAGGATTGCATGGAAGCGGGAAGAGAGATAGGAGATCTTGTACTAATTGAACGCGGACAGCCCATTGAAGTATGAACGATCTGCTGAGTTGTAGAAACCCCTGGTACTGTTGAGATTGGTTCAGGAGTAGATTTCGTCACCGGTGTCCTCTCAGTATGAAATTTTCCAAATACATCCTGAAAATATATCCATTTTATATAAGATTTCAGCTAATTTGAAACTTATACCATCTTTTTTTTCATACATACTTTTACCGTTTTCTCAAACTGGATATAATCAGTTTGAAATTCGATAGAAGAAGAAACATTTGGCTTTGGTGTGTTTTTTATTAAATTCATTAACTGTGTTCCTACGATACGGCGAAGTGCGAGGATCTCCACAGCGTCACCATGCTCCAAAAGTCTAGAGGTAAAACGACAAGCATCTTCTATTTTCTCCACAGTTTTCTCAACGCTGCGTAAACAAAGAGTATTTTAGTATATTACAAAAAATATTTAACGTATTCTTTGATATTTATAAATAACACTCGTCTGACCTATGAAACGTGTCCATTATTTCTAATTCTCTATCAGAATGTAACTTTTCAAGCTCAACCAAGGCATTATCACGACATTTTTCTAAAACAGCTTTATAACTCTGAAACGTCTCTACGATTAGATCTTTAGCCTGATCGTGTTGCGCTTGTAGTTCGCTAAGTGCATTTTCTAACTGTGCAGACATTTGGTCACAGTCTGCGATCCTTGCTTTACTTTCATTCATCAACTTTATCAGTTCTTCTTTTTGACGCGGCTCTGCGTCTACCAATCTTTCATACTGATGGTCTGGAGCTTTGTGTTCAACCAGTAAACATTCATTGCATATAGGTTCCTGATGAAAAATAAAAAAAAAAAAAAAAAAAAAAAAAAAAAAATAATGAATGACACAATAATAATAACAATAATCCATACTATGTATGGGCTCAGTTTCAATAAAAATAATACTAATTACCTGACAAGTATAGCAGTAAAACTTCATATTTTCAGCAGGATGATACTCGCAAAAAATAGGTTTATGTATCGGGATAGCTTCGTTGGATTGCTTCAAATCTTCAAAAGCCACTACCTTGTGACTTTCAAAACAGCGCATAAACTGGTGCGCAGTGTTGCAATTCGGGCATAAGAAGTTGGCACAGTCCGAACAACGCGCAACTGCGCTTTCTTTGGCTTTACACGAGGTACAGAGTACAGCCATGTTCTCGATCGCAGACATGTCAAGTATATTAGTTAAAACATAGTCGCACGTCAATGACGCGGCACCCTTAGAACTAATGGAAGTTTCTTGTTGACATAGAGGACAGATTAGAACAGAGCTGACCTTGGAGTCGCCCGCCTCATCCATCAAAAGCTTGTCCAGGCAAGCCTCGCAAAACACATGAAGACAAGAAAGCACTCGTGGAGAACAAAGTTTGCTCATACAAATAGCACATTCTTGATCACCGGACTCGCCGGTACCACAATTTATCTCTTCTAGAGCATCCCCAGGATTAGAAGTTTCGTTGCAGCCATTAACGCTGTTAATGTTTCGCTCGCTGAAAACGTCTCCGTGTTCAACCTCCTCGTTCTGTGTAATACCAGTTCCAGCTGAAACTGATGCTGCTCCGGATGGAACAGCTACCATAGATGATGCCATTCCGCGATCTCCCTTTTCTTTTGAGCGATTATATTCTTGTTCCGAATATCTTTAGTAAATTCGTGTCGAGAAATAATGGAACTTAAGTTTTTCCTTCAACGTTCCGCTCTAACAAACAAGACGATGAATACCTATAAAAAAGAAAAAGTTCCACAGATTTTTCAGATTACGAAATACGGGAGCCAAAGACATCGCAGCACCGATTGCGATCACGAAACAAAACACTGTTTCACAGTTGACTTCTAATGATTAATTTTATAGGTGTGCACAAAATAATACCTCGGGTGTTGCAATGCACACAGAAAAAATTGAATTAATCTGCAATGTTCGTTATGACAACTGAATTTCCGTTTTGTGTATTCAGTTCTGCACCAACAACTAACTTCGCTTTTTCTACTTTTTTTTCTTTCTTTTTTTTTTTTTTTCTTTTGTATGGGGACAAAAATTATCCTTAATCTATTTGATATCGTACGCGCGTAACTTTATTCGATGTTAATTTCCTATTTTTTTTTTTTTATTTACATTTACACTGTTTCCATTAACTCTCAAATGCTTACCACTGAATTCGTATTAAATTTCCGTTTTGAACACGATCAACGTTTTGGCTTGCGTATCGAGTGTACTAACAAACATTATTGATCACGCGAATTCCCGATTTCCTTGTAACTGTACACAACGATCGTTTTAATTTCAATCGTTATCGATACTTCGATCGGAAATATTTCAAACTTTTTCATATGTAGAGCGAAGAAATAAATCATTCGAATCCAGAAGAGTTGACCCCAATGCAGGAGCCCTGCAAACAATTAGTATAATGATGGTGTACTTATAGACCCGTGCATCAGGGCTCAAAAAAACTCCCCCAAATTTCGTCAAGTCGACGACTGCAGCGACATCTTCTAATTATTCGACGAACTATCAAATGTTACCGTTCTGAACTATGAATGGTCACATTGATCTATTTTCTAAATGAAAGATTACAAGATATGACCATTTTTCAAACAACATTTGTATTATCAATGAAACATTTGTTATTTACTACTACAAAATCTATGATTCTGTCATCGAGAACATCTTCAAATAAAAAGATGCAACCAAATGATTTCAGTTCTTTTTTCCATACATTTCTATAAAATTGTTTAATATACTCTTTAAACAATTGCGAATCTCTTGTAAATCTTCCATATTTATAATTTTGTTTTTCTAAAACTAATGAAAAATATAAAACTTGTACCATTCTAGAAAGTTTCATATTACAATTTAGGAATCACTGATTGTGATTTTATGGTGCAATGTTCAAGGGAAACGGTATGTTACGTGCATATCGCATACCAGAATAAAGGAATTGAAAAAATTATCAGGTTGATTAATTTTTTTTCTATGAAAAAAGCTCTTTGTCAGATATATAAGAAGAAATTGATTGATAAGAAGAAATCTGTTTTCTTTCCTTTTTTCTTTTGCTGTTTCGATTAGTCAGAAGTCGCGGGATTTTGTAGATAATTCAATTAATTTAATTAAGCGGAACACTATTTTCCATAGCCTACCTCGTATCCGGCATTGTCGCTACTTTTTGGAACGCACAGTCACATATATTCTTACGTGTAATTGAATTAATATTATTATTTAATTAAATAACGCACGACCTAGCTTCGAACAGTTTGCTTTTTCTATTCTATCATCGACTGAGAAATTGATTAAACGACTGAATCCGGTAAGAAAATTTACACTTTCTCTCATAATATATATATCTATAAATAAATAATACCTTAGAGGCAATAACTTTTCATTTTTTGATATAAGAAATTTGATTCATTTAACGTGCTCTACTCTACTTTCAGGAATATGAAATGGCCAGAATTATAGCAAACATAATTATATATTTGTGCTTGGCGTGTAGTATTATTAGTGCTAATGAAGATAACGATAACATAGTTGAAAATGTAAGATCCGAAACGGTATACAAAACACCAGAGGTGCCACTGGTTGAGACTTCTTATTTAGTGGAGACATTTAATGATGAAGAAAAGTTTAAAAATAGATGGGTGTTGTCAGAAGCAAAGAAAGATTCTATAGACGAGGATATAGCTAAATACGATGGTTTGCATTCTATTATTTGGCATATTTATTCATACCTTTAAAGTAGAACTATAATATGTATCGTTTAAACAGGAATCTGGTCTGTAGAAGAGCCCAAAAAACATGCACAGGAGGGCGATCTAGGATTAGTGCTTAAAAGCAAGGCTAGACACGCCGCTATAGCTGCTGAATTATCTGAACCATTTTATCTTAAGGATAAGCCATTAGTTGTACAGTACGAAGTAAACTTTCAAGAAGGTCAAGAATGTGGTGGAGCTTATTTAAAGTTACTCACTTTGGCCCAGGGGCATGAAGATTTAAAAAAGTTTCATGATAAAACTCCTTATACTATAATGTTTGGACCTGACAAGTGTGGAAACGATCATAAGGTGTATAATATAAAAGCAAATTTCACTCTTACAGAATCATTCAACAAATTGACTAACTCATTGCTTTTATCTAGCTGCATTTCATCTTCCGGCATAAAAATCCTCTGAATGGTTCCATAGAAGAGAAACACTGTAAGAAGCCAAGAGAAAGATTAGAAGATTTCTTCAAAGATAAACAACCTCATTTATACACTTTGATTGTTCGACCAGATAATAGTTTTGAAATCAAAGTTGATAATAAGGTTGTAAATTCTGGCTCTCTATTGGATGACTTTACTCCACCTGTTAATCCACCTTTGGAAATTGAAGATCCTACCGATGTTCAACCCGAAGACTGGGATGATAGAGAAAAGATTGCCGATTTATCAGCTGTTAAACCAGACGACTGGGACGAAGATGCCCCGGCACAAATAGTCGACGAGGATGACGTTATGCCTAAGGGATGGCTCGAAGACGAACCACCCATGATACCTAATCCCGATTCCGTTAAACCCGAAGATTGGGATGTCGAAATGGATGGGGATTGGGAACCTCCTGAGATACCAAATCCAAAATGTGCAGATGTGCCAGGCTGTGGACCGTATAAACAAAAGATGAAGAAAAATCCACGATACAAGGGTAGATGGTCGCCGCCCCTGATCAACAACCCTAATTACAAGGGAAAATGGAAGCCTAGACTGATACACAATCCTGATTACTTTAATGATGAACATCCATTCCGGATGATGCCTATTGTAAGATTTTTTTTTTTTATACGTTGCTTATATCTTCTAAACTCAAGATGTAGTATTAAACGTTTGCATTTTATAGTTTGCTATTGGTTTTGAACTTTGGTCTATGTCCACGGATATTTTCTTTGACAATATTCTTATCACGGACGACGAGGAAGTAGCGGCAAAATGGGCAGAGGAAACATTTGAAGTACGTCGTGCTAGAATTGCGGAAGAGAGCGTAAGTAATTTTCTTTTTCTGTTCGACGATTCATTATAAAATTTATTTGGACGTTTGTTTAAGACTGATTTAATAAGCAGTGTGGTGCGACTGGAAGAATTATGATTCATGTTCACTGTACCATATAGGTAACTTTATGGGGTCGCATATTGAAAGCTACAAATTATAAACCAGGCTGGTGGGCGCTATATTTCTTATATTGCGCGATACCAGTCGTATTATATGTTTGGTACCTACTGAAACGACTTCGTGAGGTATATTTGATAGTCATTCAAATATACGAATTGTTTGCATTATTGATACATAAGCGTAACAGTATGATGCTTAAACCAGTAATGCATTTGCATAGACCATTTGCAAATTAGTAGAGTGTTATTAATCATACCATGTACATATTTCTTTGCTATAAATTAAAGCAGTAGTAATACCAGTTACAGTATCAGATTTTACAGGATGTACACACTCAAGAGTGTTTCAATATATTATAAAAGGCGCGCAGTGTGAATTGTACAATTGTGGAATTCACATGTAAGTTAACTTGTAATTTTATAATTATTTTACATAGTGGAGTATATGGCGTCAGATTGGCACATTTACCGCGGAACATCCTTGGATATGGGCTGTATATATAATAGCTGCTGGTTTACCTATTCTGCTAGTAATATATTGTTGCTGCTTTGCTTCTCAGGTATAATAAATCACAAACCCTTATTTTTTTTTTTTTTTTTTACGTGAAGAATAATAATCAAACACGTACAGTATTTTTAATTCAATGATTTGTAGTTATATTTTAAACTGACTAAACGAGTGGCAAATATTAAACCTATATCTTGCTTAATTTTTATTTATGAATTTCTGACTTATTAAAGGTACTTAAGATTTTAAGTATCATTATAAGAATTATTTAACTGGCTTTTTAGGACAAATATGACTTAAAGGATGAAGATAAGCAACCTTTAGAGGTGAATGAAGAAACTGAATCCAAACAAGAAGAAAACGAAAATTCACCTCCTATTAAAGAACCAGAAGGAGAAGAAGAAGGAGGAGGAGAAGAAGAAGGAGGAGGAGAAGGAGAAGAAGAAGGGAAGCAGAATGAAATTGAAGAAATGATTGAAAGTGAAGAAAATGTTAGTAAAATTCTTATGTATCAATGCAATACATTTTGACGATTCGTTTAAATAATTAATTTGCTTCTATCTTAGGATAAGCCAGCAGTGGGCGGTGATGGACCACGACGAAGAAAACCGAATAAAGAATAGAGTTTATTAAACTTAAATGAAAGAAATTCATATTACTGATATTTATGTAAAATTCACATTCCACTTAACACTTGCCATTGTGGACATTAGGATTTTTCAGTGTTAATTACACGCAATATGATCACCAGGAACCAGACTTTTTAATAGGTATCTGGTTCTGAAACATAAGTTTTCATTACATCATAGCTTGATGCAAATGATTTCACGTCGAGCATGTTTCTTACGTATGAATGAAATACTTACACAAAAATTTGTAAGAATGATGTTCAGTGTAACTGTTTATGCCTTAATAATATGTAGCAACATAATTTTGTTAATTGTATATTAAAAACGAATAATAGAATAAGTTTCTTCACAATTTCTATACAACAAACGAATGATCGTGTGTTTAAACTTCCGTGAATCATGTCACGTGGTATTTTAAACACATTATCTATACGAAACTTATGATATTTAGTTAATGTTTTATTAGGTATTTATTATAATATTATTCAGTGTAATAGACTTTCTTAAATGTTTCATTCTTTTGCCACTATGTTAATAAAGTGTACGATGTGAATGAAATACTTTTATGTAGTATACAAAGTTGTATTATTTATAAATGTTAAGTTTGAAATTGTTTAAAAAGTAATTAAATTAATACTTTACGAAGACCTTTTCTTCTTTCATAGCAAACTCATTTTTGTTTGTTTAGTGTACGGAACTAACGTTACAGAATTATAATTCATATTTTTCTAAAATCACAATTATATTAACTAAAACCAATGTAGGTTTACACGAAAACAAATTACTTATTGTATATAAAAAGAATTTTATTTTGAAAGACTTGGCTTTAATTTCAAAGGAAACGAACGAATTATTTTACAATATAAAATAAAAGCAGTCTTTTTTTTTTTAAAAGTGATTGTGCATTTTTTTATAAGAATATCTATTATAATACAATTTGTATTGAACCATTAAAATAAAGTCGTATTTTTATTTGTAATACTTTCCTACTTGTATATCCTTTTCATTTAAGATTGACATGCCTTTGGTTATTCATTTTCATCAGAGTAAATTTTTTAAGTTCACTAACACTTCTTGAACTGTGTCTTAATGATACATTATCTAATCGTTATACGTCATATGTATGTATACATCTTAGGTACAGATCACAAAGTTAGATAAACATCGGAAGGAATTAACTTAGGGACTAGCAGAAGGAATACTGGAATTTTGTATACATGACTTACAAGTAGGTACTGCACGTTGTGAAAAGTGTCCAGCTAGAACAGTATGCGCACCCATACATCGTGTACACAGCACTTCTCCGCACGACCAACAGTGATGCTAAAAAAATGTTTCCTTCAATTTTTCAAAGCATAGTTATGCTACATTTAATCTTACCTTTCTATTAAATGCGTCAAACGTGGTAGAACATGTGCACTCCTCTATATTTCGTAATAATTTCCAATCTAAAGAAACCGTCTTCAGTTCATTTTCTAATTGAGCAATTTTTAATTTGGATTTCGTCTTTTCCTCGTGATTTGCTGTATTTTCTATGATCGTATCAGATAACGGATCCTTAGTAAATTTATTATCAAATTTCATTTTTCCTTGTATGCCTTTCTTTTGAACGTTATTTAAATTCATTATTGAATTTAAAGAACTAACTCTCTACAATGGTTACAAATAATATTAGGAACCAGTTAAGTTATTGATTAAGTTATATCTTCACCTTTAGAAGAAGCTTGACGTGATCTTCTAAGCAACTAGTATGATCGTGCATTACTAAGAGAAAGTCTTCGTATGTTTCTCTCGGATGAATACCATTTTCAAATCTAAAATACATCCCTCGCCACAAACTATAAAATTATATTACTAGTTAATTTGCAATTTTTTACTACATGAAAATGATAGTATAAAAAATATATATTACGCGATGCTGTGCGGTGCCAATTTAGGTTGAAGTACAAAATTAGATTCTTTATTAAAACGATTGCATTTATAAAGCGGGTTTATATATTCATGCATATTGTTTGCTAGATATCCCCATAGAGAATATGTTCTCTCTGATACTCTGAAAGAATTGTAAATAAACAAAATAATACCTTTTCATGAATCATGTAAAACCGTTTAAATCATTATAACAGTACCTAAAAAGGTGCCTTTCTTTTTCAGAATTTCCTATAAAAGTACCATGCTGACAGCTGTGTACATGATCATGAAGGGTCAATAAAAAAAATTCATTAAATTGGAATTTGTGTGGATACTGTTGTAATAATTGGTACGTTGCATCGATAAACTGCGTAAATATTGGCGCTAACTCTTTACTATCACAGTTGATATGACCACAACGGTCGCTAAATTTATGTCCAAACGATAGCCAGTCTTTTTCTATCAATGCCTAAAATATCAATATACGTTTAACAAGAAATACAAGCTTCGTAGAAAGTTAAAACATTTAGAACACTAATCAACTTCTTACTTGGAAACCTTGAATCGTTCTATAAAATGGATCCAACAACAATGCGCTCAATGAACATACTTGGGCAGTGCGATCCCATCCATCGCTACAATGAACTACAACACTGACGCCATTTGAAACCGCTCTAGCAATAAACCAAGCAGTTTCCAATATGGATCGTATGTGTTTTAACCATCCACTACTTTCCAATCCGCTTAAAAACGCAGACATCGTTGTCGTCCTTTGTACTAAATAAAAGTTGTTACATTTAAATGATAATTTTAGGCATAATATTAAAGACAACAAAATACGTACATTCTATCAGCTTATTTAAGCTGGTTCTCATTACATGTATGTTTTCAATACCAAAGAAATGAAACTTTATATTGTCATAAAAGTTTTCATTTTCATATCCTTTCCCTGCTGCCCTGTTGGCAAAGGCATTGATCTAAATGAACAACATTGAGGATTAATTTTTAGTCTGTTTTATATGTATATACATAATATATGAAAAACAGTTTGATCAAATTAATGATGAACTAACAAAATACTTAACAAAATTAGTTACAAAAATACCTTGGATGATGTTTATAAACTTACGCGCGGTCGTGTATCCACAACATACATATACTTTGAATTAAGGTTTGTACGTAAAATATTATACATCATTTGTTCATCCTCAGGACACCTTGCACTGAATCCTGATAAAGGTTGACTGCAACGACAAATGGCAGCCTGCAAAATATTTAATTCATAAACACATATGCTTCTAAACTTGCCTTTTAATATTTATACCTTGTTAGAGTGCAAGTATGTTAAAACTGGTAATCTTCCTCTACTTCTAAACTTTGCACTGCCTATTAAAGTGCTATTAGCACACGTGCTAGGTACATATAAATATTTTGGATAAGTGTCACAAAGCTGAAAATATGATTATTATTGTTATAAACTTTAAACACATTTATAAATCTTATAATAATCATTATTATATTATGTACTTCATAATTTGTGTTTAAGTATGTCAAAGACCATTCATCATTTGGGACTCCCTGCCTTTGAAATTCACTTTGTACATTAAAAAAATTCCATCCTGCATGCTGTGGTAAAGTATCTTTACTTGCTTGATAATTAAAACAATAAAGGTCCTCTATATTTGCTAGAAACCCAATATAAGTAGAATGTTAAACATACCAATTATTCAAAATCAATGAATCTGTGCATTTACCTGGACAAGATAATTTTGATAATGTAAGATATATGTCATGGCAATCTCTTTCTTTTGGAATAACAAATGTTACAATAAAAAAATGTTTACATTTAATACACAACGGAGAACCTGTTGTAGTTAATGGTTGTTTTTCTATGTTTGAAATATGCGTATATAAAACCTGAAATATAGAATATGTTAATATCTGATATAATTTACATCACAACTTGTAATGCTATGCTATAGTTGTCTCTTATTCTTACCCAAATTTTTTTCTTTCCACTTTGTTCGGTGAATATAAGATGCGTTACAGTTAAATAGAGAGTACCAATAGAATGATTATTACTGTACTTGTCTAATATTCTTACATTTTCCACCTAAAATTAGAAATATTTAAGTAACAGTGACAGGTAGCATAACCCAACACAGTTATTTATGTTTCATACTCTTCTGAATGAAAAAAAGAAATTATAAATTTACATATTTTATGAAAGATATGAACTTTTGAAGCAAACATATGAGATATAAAGGAAAACTTTTTATCAATACTGACATATATAATGCGTAATAAGTATGGAATAACATATTGACAGATGTTTTAAATCATAGTATATACTGAGAGAGCTTTGTAATAAATAAAATAGATGTTTATTTTGATACCTTTGGAATCTTTATTTGATCCATTTCGATCTCTATTCACAATTGTTTACACCTGCTCAACCATCTGATAATTTGTATATAAATTGGGTACCACTGACACAGACTTATCTTAAAATCCGTGGTGCTCAACTTAAATACTTGATAAAAAAAATATTATTTTCACCTCGATAAATAATTATTTGTTGAATATTTTGTTATAAAACTCGTATGAAAAAGAATAATTTGACGACAGTGATAGTTATCGATGAACAGCATTGAAAGTTTTCATGTTTTTATGTGTTCATTGTAGGTGGCAGCATAAAAATAATCAGAAGTTTTGCATGGTTTTGCAGAGGTGTGCAAAGGCATCAAAAGGCACTGAGCTGCAAAAATAAACAAGACTGGTCCTATGTTATTTATCATTCAATTGATTTAATATATTCTTTTTCAATTGCATATTGTTTTAAGGAAGATTAATATTTTTGAAATGCTGATAAGAATGACATAAACATTGAATTAATCTTCATAAATTGTATGTTATTTGAAAAACTAAACCATGACCAATAAAACTGGTAATGCAGGTGATTTTCCTTACATAAAAGTAACTTGTGTTTGAAGTAGAAAAACATGTATTATAATATTTCCTTTGTATAGGAGAAATAGATCCTGTTCAAGAGGAATTAGCTGGTCGTGTACGTGAAGTTGGAAATCATGCAATTTGGAGTTTATCCAGTTGCAAACCTGGTTTTGGTGTAGATCAGTTACGCGATGATATCACAGAAACTTATTGGCAATCGGATGGGCAACTTCCACACCTGGTAAATATACAGTTCAAAAGGAAAACTACAATACGCGACATATGTATTTATACAGATTATAAGCTAGATGAAAGTTATACCCCTAGTAGGTAAGAAATTTATATTATATTTTATATTAAAAATAATACCTGTGATCTCTTGATATAATTATGGGATCATTTTTTAGAATAAGCATCAGAGCTGGAACAAATTTTAATGATCTCCAAGAGGTAGAAGTTATGGATTTGAATGAACCAAGTGGTTGGGTTATAATTCCAATAAAAGATATTAATGATAGACCTATTAGAACATTTATGATACAAATAGCTGTAATAAGCAATCATCAAAATGGAAGAGATACACACATGAGACAGATAAAAGTTCACAGCCCAACACAGGATATTCTTGGGCCACCAGCTTCTTATATTCCAGGCCAATTTCTTACCAACGAATTTTTGCGTTATGCTACTGTTAGATAAAATGAGATTTCATGCTATTCTTTTGTATATTACTAACTGTTACTTAAATGTTAATAAAATATTTATTAGAAATTCAAGATAAATCTCATTCGAATCTATGTGTTGTATATGTACATACATAGATTTGAATTGAATTTAGTTTCTATTATCAAACACTGATATAAAAAAAATATAAACATACAATTTAAGATCTTTCATCCAAATGTGTTCAGTTGTGAACTGATAATCTATCTAACTGGCAATTTCAAGTGATACAATGTTAAAACTCTTATTGTTTCTAATGTTAATTAATGCAATAGAATATCATGCATATACGCAAGAAAATTATGTTTTAAATGCTGCATTGAAACGTACATCTAACGTTTTTAAAAAGTTAAAATTAAACGAGGGTAATAAAACTTCCATTAAAATTTAAAAGAAAGTCTAAATATTTGTGTGTAATATTTTAAAATATCATTTTTAGGTTCTGAAGATTTAAACGAAAATGTGATACTTCGAATTAATCAGACAGTTGTGGAACATGTTAGAAATACATCAAAAATAATTCTTTCTCGTCGTAAACGAGAATTATCAGAAGACTTTAACAAAGGTATATATATTTATTATTATTTATTAAAAATAATAAGAGTCCGTACGTACATACATGTATAATGTTCTTAATAATATCTATTTATATTATGATAATTTTATTGTTAATCATCAATGAGCAGTTAAGTAGTTTTACCCTCAATTCCAAAGAGTTCTTTAAATGCATACTGTACTTCATGTTCCTTTAAGTATTTTAATACTTGACCCATATCATTATGACGCTCAGAAGTGGGAAAAGATATTTCTCGGAAATCACTAAATTTACGAATGCTATCTATGACACTATGGTTTTCCTCTTTTTCCAACAGTCTTATTAGTATCTTCTGCCAATTCATGGATTTAATCTAAAATGAAAATAACGTAGAAATAAACGAGTATTACAAAATGAAAAAAGTATAAAGAATAAATACTTTTTGCCAACAATAATCACAGTCTTCAAAGACCCCTTCCATACAAATGATACCAGGCTTTCCTGCTAGGCAAAAGCCTGTAATAGAGTTCTCTTTTGCTAAATCAATTATGTCTTTTCTTTTACTTTTACCATATATGTGATGACTATAGATCCAATATCTAGCAAAAGTTATAGATTTTTCTTCTTTATTTTTACTTATGTCAGTTAATTCTTTCTCCTGATTTTCATTAGAAGCTACAAGATAATCTTCACCGTTATCTTGTAACCATAATATCAACATGTAAATACAAGGCTCGCCTGGTTCTTGATTTTCAACAACATTCTTTAATGCTTTATTTAATTGCAACTGTTGGATTCGATTTAACAGTGAATTCCTTGCATAAATCTCAGGTTTATCATTAGGATAATTTGCTGGTAGACCAACTAATAATTCAATTGTTCCCTGTAGAAGATTTTTTCTATTAATAGTTAGTAATGTTTATTTATATGTTTTATAATCTTACATTGCTTAACGAAATTTCAACTGAATATTCTAATCTATGGGGAAAATCCTGCGTAGGATTTTTTAAAAAATTATGTATATCAGCTAATACTCCATGGTCGGTAATAACTATTTCCTTTGGGTAAACAGATTGCAATGTTTCTAGTTCGCAAACTTGTGCCGTCAGATTTTCGATTATTTCCTCGTGTGTACACATATCGTAGGTTAAAATATCTTTTACACATATGGATGTATTATTAAAATTACTTATAAATAGAAAAAAATAAAGAATAATGTCGAGGTTATCACAGTATCAGCTGATATCAACAATTTTGTATTTTGACAACTCGAATCGAATCGAATCGAATCGAATCAAGTGGAATTGATTTGAATCGAATATCGATTATCATTTGAATTTAAACTTGAATAAGATTAAGTTTCATGCGCGCCTAAATTAATACCTGTAAATTTGATAAAATATATTATAACATTTTTCAGGTATCAATACACTAAACGGATTTAAAGATTTTATTCAATTAAATTTCCGAAATGTCCGTGATGTCAACATTTTTTCTCTTAAAAATGGATACGAAGTAATTTGGTTCGCTGCGATTTTAGATGGCTTTGGAGTATCTCTACTTCAAATAAATGTACGGTCTACTAATGTTATAAAGTAAATTATAAATATTCATTTACTAAGTTAATTATATTTATTTCAGAAAGACTCTCTTTTTCACGTTACTGCTTATCCTGTAACTAATGGGACACGATTAATTGTAAATGAGTGCAATTATGGAACACTCTTAATAATTCAAAATCAGGATAATTCTATTCATGTTTTGCGCCTCAGTAAAGTTAATGATAAATACTATTTACAGTTAATTCAAGACTTGGAGTCCAATGATATTAGTCATTTAACAATATGGAATGGAATGAATCAATTACATCTAGCCATTTCATCACAGTCAAGTACCTCAATTTTCACCTGGTTTGGGGATTATTTTGATTTAGTACAAGTTATAAATCTTAACATCAAGAAATTAGTGCCTTTTCAAAACAAGGGATTCATGTATTTAGCAGCAACTGGATCTGTTACTCTGATTTTTAAACATTTTTTAAAATCCGATGAGTTTTTGGTAATACAGAAATTACCAGCAAGTAAAGATGTCTCATTTTTTCAATTAAAAGAAGGCCATTTTACAGATAACTATCTAAGCTTATCCACAGAGTCATCTGTTGTGATATACAAAGATATCCATGATCGGTTTGTACCATTTCAGCAGATTCCTTCTGGTAAACCTACAGTACCAATTGTTTCAAACAAAGCAATTTTATTCTTTACTTTACAAAAAGATACAGTATTGACTTATCAATACAATGGCTGGAGATTTATAGAATTGGATGTGAAATTGCACGGAGTTCATCGATTGCAGAAAGTTAATTTATATGGAAAACAACTGTTGCTAATGAAATATAAAAATGATACATGGGCACTGAAACAATTGATATGGACTAAAAGGAAAATTTATAAAGATATACAAGAAGAAATCAAAGCATGGAATATTAAAGCTAAGAACATAGCTCAGAGAAAATTAAATGAAATTACAAATCTAAACAATTCTGTTCAAATTTTGAATGGTCATATTGATCAGCTGTTTGTCCACAATGTAATATTTTATCACATCTTATATAAAATAATATAAATTACACTGGTATAAAATTGATACATATCCTTTAATGTTTTGCAGGTAAATCAGCATAATTCAAAAGCATTAAAGAATGTATCAGTACAGTATAATAAAGTGAGTTCCAAGCTCCAAGAACAGAGTAGCGTTATAAATAATATGTGGCACTCGGGCAATGTAACTGTTACTTCTCTCCGCGCAAAGAAGGTTCAAATAAGATGTAAAACAACATGTAGGATTAATAAAGTAAACATTAAAGGCAATACCGATCTTCTGTTAAAGTTAAAAGTGCTGCCTAACAAAAATGAAGTGTCAAGCTTCAAGACATTGAAAGTTAAAGAGATCAAGAATTGGAAGTGTCCAATTTTTAATTTACTTATAGATAATATTGTTGTTAGTAAGTCAATAAATGGAATGTTATTGGAAAATTTACATAAAAATACCTTAAAAATAACTGGTAATCAAACAATCTTAGGTAAGGTGTATTAACTTTTATTTGCTTACAATAAAATATAATTTTTTTTTTTTTTTTTATGTTAAAATGAAAATATGTTTCAGGGAGACACAGTTTTATCAGTATCAATGTTACAAATACTGTGATGCCGCTGAATATTGCTTCGTATTTTGCAAAGAAAGAAATACAAGCAAAAAAGGTGAAAGTTAAAGAATTAACTTTAACAGAAGGTGGAATTTTACTGCCATTAAATGGTTCGTCTACAGTGATCACCGGTTCGATAAGTGCATCTAGAATAACAGTAAAAGATAAAATTCGTTTACAAGGATCAGTAACAGGCAGCTGGGCAAAAAAGTATTCACCCATAAAATACATTCCCGATTCCATCAGCATATACCACGATGTTAATATAGAAAATGCTAGGATTGAAAATTTGCAATCTACAGATTTAATTAATAATAAAACAGGATCAGTCAAGGATATTTTGTCAAATGCAATAACTTTGCATGAGAATGTACCAGTATCCCTAGTATTTTCAAGCCAAAAAACGGTGAGAACTATTTTGTAATCAATTTTTTAAATGTGTTGTTTGTAAATATGTAACTAATGATAATGAATTTCAATTCAGAAATGGAATAATATTACTATACACGGTCCTCAAAATTGGGTCACCGCAAATTCTCAAAATGTAATAACAGGAAAGAAGCACATGCTGCATAATGTAGAAATAACAAAGTTTTCCTATGAAAATTTGAGATTTCCACGGTAAGGTTACTTAATAATCGTTGTATGTATATTATTATTAAAGGATAATTTTTTTCATTTCAAGGATTGAAACAGCCTTATGTGGTGCTTCTATAATTGTACCTGAGATCAAAGCTACAGTACTAACAGTAAATAATGTTACAGTGAAAAGTCTAACAAGTCCACATGTCTTTGGAAATTTAGCTGATAAATCAGGATTTATTTTTAAACCACTTAATTCATCTGCTAAACGTTACTACTATTACTACAATGTTAAAGCGAAAAATATATTTACATCACACACCAGTAACATAAATTTAACAAGTAAAGGTATACTAATATATAAAAACACTGCATTTTTGTTTAATGCTGATAATTTACTAATATTTTATTTTACATAGCATTAGAACGATTTACAAATTCGTGGGTTGAACCTAACATTCTAAAAAGTTCAATTGAAGCAACAGATTTAACAATTAATGTTCTTCAATCGCCTATGAAATTTTATCCAAAGTGGTCCAGAGTAATAAGAAATGTGGTATCAAAAAAAAATATTTATGTAGGCAACATCAATAAAATTAATTTTACTGATTTCTTAGTCAAAGCTATAAAGCTTGAGGATATAATATCTTTGAGAAACGTAACATTCAGTAAGTTGCAATCATTAATTTCCTAATCAATTTATTATTAACATTTATTATTACCAATTACCCTAAAATTTGCTTTTAGATAATGGTTTCACTACGAATCACATACACATTTCCTATCCTTTATTACCATTAATTCCAACAGATAAAGATCTTAATCTTCATAAAAAAAGAATTTCTGGAAATATAGAAGCTAATGTGATAAATCTACCTTACGTTTTTGGACTCGAGAAAAATCCTACCTCTGCTAATATTATTATTAAAGGATCAGCAACATTTCCAACCGAGCCAAACATACATAATATAAATAAAAATAATTTAAAAGACTTGTTTATGCGAACGTGGATAATAACAACTGCTACAACTTTTATTGGGAAAAATCTACATGTTACAGATGTTGTATTAAAGAGAAATATTACTATAAATGTAAGTAAATTAAATTTAAATTTCAAACACCTGAGCGAACAGCTACTGCATAGTCACGCATGCGCATGGGTAGACGTCGCACTCAAACAAAACACTGATACCTCGTAATGTGCTGTTGCGCAACTGCCGCGGGTAACAGCGCGTACTCCCTTATATAGACTTCTCCCAGCGTATGCGCGCGCATCTGCGCAGGCGCAGTAGCTCTTCGCGCAGATAGTTTGAAATCAAATAGCGCGCATCGAAAATTCTTATCTGTTTTAGAATTCTACTAATATATTATATCGTGAAGCATGGAAAAATATTTCAGAACGTGTTCTAAGTAAAACAAAAGTACAAACAATAATAGTTGATGCTTCTTTAAATACTGTAGAAACTAGTTCGATTGCAGGTTCAAATACTTCAACAATAGTGTCTTCAGTCTCAGATTTTAATTATATGTTTAATAATTCTTTAATGAAAGGTAGAGCACAAGATGTGAAGGCAAAATGGACATTTGATAAATTAATAATTCTAGGTAATAATACTTTTACACCCGATGAAAACGAAAAGCTACCTCTAAAGAAAATAACACTTTATTTCAGGTAAAATGAATGCAAGAAAGAAAATTAATAATATGAATCTTAAAAGGGATGTTATGAGATATGATGCTAAAAGAAATATTGTAACAGGAAAGAAAACGGTGCTAATTTTGACTACAAAAAATTTGAATGGTTTAAATTTTGCTGAATGGGCTGATAGTGCTTTAATACCAAAAGAGAATCGTGTAATAATCAAAGGGCAGAAGCATTTTCTAACTGCTGCGTTCAACGATATAACGTAAACGATAAAATAAATTTAACCTTTATTAATATTAAGTTAATTACAAGTGATTTGATGTTTGCAGCTTATCTGGCACTATAATGGGGCACTCTGTGGATGAAGCATTATTACAATTCACAAACCAAACAATACATGGTCAAAAAATAATTCATGGATCTATTCGTGTATCAAGAATTTTTATTGATGGTCTAGTGAATGATGTAAATTTAACTAGCTTAATAGACCATCAATTAAAGAAACAAAGTTCATTGCAAAAAATAGAAACAACTATTGAGTTACAAAAAAAATTAATTATAACTGGAAATCTCATCGTTAATGATACTTATGGAGGAGCAAACATGAAGAACTTTGAAAAAAGTTATTCATATATACCATTTATTACTGATAAATCAAATAACTACTCAAAAATAGCTGAAACAATTAATCTAGCATTGAGAAGTATGTTATTTTTATGTTTATTAATATTGCAATAGATCCCAATAAGTTATCTGAATATTTTGTAACATTTCAGATCATGCTAATTACATAAACAAATTGGAAATTGTAAAAAATATTACCAGTATTTCTCGTCAAGGTACAATAATGCAAAGAGAACAGTGTAAAGTTAGAAATTTCTCTAAATATTGTGTAAGTGAACATATAGAAAATATCGTCTTTCGATCAAGCACAAAAAACTCTATACTAATAAAATCAATTTTCCTGGAAGAAACCGAGTTTGTTGTCTGGATAAAATTCCATTTCGTTTCTATTTATAAATATAATAATGTAAACAAGAATCTTATTCGTGTAAAAGGTTTGTACATCGTTTTATACGAAGTTAATATTGAAACAATTATTAGAAACAGTAATAATTAATATATTTAATGAAATTTACAGATTTACATATTCCAAGAATAATAGACGCCTTTGTAGAACAAATGTTTAATTCTTTATGGATCATTTTACGATTAACTTCGCAAACTTTGGTGTTACATTATCAGCCGTGGCAAGAGTTACAAGAATACGTGTTACCAGCGACGGACGTATTTGCACTGAGCTGGTCTCCGAATAATCAGTTATTATTATTCTTATCGAGCGGTGTTTGGAATCTCAATGGTCTCGCCAGCCCCCAAAATATTATTGAAATTCCTTTGAAAGGACAGGTACAAACTTTTGTTAATGGCTTCGATTATTTTGTCAAATATACTTCAAGTAATAATACCATTTTAACGAAAGCTCGATACGTAGGAAATTGAATATACACTTTGTTAATTTCATTTAATATATACTTTGTTTGAACTTGTATCATTATTATTATTAATATTATTATTATTATTATTATTATTATTATTATTATTATCATTATTATTTTATTAATGTTTAACTTTTATTACCCTAGTGTACAACCGCCATTATTTAGCCCTAAGGAGAGTATTTAAATATTGTAAAATATATGTAAAATTACTTAAAATGTATAATGTAGAAATGGTGGTATACTTAATTTCAGCAGAATTAATCTCCGCAGATTTCACATTTTACTTCTTAAAAATAGATCCAGTTGTAATGGAAGACATTACTGCCTAAAATATCAAGAGAAAAGTTTCCTATACTCATTCAAAGAATAAATAATTAATAAAATTACAAACTTTTGCAGCTTTCTTGATCACTGTAACTTCTGCTTTCGTTTTAGCCGTGTCTGCGTCTGGTGTCTTCTTCTCCTCCACCTTGAACAGTTTCTAGAAAATAAATATTTCGATAGAGTAAATATAATTAACACTTGTTTGAAATGTCTCACTGGATCTGTCTGTATAAATTTTCCTTCCAATTTTTTCTTCTCTTCAATAGCATTGTTAAGGGCAATTTGCTCAGCTGGTGTGAGCACCAGAAGTCGTGGATCCATAGCGATCCAATCGCTGTTAATTACTTGAGTCAGCTTCCAACGTTTATGGGGATCAGGCTCAAGAAGATGCGTTACCAGTTTCTTGACATGCTCGCTCAAACTGCCAGCAACTTTACTCCGAAACTTCCATTTACGATTCGTCTGCTGTTCATAGAGACTCTTGATATCGGTGTCGTCAAAGGGCATTGCTTTATTCAGTAAAATGTATAGAATGACGCCGAGGGACCAAACATCAGCCATCTTAGGGTTGTACGGAGAGGCACGAAGAATTTCTGGAGCGGCATAAGACAAAGAACCGCAGTAGGTGTCGCTTAATATTCGTTTACCACGATTGTCTATCACGTAACGAGCGAAACCGAAATCGGCGAGCTTGACGTTGTGATTCGATGTAAGGAGAACGTTTTCACATTTCATGTCTCGGTGGGCAATTTCCATTTCATGAAGATATTGTAGACCTAAGTAAAGATAACAGTTCTTACAAGGACAGTAGCTGGTGGAAATTTTCTAAATACCCTACCCAGTGCAAGCTGCCGGAGCCACACACGCGCCTGTCCCTCTGCAACCGCGCCATTCTTCAGGACGAAATCAAGAAGGTCGCCGTTCTCGGCGTAACGCATGAATATAAAATATTTCGATCGCCTCTGGAATATACTGTGCACGTGCACTACGTGAGGGTGATTCAACTTTGCCAAGATGTCCAGTTCACGGGGTAGAAATTTTCGAACAAAGTCTTTCGGGGCGTTTACAGTGTTTATTACTTTACAAGCCAACGTGCTGCACCTTTCGGGCTCGGTTTCTGGTTTGTATTCAGCGAGATATACCTGAAAATTTTATACATATTAATATGCAGAGGCTGTACAAACAAGAATTATAGCTACATTAAATTTCCAAAATGCGCGGTTCCTTTTTATTATGTATGTATGTAATAAGAGCGCTACGGAGGAGCACTTACCGTGCTTAAGGATTCTTTAATATACATATTTTAAAAATCTCACTTTAGCATAAGAACCTTCGCCCAACTTTTTTACAAATTTGTAGCCTCTTGCGAGTAGAACAGCTTCCTCAGATGGTGTCTGATTCAAATCCGTCATGAGATTTCAAGATCCGCGGCTGACATCCTACCGGTCCAATGATCATAACTCACAAAATTAAGTTACTTTTCCATCTGTAGAAAAATGTATTATTAATACTAATTTCGTAGAGATCAACAAGTAATATGTCTTTACCTAATTTCTTAGAGAAACTATTAAAACAAAAAATGATATACTTTGTATTCCTGCACTCATACTTGTTTAAATGTTTTCTGCTCCATCGTACATAACATTTTTGTGCAGAGATTAGCTAATCAATGATTCATTAACAGAAACTTTTTTTTAACAACTATAGCGACCTACAAATGTTGTGGAATTTTCTGTAAGGATAGTTATTGCTTATTTTTTGGTTAAAAGATAAAGTCAAAAGGAGGAATGTGATTCAAGCGGTAAAGATACTTGCTTTTTTACTTAACAATTTTGTCTAATTAAACGTCATGCTGTTCGTAAAATATGACAAAAGATTTCATGGCCTACTTTGTTCAGTAATATTTAGAAAACAAGGTTAAATTAAGAAATATTTCGTTCGCGATTAGTTTTACAGATTCAACAACACTGAACATGCTTTTGTCAAAGAGAAGGTATGAGACGGGTTATAAATAGACAAAATTTGGTACCCCTCGGATCTACTTTTTACAAATCAGTCAAAATCAGCACAAAACAGAAAAACTATTAAAATCATTTTTTGACAAACTTGGAATTTAAAAAGGACCGCCATAAATTATTTCAAAATTCGATCCTTGCGCCATCTATGCGAACACGGCGGAAACTACTCAATGACTTACCAACTGGGATTCCAAACGAAGGAGCGCAAGCGCCATCTATCGGGAATTTACGGAACTTACTTGTCGACTAGTTTCCGCCGTTTTTGTATAGATGGCGCTAGTTTTGGCGGTCTTTTTAAAATGCAAGATCGTCAAACAATTATTTCAATAATTTTTCGCTTTTGTGCTGATCTTGATTGATTTCTAAAAAATAGAAATTAGTAAATTAGGCACGACTGTTACACCAATTCTGTTCATGCAGGCGTAACTTCACCTGAGGGGGAGCAGGAACCCCAAAATCATGATCCTTTGAGAACACAGCATGTCCAGCTCGTAGTCACTGCTTCGAGGAAGTGGTTCGATCTTTTTTTCATAATTGAAGAAAGAATACAGGTGGGGTGTTACAAATTATTTTGTAATTTTAATATAAAAATAAATATCTATCATATTTTAATGACACTATTATGAGTAAAAGGCACTTTGACTGCAGTAAATTAAAAAAAATTAATAAATTGCTAGTTAAATGATTTCTGCAAATCAACAGACATAGCTACATGGTTGAAGGTTAATTTAGCGTCGCTATTCTAAAAAAAAAACATCAAATTTTTTGAAGCACAGAGGCATCAATATTAATCCTATTTTTTGTACATAATTTTTTAATCATAGAATGGCGGACAACGCTCCAGCCGCGCGTGGAGGTTTTCGTGGAGGGTTTGGCTCTCGCGGTGGTGATCGCGGTGGCCCAAGAGGTAGAGGACGCGGAGGCAGAGGAAGAGGACGCGGCCGTGGACGTGGTAAAGAAGACAGCAAAGAATGGATTCCAGTGACTAAGCTTGGCCGTCTCGTCAGAGATGGAAAGATTGAATCGTTGGAACACATCTATCTTTTTTCTTTACCTATCAAAGAATACGAAATCATTGATAAGTTCCTTGGACCTGAATTAAAAGATGAGGTCTTGAAGATCATGCCTGTTCAGAAGCAAACTAGAGCTGGTCAACGTACACGTTTTAAGGTAAACTTGCACAATTATATAATTTATGTTGATGGAAGCACTGTTAACATGTTAACACTGTCTTTTATTGATTTTAGGCTTTTGTAGCCATCGGTGACTATAAGGGTCACATTGGTTTGGGTGTGAAATGTTCCAAAGAAGTAGCTACTGCTATCCGTGGTGCTATTATCTTAGCTAAGCTTTCGGTTGTACCTGTACGCCGTGGTTATTGGGGAAACAAAATTGGTGATCCTCATACTGTACCCTGCAAGGTCACGGGTAAATGTGGATCTGTTCAGGTGCGTTTAATCCCAGCCCCAAGAGGTACAGGCATTGTTTCTGCACCTGTACCTAAGAAATTACTGCAGATGGCTGGTATAGAAGATTGCTATACATCTGCAAGAGGATCAACCTGTACTCTTGGCAACTTTGCCAAAGCCACCTATGCTGCTATTGCCAAGACTTATGCATACTTAACACCAGATCTTTGGCATGATCAGGCATTGAGGAAGGCACCCTATCAAGAATTTGCTGATTTCTTATCTAAGAACCATAAAGCTGTGGGTGGACAGAGGTCTGCTGAGGTTGTTTAAATAATAAACCTCCATGCAAAGTCTATCTAATTGTAGTTTTATTTATTTTCCTTGTTCATGCTTTTATCTTCCCTGAGATATCCATCTTTCATGCTTTGTAGCAAAGGTAATAATTTATATGTAAAGTAATATATTTATTATTGATGTAGTAAAAAAAAGTAGTAAATGTAACAATAACATCACGTGCTATCAACAGATGTATCTTTGGAACTTTTAAATTGTTCAGAAGCACTATTGAAAGTTTCTAAAGTGTAGTCACAAATTTTTTCAAAGTCTTGTAATCCTTTCCTTAGTATATCAACAGCTTTTCCCTTCTTTGCTTGAATTCTCAAATAAATATTTCCCTCGGCCGGGTGATTGACGAAACAAGCACAAAACTCCACATCAGGACTGTAAAAAGTAAACTTTTAATAACAATTACAAAGGATATATTGATACAACATACTTTTGTGAAATTACAGTCACCAAAGCGTTTCCTAAGGTGTAACCTTCATTCATAAACACAAAAGTCTTGTTTTGTTCAGACGAGTGTTCACTAGCTACCTGTGCATAGAATAAAATTTAAAAACTAAATTTATTTGAACAATAAATCAGATACCATAACCATAAACTGTTTTATGTTTATAAATAACATACCTCAGCCAGCCGTCCCATTTCTCATCAGTTATTTACTTTGAACAATTAATTAAAATATTATAGATTATCAATTTGATATTTACATTAGCACATTAATACAAAATTAAAATGTAATCTTAATTAAATACTCTTGCATTGTTGGTGATTGTTGGTGGGGAAACCTAGCATGCATGACACCATACTTAACCTAATCTTTTGTGCTAATAACATGATCTCATCAGTTTGATTGAGGAAATAAATTAATGTTATAAACAAAACAGGTAAACATTTTACATATCAAATAAAAAGGATGTTATTTAATAATGCATCGTTTAACCCTTCTAGGAAACATAAATAAACAACCAAAATAAGTGAAACAGTATAATACAAAATGTCTCTTAAGGAATTATTCTTTAAATTATCATTACAATTAAAAATTCAACATGTTATTGGCAAAAGATGTTTCTCTTCAAAACCAGTAAAGGATATTCTTGAAACTGTTGAAGAAACACCAATTTATATAGAGGAAAAAGATGAGCATGCCGGACTAGAAGAGAAAAGGAATAAATCAAGATTAAATCCACCACACAGAAATATGTTACATGATCTAAAACCATATGATGAATCTCAGGCTTGGTATCATGATACAGTGAAATATAAAAAACGAATATTAGGTAGGTACGGCATTGAAGCTTTAGGAAGACCTGCAGGACTGGCATGGCCTACACCTGAAGAAGTGAAAGAGATGAAGGATTATGAAAAAATTGCTTTTCCATTAACAATTCAAGAGAGATTGAGTAAGATTAAAGAAAAAAAGAGACTGAACGAAGAAAGGATAATGGCTAGGTATGCTAGCTGTCGCATATGATACAAAAATAAAATAATATTTATGTATATACTTGCATATATATTCAATTTTTTAATTATATTTACAGACAACAAGAGATTGGCAAGAAAATGGCAAACATGAATAAAATGATAGCCGATATACAAGGAAAGGTTGCCGAAAAGGAAGCAAAATTGTTGTCAGCTCAGATGACAAAGGAACGTAAAATCGAAGAAATTAGACGTAAATTACTGGCTGAAGGCCATGTAAGCACAGACAGAATTGAAGAAGAATTGACTCAAATGGAGAAAACAGAAAAGAAGAAGAAGAAAGAGGCTAGGAAAACCAAATTACTCGAAAAACAAAAGGAATGGGCAATGAAATTGATGCAGGAGGCTAAGCAAGAAGGTCAAAAAGACGAAACGGTAGAAGATAAAGAAAAGACAAAAGAAGATAATTGAAAAATGTAACGTAGATACTTTGACTAAAATGTATTTGAAAATAATTTCTATATGTATAGTTAGTAAAATCAATACTTTACAAAACTTCGTTATCTTTGATTTCTGTCTACAATATACATATGTAGAATAATTGAAATTTATATAAGAAAAAGAATTTTAAATAAAAAACAATATTTACATTTCATAGTAAATATTGTATTTCCTTTGCTAATACAAAAAACGTTACATTGTTACTCTGCAAGAGCTAGAAGGAATTATACTAATATATATATATATAGCAGTAAATGATTTAGTAAGACACATATTCAGGCACAATTCAGACATTAATAAATTAGACCGAACTTTCTGTTGGTCATCATATAAATGGCAGCACTATTGAAAAAAATCAACTTTCAGCTATCGAAGATGCGTCACGATTTCCGGTGACGCGTTCACAAACCGAGGATGATTTTTGATCGATAAAAACCTGTTGAAATTCTTTGATTTTAGTAACATCGCGGACATCTCTATCGGCATTTTCAGCTTGATAGCAATCCTGAATATTTTGTACATGCAACTCATCGATCACGATCAATCGTACTTTATTTTTTTCGGTGTGTCAGGCCGATTGAATCTGTGACGGAGAGGACAATTCGTAAAACTGAAAACTTAATTCTTCTCCAAATAGATTCTCCGGTGTGATAATTTCTGGTTCAACTATATTCAAACCTAAGGTTGTGGGATTTAAGTCTGTAACTAAATACCCTTCGCTTATTAATCCACATTCTTCTGCCACTACTTCCTTGGACACTGGATTAAGAAAATCTACAAAGGACAATCTCATATGTAATAAATTTATTGGCCTTTTAATTAAAGAAAAAATGATTAATCGTGTTACCACTCTCTTTTACTGGATAATGAAGTTCTTGTGTTTGTTGATCAGATTGAGTGGAATTATTATGTTCATTGTTGGAAACCATCATAGGAACAAGATACTGGACTTCCACTTCTTTTTTTATACCACTTAGGATTTCCTCTGCACAATGTTCCAATGTTACAGAATTCACTATGTTCTCGGTCTCTTCCTCGGAAGGTTGTTGTATAATGCTGGCAGTTGCAGCTTCCACCTCATCTATAGGATTGATTTGACTAAAAAATGAACAATTTTTTTAAATTAAAGTAACTTTAAAGTCTTAAACAAGGAGGAATATACAGGAATTTCACTTCAGCTTGTAGAAGCTTAAAAATTGATCACCTAATATTTTTCCAATTATTCTCAGCTTCTATAGCGCTCTTAACAACTTGTTTTATGGAAGAACTAGTGTTGATAGTTTGTCTGGGTCTAGAATCTCCGGATCTGTTTGCAATAGCCCATAAGTGTCCAGCTCCATGAGGTGCCTTTGATCCTTTTCTGAAGTGAGGATTTATCGAAAGGTTGTGCCGCACCGAGTTTTTCCAACGATCATCGTTGCTTTTGTAATAAGGAAAATGCTCACTGAAAATAATAAAAAATTCAACACTTATTACTATATCCTACAGTTGTATTATAAGAGACGTTTAAACGATTCCAATTCTTAATTTACTGTCGACAAAACATATACCCCAATGGAAATAAGTTTCTTCACCTGCTCGCGGCGACGTCACGGCGTGTTACACACACCCCCTAATTAATTCTCTGTCTTTAATAGGAAAAGACAAAAGATTCAGTGGAATGCCCTGAGCACGTGGCAGTTTTATTTGAAAAGAAATTTACCCTCAAGGTAATAATAAATTCTCTTCCAATATAGTTTTGAAATCAATACGTGTACTTTAGCTTAATAATTAAGAAAAGTATTATTTAAAAAAATAGTAATCTTCAAAATAAAAATAGGGTCAAAGGGAAATTGATTCTATTTGCAAATCAATTATTCTATTATTATAATTCTTTTTATTCGCATTATATGCTTGAGCGCTTTCTTTCAGTCGCAAATGTAGGGTGCTCTACGAATTTACGAGAACGTAGCCCACGCTGATGCGGGCTGGTGTGTTGGACAGAGAGGGTCAGCTCTTAGATGGTACCCCTTGGCACCGCTACTCTCGCTACATGGTACCGACCGGTACCGCCTTCGCTCGTTGCAACCCCCAACACAAATGCGCGCAATTTACTGGCTCTGAGCTTTCACCTGTTCGATCGCAGTCTCATGAGAAACTGTAATATAGATATAGACAGTCGAGCCCCTGAACTCCTTTTCAACCAATTTTCCTCCTCTCCTACTCAATGTTCTCACGAAATGATTTCCTTATTCCATTTATTCCATTTTGTTTTTTAATATACAAAACTAACGAAAAAGCTAAACTAAAATAAAAAGTTTTGTTGATCCAATAAAAATGACTGAGAAATTTCTAATGATTAAAATCCAACTTAAAGTACAAACTGAACTATTAAACGGCACTTACGAGATCCACTGATAAATTGCTGATACTGTAAGTTCTCCCCTTTCCCGAAGAGCGTGTTCAATGAGCTCTGTGTACGTGAAGGGTGGTTTCTTCGGCCCGTTACACCGTGAACTGGCAAAGTTTCTGTTATCGAAATTCGAGTAACTCTGATTCAAATCCTGATGCGACGAGCCATTCTCATTGTAACTTCTTTTAACGTCATTGCTACAGAGAGATCCGTAAGAACGCCCGTTTATTTTTGCCTTGTTCCCTGAAAAGAAAGCAGGAAACAGTTGTTGAAGAACGCAGTAGCATTTCAAAGGGCAACTTTCATCATGTTTAACAAGCTGATAAAGAATTTCACACCAATGTAATTGTTTCTGGCGGGTGTTGTCGCGGTGGACTTTTCATCCGCAGCTTCAATGAAGGGGTCCAATTTGAAGTCCAGCAACCAGGAAAGGTTCCCAGTCTCTTGATCGTCAAACTGTTGTTGCTGTTGTTGGCCGTTACAAGATCCTCCAATTTTATTCTGTGGTAGATTCAATGAAGGCACCGTGACAACAGATTCCCAGTAATCGGAGCCAACTGGGTAGCTCATTTCTTCTATCTGCACTTCCTGGATCACCTGTTCCTGACGGTGCTCCGAGGAAGAGGAAGACGCAGAGGGGGAGGTCGCAACTTCGGTAACGTTCTGCTGAGACTCCAGTTCAGAGACGGTTGTCCAAGTGTAATTCGTACCGTCCACCAATAGAACTTCCAATCGTGCTACTGGACACTCGTCCACGACTTCCTGACTAGATAATGGCGAGAAAAACGCTGCAGTGTCGCTTATCCCTTGATTAGAAGCGACCATTTCCATCGGAGTTTCTATCTCTTGATACTGGTACCGCTTGCGACTGTTCTGTACCTCCTCGCAGAAGTTCTCGATGTCCAGGTCTTCAAAGATACGCTTCTTCCCCGATCTGGACTGATTGTCCGACACCTCGTGCTCCGAAACGCCTCCCGTACCCGAAGACGGTCCGATCATGCTGTCAATGCGAGTTTTAAATCATATTTATGTCTTTTTTTTTTGGTGTCAGCAAACTGCAGTAAATTAAATAAACATATATAATTCGATAGAGAGAATAATTTTCTTGCTACATAAAAGATGGATCGGTTAAAATGAAACCATAAAAAAAAAAAAAATTGATATAAAATAATATGGAAAAAAACAAATTTAAATAGGTTTTTTACTTAAGAGAAATAAGAAATTGCTTTAATATGTGTTCTCACCTCGATATTCTGTCTTACGATTTCGACGAATTATTTTGCAATCTTCAAAAAGGCACAAGTCAACGTAAAATTTCTGACTATCATCACGAGGTCCCGTTGTCAGCAAAGAAATAATAATTGTTTAGAGACTTTGAACGATTCATTGATGAAGAAGTGCTTAGCTTATTCTTTGAAAGTTTCTCGTCTATGATCGGAGCCGAAGAAAACTAGAGAACGTACCCACCTTTCTACACAATTTAAGGATAGTTCATCGCGAATTGCACACACTCAATTCTCAATTGATACTAATTGCTTTTCGCATGCGGTCTGTGAACCTCCACTTTGTACACGAAATCACCTTGCGATCAGACGTTATTGGAATATCTACATGATCCACCACGAAGTGCGACTATCCCTTGTTTCGTATTTCAACTGCTATCGCGGTGTGATGCGCACGCATCTATATGTCCTGATCAAACTAGAGGGGATATTTGCGCATGCACATTTGGGACGATAAAACCCTTAAATTCAGGGCTGTATGTATGCATATATACGACCAACATACAGCTTCGTTGAAGTAAGATGTCCAAATTTCAATTAACTTTAAGGACGGTGTGTCTCTTGTCTGTAAAAAAAAAAAGAAAAAAATGTAAAGTTTAGAAGACTCATTCAAAACATTTTTAAAAAAGTACATATACGAAGTATGACTTTCTGCGCATGTGCAGGAAATCACTGAAATTCTATATTTTAAAAATATTTATTGTTACTTATATTTAATATATAATTTTGTCTTATTTCTATAACGTAATACAGTCGAGTCTTGATTACCCGAGACTCCACTGTACTACAAATTCATATTATGTAGATTTTTAATAAAAATTAAAGCGTTACCTTTATAAACGTTATCATTTTAATGTATGGTATATATGTATATATCACGTTTTTAACTAATAATAGCGCTCCCAGCAATAAAAACGCCATAATTTGATTTATACTAGTAAGTTGAATGGATTTCAATCACACTGAAACATATCAAAACTATAAATAAATAAATAAATAAATAAAAGATGTGAATGAAAGGTATCTATATGTAGTATCCCTGCATTCGTGCAACCCAAAGTGCACGGGAGCAAAGACGCATTAAAGAAATGGACGAGTCAACTTTGTAATCATACATAACAGTTTAGCGCGTTCGTTTATCAACTATAAAAACTTGATATCTCGTAGCGTTCAAAGTCAAAGGTGACTTCGTGGGACGTAAAGAAGTTGAATTCATCTTAACTGCAGTTTCCACAGGTGTATGGAAACAATTTTTGTGGATTACACTTTTTATGCGGAGTGTACCATAGATGCATGCATTCATTGCGCACGGATGAACGTCACGAAGAATGACATTTAAAATTTGCAGTTAAAGATCAGACGATAAAAACGCATTTACGCGATTGTGTGTGTGACAATTGCGTTACACAGAGTATCGAACGAGCCACAGAGTGCATCATGAACATGGACAACGATTTGGATCAGCATTTGTTGCACCAGTTCAGCTGTTTAGGTACAACCGACAAGGAAGATCTGGTGAAGCAATTACAGAGGCTACTGCCTGGTAGCCAGCTGAATGAAACAACAGCTACGTTTTTCCTTGATATGAACAACTGGTAAAATGTTGTTTAGAATGTTGTTCTACGTTGATCCAGCTTCAATATGCAACCTAACCCTAACGTCGCCATGTTTACGTGTTTTGTCTTGGACTTTTATCTTGATCTCATTGACAGCTTATATGTATTTGCAAATGCAATATTTCGTTTTTATGCTCGGTCTCGTCTAGCTTTTCTTTATGCAATTGCTTTGAGTATTTAGATCCATTTGGTGGGACACAATCCTGTTAAATTATATTTAATTTAAAAAGAGATCAGAAAACTTTGAATCCTTTGTTAGACTTTAAAAATATAAGAATTGTATGTATATGTGATGTGATGTGATGTGATGTAATGTAATGTACGAATAAATGTTAACAATAGATATAAAATGAAGGCACCTTAGAAACAATACGATGGTATTGTTGTTATCCTTGTATAAGTATTAAGTATTTTGTTTATAATTACAGGAATCTTCAAGCAGCTGTATGCAGTTACTTAGACTTTGAGTCCCCAGTTCAAAATAAATTTCCTTGTATGACATTAATATGCGATAGTACCATTGGTGAAGGAGAAGCAATACCACCTCTTACTAATTTTCGAAAATCATGGCATATACAAAACAGTGGTACAGAAGCATGGCCTGATGGAGTATGTCTACAGCATGTAGGAGGTGTACAAATGGGAGAATGTACAAGAGTACCAGTTCCATCTTTAGGACCCAAAGAAACAACAGAAGTAAGCGTGAACCTCCAAAGTCCTTCTAACTGTGGTCTGTTTCGAAGTAAATGGAGAATGATGGTGAAATCTACAGAAACCTGTTTTGGAGGTAGATACACATACCTTTCTTATCAGATGATACCTGTATGATATTTTTAATGTTGTAATCTTTCTTTTGTGTTTAGATGTAATTTGGATACTGCTTGTAGTAAGTGAAAGTGGTACCTTAGCAGTTACTCAACAACTTCATCAGTTAAGTACAACAACTGAAACAACTAATGATACATCTACAGATGTAACAACATTATCCAGTGATTTAACAACATTGTACCCCCATGGTATTCCGTAAGGATTTTCCTTAAACTTTTTAAAAGAGCTTTCTGATTGTTTTGTATCAAGTGAGTGAAAAATAACATATTTGTTTAAAATACTGCTTTAAACAATAAAAGTAATATTTTACCGGCAATACAAGGAATAATATTTTCAGCAGATATTTATGATTTAAGAACGTATTGGATTTAAATATTGTATAGAAATAACGATTTTATTAAATTAGGAGTTCCATACATAAGGCCTTTTATCGTCCATGCTTGTCAGTTACATCCTTGAAACATTCTTTTTAGTTTTTTTCTCTGTAATGTAAAATGAAACACTTATGATTTATGATCGTTAAATTTAGAACTGTAACAGGCATGTATGGACCACATTAAGAACTGGTACTGAAAAAAAAAAAAAAAGTGGATATAGATATAAATATATAAATATAAATATAAATACAAATACAAATAAATATATCAAATTGCTAAGATACGAGTATATTAAAAATATAATTTTTATTAGAAAATAAATTATAGACAAAAATAAAAATTATAATACTGATTTAATATCATTCGAAAAATTACATTCTTAATATTAATATTGAATTTAGAAAAAAGCGTAAAAACCTGTTCAATTATAATTTTATTCATCTTGGTGCAATTTGATTGCACCATGATTTAAACAGCCATTGGCATAGGTATTTTTGCATGTGGTTCATATCCGATTAGTTTAAAATCTTCGGCTATAAAATCATCAATAGTTTCAACGTTTCTAACTATTTTTAATTGTGGAAATGGTTTTGGCACACGTTTAATTTGTTCTTCAAGTGCAGATATGTGATTAAGGTAGACATGACAGTCACCCATTGTATGTACAAATTCACCTGGCTAAGAATAAACAAAGAAATACAAGTTTCTGTTAAATATTTGTGAACCTTCTTTTCTTTATATAAAGTTACCTTTAAATTTGTAATGTGAGCTAACATATAAGTTAAGAGGGAATACGATGCTATGTTGAATGGTACCCCAAGACCCATGTCGGCACTTCTTTGATACAAGTGACTCGATAATTCCCCATTGCTTACATAAAACTGTACAAAACAATGACACGGAGGTAAAGCCATTTTTGGAATATCAAGTGGGTTCCATGCTGACATTATTATTCTTCTATCATTGGGAGTATGTTTTATTTTCTCTATAACTTCTTTCAACTGATCGATACCTATAAAAATAAAATTGAACATTAGAGTATTCTTAATTGATTAATTTCGGGTATAACATTTACCTTGTCCCTCATAATTAGCGCGCATATCCTTGTATTCTGCTCCATAATGTCTCCATTGAAATCCATAAACAGGTCCTAAGTCTCCCTCTTCCCTATCAGTGAATCCATAAGAATCTAAATACGCACGTGAACTGTTAGTATCCCAAATATGAACATTCTTCTCTGATAATTCTTTGGCATTTGTTGATCCTTTTATGAACCATAACAATTCTTCTACCACTCCCTTCCAGAATACTCGTTTTGTAGTTAATAGTGGAAATACATCTGTAATGATGAATTTTTTCAATCATTAGTTTATGATTATACGAACAAATGTGTTAGAGAAAGAACGAAACAGAAAGTATACACAGAAAAAAATCATAAGAAATTCTTTGTAATGTTCTTTAGAAAAGATAATGCTTTGCGAAAGATACATTAATTATATAAATTCCGTTACTATTTCGCAAATTAAATCGCATATGAGTTCCAAAGATAGATAATGTGCCTATGCTGGTTCGATCATTCTTTTCAGCTCCTGTTTTAATTACTCTCTTAATCAAATTCAAATATTGATACTCCTCGTGTTCCTCTATTTCTACACGTGTTACTTCACTTTTCTTTCCATTTCCATTCATCTCTATTATTTTATCAATCATATCATGTGCGACGTTTTGGTTTAACAAAATTACTTTATTTTCACTCATAATTAGACAAAAATCGCGGCAAAATACCAAATAAAAGGAAAGGAATTACGTTCTTAACGCGTTTACTTTAAAGTTTATTTATTTTTCTCTGCGATGCGATGCTGCGATACAACGGGAAGGAAGGTGCGAATCGGTGATATACTAAATTCGCCGTTACAAAAATTTGAAATTCAAAATGCCCATGGTAATTGAAAGGAAATTTAGTTAAAAATAAAAAATTCATTTTTCAAATCTTATTATTTCTTATTCAGAATTTTTCAAAAATATGTATTAATGGTACGTTTTCACAAGAGTCATGATAATTTTGGCTCTAGAAAAAAAATTAATAATATCGTAACATTATGTGTAACGAATAAAGTGTTAATACCGAATAACGAAAGAAATTTATTATAAACAATCGGCATACCGATTGTGAAAGAAAAAGTAATGTTTTTTCTCTCTCTATCTTTCGTTCCATCGAAACAAACCAATGATGATTTTTCAGAAACGTGACACACGGGGTTAATTACGAGAAAGTTTTATTAAATACATTATTTGAACAATCAAGATGGTATTTGATACTGTAAATTCATCTGTATTGAAAGTTATTGAACCATACAGAAGATGGATAATAGAAAATCCTCAATTATTGGCAGATGTGGAAAACACAGTACAATGTTTATCTTATTTTACAGCTGGTTAGAAAACTTGTTATCCTTTTTAACAGATAAATATTTTCAATTTGATTTACATCAAAAATATTCTTTTAGGTCAATTTAATAATTCTACATTTGTATCGGAGCTTCTTTATTCTTTATCAAACTTAATTGTACTTTTTAACGATTTGTTAATGTGTAGCGGAAAGTGTATGCGTTTAAAATTTCCGCAATTTGAATCTAAAATTAAAATTTGGTTGACTGTGGTAGAATATACGGAGACTTTGTTTGAAATCTCTGCTAAAAAATTATGGGGACAAACTGGCAAGTGGTATATAATCACTATTATACAAATATTTAAGTGAGTCAGTGATAACAAATTTTAAACTACAAATCTTTATTCCATAACTTGTGCGAATAATCTTATTATAGGACTGTCTTGAGGCTTTTGTTAGTTCACTTGTACAAAGAACGGATAACAAAAAGTCCTCCTATTCAACCACTCAACAGAGGAAAGTTAAACGAGTCTGATGATGATAAACTGAAAGAAGGATTTAAATTGAAACGATGCGGTACTGTTGTCAGAAGTATAAGGGGCACAAATAATGCACCTATGCGTATATGGGAACCTTTATCTTCTACCATTAGCGATAATGATAATTTGAATTGTTCATCTGCATCAGAAAAGAATTTACTTTTGGCAGAGGTACACCTTGATGCTGAGTTGAATTAATTATGATACAACTATATTCTGTCTTTTAATATTCGTTATGTTTCATGTTTAGAGTCTTTACATTGTGAAACCATTACTTCATTTAGGATGTATATCTCTTACCGGAGAAAAACAATGGCTGCCATGGTTATTGTCATTTGCCATTGATTCGCTTAGGTAATTAACTGGTTATCGATGATCTATGAAAATAAACAATCTGATATGACTGATATTTTTGTTTCAGTTTAAAAATATTCAGCAACGAAGCACAAAATATGTTGTTCAGTAAAGAGGAAGAGAAAGAGATTTTTAGAAGAAGACTTGCTTTGTTTCTTTATATATTGAAGTCACCATTTTATGACAGATATAGTTGTATTAGGATATATGCGATTCTCACTGCTTTGTCCAATAAAGTGCCTTTGGCTAAGTTTGTAACAGAAAGGATAAAAACATATCTACCACATTGGCAAAGCACATATTTTTACACGTGGTCAAGCTAGTTTACATAAGATTAGCGAATATTTTATAAAACTAAAATTATTAGTACAAAATATTATTTCAGGGTGGGATTATAAATAATAATAGGTAATTAGAAATATAAGAAAAAGGTGTAACTTGAAGAATTGATTGATATCGAAGAAGTGATATAGATATAAAGTTTACAGATGTTTATTTATTACAGGTGAAGGTAATAAAAAAAGATGTAATTCTTATACTTTAATTAAGCATTTAGGAATATATTTATCATATTACTGATATATCTTATATTGGATAAAAAATACAAATATTTTTTATTTGTATAATCGAAATAATATTTTGCAAATGTTTCGTTTTGCTTAAAATAATAATATAGAATATTTTTATCACTTCAGATTTTTTTACTTAAACCTATATTAACACAGCTGTTATGATCCATTTATGCCTTTAAACGTAAAAGATTTGTACACATTTATTTTTTATACTACTTAATAATTCTTTTATAAACTACGAATTTCATAAGGCGTATATAACAAATATGTAGAGAGGATAAATGAATACATATAAAACGTAAAAAACGATACTTTCTTATAAAATATATTTCCCTGTCCAATATATTTTATGAATTCTTTTACATTAAAGTTTCTAAGTGTTAAATTACGGTAAAATGCGTAGCAATAGTTTGCAAATATATTACATTTAAAAAGAAACATAGCATAGCAGAAACTATAAATATGGCCTTTGGAATTCAGTAACAGCAAAATTTGCATAAAAAATTACTTATTCACACATTTGGAGTAATGAATTTATAGTAACATCCTTTTTCCCGTGATTCGCATCATAAACTGACTTAATCACTTCCTTGTCCACGTTTGGGAACATCTCCGAAATCTGTAAATCGTATACTCGCAGAAATGATTATAATATGAAAACGAGCACTTATTTTGAGAACCATTATTTTTATACCTGTTTTAATTCAACTTCAGCATTTGGCATAGAACTGGGTACAACAGGTGAGGCTGCAGCAGCTGTAGGTGGTGCAGTGTAAACGTTTACCGGCGCATACTGTGTCATACCAAACATTGTTGAGGAGGGAACCATCATAATTGGAGGTGCAGCACTCATATATGGATGGCATTTCGTCTATGAATATACCATATCCATAATCACAATACCAGAAAGAAATTAATTTCTTGTAATATATATTTAAGAATCTTTACCGTATAACTGAAAACTAGATTTATCATTCCTTCTTGATTGTCTCCTTGTTTTCCACTAAGCATATACCAATCTTCGTGTATTTCTCCTTTTTGCAAAACTTGGGGTGGAATATCTATGTGACCCCATGCAATTAATTCATCCATTACAAAAGAGCATTCATCATAGATTTCTATGTATATTTGTGTAACTCCTGGTGGCAAATAGCTGTAACAACAACAAAAAAGAATATACATGTAGTAGGTAAATATAATGGAACAAATATATTGTATAAAAAGTATACCATTGAATAACTTTGTTCCAATGAGGATTTTTTGCTCCATTCGAGCATGTATGCGTTTCATAAACTGCATGACCAACTCTTAATCTCACATAAGGATCCATTCTTGTCATTCCATAGTTTTTCACTAGTTTAGCCTACAGGAAGTATCTTTTTGAAATTATGAATAACGTATTATTACAAATAAGATATATTGCTACTCTATGAAATTAAGATGAAATTCACAAATTGGTAGCAAAGTCATAGGAAAATTACCTGAACAATTGTTATACTAAGTCTACCAACATGCGGTTCATGCATGGCTGGCATATTTTGCATTTGCAACTGATGAAGCGCAAGAGCAGCTTGTTGATCCGCTGCTTCTTGTTGTTGTTGAGCATTGCGCTCTTCTAATCTAAGAAATCCCTGAGGAAGAGGGCCCAGAAAAGCCTGAAATAATAATTATTTTATTAGTATCCTTTTTATGGATTCGGATAAAATAACCACAATTATTTTTACTTAATTCAAGAGAAATTACAAGATTTGGTCTAGAAATTGCATTATTTACCCGTCGTTTCCATTCTTCGTATAAATCTGATCGCCTCTCGGTTTCCATAACAAAATTCTTCCAACTTTTAATGGACTTAAAACGCTTTTCTACACCGTTTTCTCTACGTCTATCTTTCCTTTAACTGAAACCTATCAAACTACACCTATTTTTTTAATACATCGGATTAATCATAACATGCATTTGACACAGTGACAGTACGCCATCTTAAGAGATTTGCGAAGAATGCAATTTACCTGTATGTATATATGTATATACATATATGTATGTATGTACCTAAGTATATATATAAATAAATATATAACTTTCAAATCAAATGACGATACTTGAAATTTCAATTTAAAATAACAATCGTACAGCAAGTATTTATAGAGTAAAAATGTTTGAAATCAGTACTCTGATCAACATTTTATTGATAACAGTTAATGAAATCACGCAAGCGATAAAATGCAATATGTTTAATGAAAAATGTAATGTAATCAGATTCGAGAACTAATAGCTGAATAAAGGATAAACATAGCGGGCTACATAACGTTGTAAAATTTTTGCAATTATTATTATTTATTTCAAAAGACATGTAATTATTTAGGTTTGTTCTCCTTTATCCTTTATATGTTTGCTCTTTTAGAAATGATTATAAATTGTAACAATGATAGCCTAATGTGGCCTAAGTCTAGTGACGTTTACGAATGAGTACCACTGAAATTGAAGAACATCTTGGAATAAGAGTATACTCGGTAAGAGATTAATGATGTGAAGAGTACTTAGCAAATTGTGTTTCGTTAATCCTGTTTAAGCGATTTTATCAGAATAATATTCATTCTAGTACCATGGCATCGGTTTTCTCTATCGGTGTCTCTAAAATCACTCCAGCCGCTTTTTTACCTCGGTTATGTAAGGTTAGTATCTCTCATAATATTATATCATAATGTACTTTTGAAAGTTATCGTTGTATGAAAATAATAACTGAAGGTATTATTAAAATGTTCTTATTAACATTTTCATAACAGCTGAAAAAAGAATGTCCTCTATCTCATTATTTTTCCAGATACCAAAAAATCACAATGCGATACAAGTAGCTTTTATGAAAAGATTAGCGCTATGCGATCCTGTTCGTAAGCCTGCCCCATTTAAATATTGGGAGAAATTGTATTCTGCATTTCAAATGGCAAAGACTTCAATTGTAATGAGGTATGATGAAAATACCAGAATAATAGTTGTGGATGGTCCTCCAGCAGTTGGGAAGACCAAACTCTGTGAAAAATTGGCAGAACAATTTGGAATGATGTACATGCCACCACCAGGGCACGATGAGCTTTACATAAATCCTTATGGGTATGACTTGCGTGAAATGGATTCAAAGTTACCACTTCATGCTCAGAGTTATGATCTAGAAAGATTTTTAGCAAAACCAAATGATGTAAGAGTACCATTCTTTCAATTAATGTATTATCTAATGAGATTCGAGCAATATGCAAATGCAATACTCCATGTACTATCAACTGGTCAAGGAGTAGTGCTTAATAGATGCGTTTACTCAGATATTGTATTTACGGAAGCTATGCTAAAATCTGGTTATATCAGTAAAGAAGCAATGTCACAGTACATGTTTATGAAAAACAAAGGATGCAAAAAACTCTTTAGGCCACATTTGGTAATATACTTAGATGTACCTCCGGAGCTTGTTAAGGTAGATTCTTCTTGTCTCTTTCAATTGAATTCCAACACTGTTTGTTTTAAAGTAATCTGACTACAATTAATTTACATTAATTTATCACAGGAGAAGATTAAGAAAAGAGGTAATCCTCATGAAGTAAATTCCAAAGTCTTTACAACGAAATTTTTATCGGATTTAGAAACTGCGTACAAAGAAAAATATTTAAAAACATTAAAAGAACATTCGCAATTATTAATTTACGATTGGTCCAAAGAGGGTAATTTTAATGATGTTATTCACGATGTAGAAGAAGTTGATCTGGATACTTTTAAAAAACCAAGATTAGCAGATTGGATATTTGGTTCTGTAGCTGAAATATATGAGGCAATACAAATATTTCAAGAAAAAGTTCCAATAGTATTGGACATGTATAACAATATGGAAGTTCCACCTCGTGAGTTGTATTGGACAGCCGAAGAGTTTGATCTAATAGAGTCAACAATGAATAGTGTAAGTATACCATCTTTTACATATTTGAGAGACAAGATATTAATACTTACAAATTTTCTGTATTTTTTCAGATTCCCGCTGAAAAATATGACTATGGATTTTTTCCAAAGATTGATAAAAATCTTTGGTTCAAAGATGACCAACCAGAACTTAATCCATTTCGTCGAACTCCTCGTGATTTTGTAAATCTTAATAAAAGTATGTAGTAAAAGATAATAGTAATCTAACGTAATTCTAGAGTTTGAGAAATAAAGTTTTCCTGTAATAAACAAAAGAATTACAAGCAGCATTATAGGAACGGAACCCTAATTTTAGCGAGTTTCGTTCTACCACCCTTTTGTCAATTTTAATATTCTTTATAATTTATTTCATACTTACACTTGTAATATATTTTCAAATGTATATAATAAATCCGTTTATGAGATATGATATTTCAAAATGTCATTATTATTATTATTTCATTTCTGCGTTAATACACGTTAAAAATATAAATATATTTCCAAAATTACATCCATACATAATACATGAAGATTACGAACAGTTTAAATATATTTCATCTCGTTTGGTATTATATCTCTAAACACATATTTTTCAGAACTAGAACGTTAATATAAGAAAACTAAAAAGAAAGAGAATGAAAGTACCATTCCTATGTTTTTAGTTATTATGTAGCAAAATTTGCACAATTCATACAAATACTTTGGCTTGCACAAACATCAACAACGGTAGTTTACAAATATATTACGTTAAATCTTTACAGTTTTTATACTTCTGTGCTCGATTATAAAATCATATCTAAACTGCTTTACTTTTTTTTTTTTTTATCTTTATCAATAGTATTTCTGTAAAAATAGTAAACCTTAGCTGTTTTTAACCATCTTTTCAAATTTTCAATATTTTAGTAGTATATTCTTAATAGAAAACACCACAACATAATAAAAAAATGTTAACAAAAATGATTATTTACCAAAAATATTACTCATTTTCATTATTACTACGTTATAAACAAACGTTAAAATAATCGTTTATAAATTTACACCATGCACTTAATTTTGTCAATAAAACGTTTACAATTAATTTATTTGTACTTCGTCTTTATATATTTCATTATTGCATGAACAAAATAAAATAAAATTTAGTTGGAATAAAGTATTTTTCAGTCACAACATATTGAACACATTTTAACAAAAGATTTATAGAAATCAGTAAGCATATTAGAAACAATTGGGCAACTCTGATAGTAGCTTGCTATACCATTTAAGTGCATTCATGTTTTATATATAAAAAATCTGTACATAAAATATTAAACTTAACTCGTTATACCAATTATGGAATTTGTAAAATGTTTCTGTAATCAAACATACATAATACTAATTTCCTTTTTTGCATTTGCCACTCTGGTTATGACAGTAATATTTCGTGCAATCGATTGATGCTATCGATTAATCTAAGGTTTTAAGGAGCTAAACTGCAACAAGAATTAGTTTTTCGAGCAGTTTTGTAAAATGCTTTCGACTGAGCGCTAAGGCCCTCTGATTTTGAAACAAGATCATCCAATTTCTCTCCTCTTTGAAGAACAGCTTCCAATGTATTGTGCTAAAAAATAGATAAAGTGAAAAAGTGAATTTAATTTATCTATTACTCTTAACATCCTGTACCTACCAAAATGATTTTGGTTTCATCTAAATCATTCTGCATTTTGGTAAGAGCATCAGCTTCATTTGGATTTTGATATTTTGCTAAATATACATTAAGCTGTGCAAAGTCAATGGTAGCTTCGCTTAAAGTATCCCATGTTGACTGTGGATACTTCAATGAAAACTCATCCATAACTTTTGTAATTAATGTATGAGCCACTCTTCTTGGATATTCATGATCCGATATAAGAACTGCAGCAAGATTATCAGCTCTAACATATACATGACACATGTAATCTGTAAAAACATTGATATACATAAAATATTATTTTATCAAAACCAAACAAAAATTCGTTTTATTAATAGTTATACCTCCTTCTTTCACGCTTTGTCTCGAACTGTTCTGAGTTCTTTCTACGATAGTTTTACTTACAAAGCTCATAAATTCTTTAACGCTTCCTCTTTGAAAAAAAGAGAATGATTCTACATCATAGGCAGATTTTAAGGTTGTTGCCGATGTAGGATTTTTATATAAAACTGATAATGCATATAATTTTACCATGTTTTGGCTACAAAATAAAAAGAGATCTATTTGTTTTTTTTTTATCAGATTAGAACATTTGACATTTTGTGTAAAATATAATTTATTTTTTCAGTGTGTTGCAGTTTTCCATAGACCTTTGTTACCAAAGAAAAAGAGATATTTTCTGTTCAATCTGAATACGTCAAACCTACCACGAGTATAACACATTTCCACTTTAGTTCTTTAAAACATACAACACACATCAGATATACACTTACTGTTAAACCTGTTTTGTTCCTAATAATAATTTAGTGACTATTCCTATATTTCATTTACGACTACACCAGACTACACCTACTTCAACCTTAAGAAGCAAGGAAATCGCCATGTTGCTCATTTAAACAGCGGTTCTCAATTACTCAAATTCATTGATCGATTTCATTGGTAAATTTGACATTTATTGTCAAGGTATAAACATAATTATGACAAACATATGTGTGTTAATTACATAATAATACTGTTTCAAATTTTTCATTCAACATTTTATACACACACTATATGTGTAAAAGCCAGTGCATAGTAATGTAATGGTTCTTTCTATTATAAATTCAAATTACATGACAGTATTAGAATAATCATCTGAATAATCAATTAATAGAAATCTATGTATGTACATACACATATGTACATACGCATTGATCTACAGTTTGCCGCCAAAAAAGTGGGATGATGAAGTATATATAGTTGGTAGCCATGATAGTAATGTCTTACTTTTCACAATTCACAACCATTGATCGTTCATTTTGAAGAAATCTCATCAGTTTTTTACCAATATTAGTTGAAAAAACTTCAAACAAATTAGAGTTAATCTCTGTTGTCCACAAGAGGTGTATGATTTTTCATTAGTCTTTGGTTCACTGAGAATAAACATGACTGCACTCTACTTGGAACACTATTTAGATAGTAAGTATTTTTTCTTTTATCTGCTGTAAAATAGAAAAAACAAAACACATAAATGATATAAAATTATGTTAGGCTTACATATGATAGTACTTTTAATGTAAATATTTAAGTTTATTTAAGTTTATCAAAAGGTATATTGAAATATGACAAACAAATTGATATCGTGTGAAAGGTATAAAACATCTTTTTTACTAGCTCAATTTTGTTTACTTAGGTTTAGAGCATTTACCTATTGAATTACAAAGGAATTTCACGCTGATGCGTGATTTAGATGCCAGGGCACAAGGATTAATGAAAGATATAGATAAACTAGCTGATGACTATTTAAAAAATGTGAAGAAAGAGTCTCCAGAAAAGAAGAAAGAACAATTGACTCATATTCAAAACCTGTTTAACAAAGCAAAAGAATATGGTGATGACAAAGTTCAATTAGCAATACAAACATATGAATTAGTGGATAAACATATCAGAAGGTTAGATTCAGATTTGGCAAGGTTTGAAGCTGAAATACAAGATAAGGCTTTGAATAGTAGTAGAGCACAAGAAGAAAACAATGCCAGTAAAAAAGGTAGAAAAAAGTTGAAAGAGAAAGAGAAAAGAAAAAAGGGTGCTGCAGGTGCCAGTAGTGAAGATGAATCAAAAACAGCTAGGAAAAAACAGAAGAAGGGTAAAATTTATTATTATTGTTATATTTGAGCTTATGTGTATTTGTTAAAATTAAAATAAAAATGGTAACTTGTTGCTAAATATATATACCTATTCTAGGTGGATCTGTTGCTTCTGCTTCATCTGCTGGTGCTGTAGGAAGTGGTGCACAAGTTGACTCAACTGCACTTGGCCATCCAGCAGATGTTTTAGATATGCCAGTGGATCCTAATGAACCAACTTATTGTCTTTGTCACCAAGTTTCTTACGGAGAAATGATTGGTTGTGATAACCCAGATGTAAGTCCATATTACATGTTTCTCCAAACATTTTATAATTTTATATCGATTATCATACATAATTTTCTTTTCTTTTTTTCTATAGTGTCCTATAGAATGGTTCCATTTTGCTTGTGTCGGATTAACTACAAAACCTAAAGGGAAATGGTACTGTCCTAAATGCACACAAGATAGGAAAAAAAAATAAGTTTTAGGATAATGTATAAATATATTCAACTATTTAAAAAAAATACTCAAATATCGTTTCTAAAATTAGGATATTGGACTTTTCATGATTTAACACGGAACGAAGTTAAATTGTATGAAAAGAAAATGAGAAGTTTGTAAAAAAATACAAAGTACTGAAGTCTGCATTTGCATTGCATCTAATGTTATTGAAAAAATGTTTACATCTTAATCAATGTGGTATTATTTAAAAACGGATATGTTGGGAAGTAAATATTCTTCTCTCTTAAACATTATATGAAACTATTAACTACATACATGTAATGAACAACACTAAAATATTATACTCAAAACATTGATTATTGTTAACAGTATTAGATGTAATGGAAAAACAGCGAAATATCAGCTTATCACAGAAAATAAGATTTGAGAATCGGCCATAACTATTATTATCTTTATATATTTCTTTTTTATGTACAAAATAGTAATTTATTATAAATGGGCCGTTTTTTGAATGTCTGTGATTTGCTTGTTAACTTTATACTTATTACATAAGTATTGAATCATAATTATAGTATTAAAGTAAAATTATTACTGTTTTTATATTTTATAAATGTAAATGATATTGTATAGAATAAACTTTTGTTGAAATAAAGTATACTATATGTATAAATAAACCTTGTGTATATACAAGTGAAAACAAAATATATGTATTGATTTACAAGAACACATTTTTAATAGCAACATCTGTTAAAGGATATATAAGCTATATGTATGTACAAGAGATAACTGTAAATGTACTTAATTCTGATGAGAATGAAAAATTTTAATATACTAGAGTAATATTTCGATTACTATTAATTACTATTTAAATGACTAACTGTAAGATTTTTAAACCTGTAACTAGTTTGTGAAATGATTTTTTAATGATTTTTTAATGATTTTCACTACTAATAAAATAATATTTACCAACAAAATTAATTGATTAGATAATCACGATAGTTTAATAAAAAAAAAAAAATAAAAAAAAAATTGACTAGAAAGTTGAATGTAATAAAAGAAAAAATTTGTTTACTATGGGATGCCAGATTGTAAATTACAACACTGACTAGGAGGAACAGTCCAATTATAATGATAGCTCATACGATATCGTATCTCTTTCACGCATAATGCTCCAGATGCTTGATAGTATTCATGCAGATTTTTCATATTTTCAATGGTTTGTTTGTGTGTAATTATATATTGATTGGAACATCCACGTGATCTGTATTCTGTGTCAAAACGTACATCGTGTTTTCTTTCAATGTTTGCCAAAGGAGCCAACCAAAGACCAACAGATACATCTTCTGCTTTATGCAATCTAAAAATACAAAATGTTAAAACATATTCTATAACTGATATTGCGAATTAAATTTTCTATTAAAACTCACTTGAGAATATCCATGTTTGAAGCAATAAATTTGACTAAATTATAGGATAAGACATATCCACCGCCTAGAGCATAAGGCAAATAATAATCACACAATACCCAGTCTGTTTCTTTCCAAGGTCCGCTTCTTTTAACTTGTGCCTTTCCATTAAAGAAACCCCAATATAATTCTTTCCTTGTACCTTTGCTCTCCCATTTATCTAGTTCTTTTAAAAGTTTATGTACTAAAACGAATGTATCATCGTCGCATTTCAATAAAAAGTTAAAATCATAATTCTTATAAGTCTCTTTAAGAGCATACAAAAGTTTTTTTGTTAAAGTTCCATAAGAGTCAGTTAACCTTGGTAACAACAATAAGTCATTGAACTTTTGTTTTTCAGATTGCAAAGTTTCCTTTTGCTCTGTCAATAAATCTAAAGTTCCTATTACAAACAAATGTTTAACCGTAGCTTGTTTCTGTGGTAACCAAGTTTTCCTGATAGTTGCTCTTTGTTCCAAATTGTCAGGGCTAGAGAGTATAAGTATTATCAGTCTGAATTTCGATTTAGCTTTAATTTCTTTCTCATTCTGCGAACATCTTGTCGCAGATAAATAATGTATACATAGGAAAACTACCATGACTATTATCAATAACGTTGGAATGTTCAGTTTTACATGCAGTTTTTTCCTGATCATCATGTATAAATTTTTTGATGAAGGCCTTAATGGCAAAAGAGTTACAGAATCCATGAGGTAAACAAATTTGTCAGTAAGGATTCTTCTTAACCTTTTAAACATTACCTTCTTATATACATGTTCGATACTTTGCAGCTCTTTAAATGCTTGCTTCTACGATGAATATAATATATTGTTGCATTCTTCTTTTAAAGATAGGCAATTATCTTTTTTGTTTGAATGAAGACCTAACTCCATCCATCAATAGGAAGATTCAGCTGTTTAAACCTAACTTTCAGTGAATTATCCCCACCATTTTTAATGTATACGTCACCATCATTCGAATTCTTCTAAAGAATTGAAGATTTTTATTTTACTTTAACAATTAATACTATAATTGATGTAGAAATAAATTATATACACACGTAAGTTTGTCAGTGAACGTTTTTCTTTTTATTACTTTCAGAAAATTTAATTTAGATATAAAACAGCTGTAAAAAATTGACTGCTCTTTATCATTAACAATTAAATTAGCATGGATTTTTGTATCATTATTGTTGAACTAAATAACCTGTTAATAGATAACCACCTGTATCGCTAGTTAAAATATCAGGGTGAGTTCTATCTGGTAAAACTTGATACGAACGTAAAAAATTGGAATTAAGTCTTAGATTAATAACATTCTGCTTCTGTTTCAGCATCATATAAGTCTCTTGCAAAGGTTCTCGATGTACATGATAAATTACAAATGGTCTAGATGCTCCTAAGAAAGACAGTAAAGCAGTAGCAATATTTAAAGGATGTTCTTTAGCTACAATAACTAACCCTCGAGCTTTTGAATTCTGTACAAGTTCTACCGCACGTTGCGTTTCAAAAAACCATTTTGGTTTTTTCATTGGTATAATTTCTGTAGATTCATCTTCGTTAGACTCGTCTAATTTTCGTTTCAATGTAGTTAAATTACTATCTGTATCCTCTTCTTTAATAATTTCACTTGATTTATTAGTATTCTCTAAACAGTTTTCAATATCTGTCTTTTCATCTTTTAAAATTTCATTATCAGTCAACATATTTTTGCTATTTTTACTTTCATTTTCTTTTGACTTATTTTTCCTATTATGTATCTTTTTTGAAATGTTATCTAAGAGGGTACTTTCACCCTGATAATGTAATCTTAAAAAGCTATAAATATTAACATTAACAAGCCTGTTTAATTGTTCTTCAGGAAAATTCATGCTGTTAATTAGCATGGCCTGATGTACATTTCCAGGATGCAAATTGATTAAGCATCCTTCAGTATTTGTACCAATTCTGTTCAGCATTGCAGCTGCTGGTAAACCTTGAGATCCACTATCATATAATATGTATAATCCCTCTGACTGAACATCACTATATGACAATAATTGTGCTAAGGTATCCATTCTTAAATTTGCAATTTTACTATGATCTAGTTGAAAGTATACATCGTGTAAAGAACTTATATTTGGTTTACATACAGTTAAATACCGAAGATACTTCTTTTCCTTTTTCTTTAAATACTTTTCTTGCGAGTATCCTGTTCGATCTAAGAAACATTTATTGTTTTCAATCAAACTACCCACTATCTCTTTACCACTTTTACCAGACTCTTGAAGCTGAAGAATTTCTTCCTTGGAAAGTTTCTGTGATGTGCCATCATCGTTAATGGTACGATTATCATTACCGCTTGGTAGCTCATTCAATAAATCATTCAATGATTCAGTTTCTGTTGTTTCTATCAAGGTATGTGTCCGTTTTCCATGTTTTGCTGGTATCATCTCAAAAGTAGTCCAAAAACGCTTCCCAATAATTTGACTCATATCTACTAAATCTCTTCCTAGAGTTAAACTACCATTAGTGGTTACCTTGTAGATTTTTTTAAAGTTCTGTTTCTTCACTATCACATATTTTCCTTCCGTAATTATATTGTCTTCGCTTTCACACATGTTTTCTAACTTCATAAACTTCTTCAAAGAAGACGTTTCTATTTAAATATGTATATAATATGTTAACGTGTCATTTATAGGTTAAAAATATTTGATACGCCTTTCTCTCAGCTTCATAGAACAAGTTTCATGATATTTTACTTTTATGTATTCATACAGATTTATATATTAAAAAAGAAATAATACAATTAAGAATGAATTTGGATTATGACTTGATCTAACCTATTATAATCCTACACAAGTATTTACTAACACGTTGCTGAGAACATATCAGGAACATCTGTCATTAAAGGTTAATGAAGTAATGTTAAAAAGAAAATTTTCTTTCTTCTCTATTTTGTACTAAATTTGTCTAAATGTTGATATAAACAAACTTAAGCCTCATAATATAAAATATTTGTAATCTTCATATTTATTTGAATCAAACAAATTATGATTTTTAATTTTGATTACCTTTTTATTGCAGCAAATAAATAAAAATGTTCCCTTATAAAGAATTTCAAGCAATTGTACTTGCTGGTGGAGGAGGATCACGTATGACTGAACTTACTCATGGGCAACATAAATGTTTATTACCAATTGGAAATGTACCAATGGTTTGGTATCCACTTCAATTGTTGGAACACACTGGCTTTAAGGAAGCTATTGTTGTTGTATCTGAAAATATGGAGAATAATGTATCATTAGCTATAAATAAGTTGAATCTTAAAATTAAGGTGGATATTGTTTCTGTCGAAGATGCAGAAGAACTTGGAACCGCAGATTCTATTCGACTTATTCATGAAAAAATTTATACAGATTTTTTGGTAATCTCCTGTGATTTAATTACCGACGTTGATATATCCGAAGTTTTAAATTTATATAGAAAACACAATGCTAGCATTACCGCACTGATGTTGCCCACACCGAAGGTGCCAGATGATTTTGTAACTCCAGGCCCTAAAAACAAACAGAAACCTGAGACTGATTTGATCGGTATTGATAATGAAACAGGACGTTTAATTTTCCTAGCATCAGGTTCTGATTTTGAAGAAACTATTAATATTTCACAAACTCTCCTTAAAAAACATCCAAGCTTTACTCTTCATTCAAAATTAATGGATGCCCATTTGTATATTATCAGTAAGTGGGTTTTAGACTTACTGATGCACAATAAGTAAGTAATATTGTATAAAAAAAAATACATTTAATGCATGATTAAAATTATGTTTTTTCTTTATAGAAATTTAACTACATTGAAAGGTGAACTTCTTCCGTATATTGTTAGTAAACAATTTTCTAAGCCTCCTAATAAGCAGTGTGCGGATGATAAGAACACCTCCATAGTACAAGTAGATTTGAAAGAAGACATCTACCGTTTTGCAGTTGAGAAATCACTAGATGAGTTAATTAGGAAAATGTCAGCATATAACGATCATAGTACTGATTTAGAGGATGCATATAATGGAGACATAATTAGGTGTTATGCTTATATCGGTAATGGAAAATTTGGTTTAAGAGCAAACACCATACAGATGTACCATTTTATTAACACCAAGGTAAAAATGATAAAGTGCAATTTTTTGCAGTTGATAAGTTTGTAACAAATGAAATATTTTAGATATTTGAGTGGTGGAATGCTGATAACTCTTATCAACACCCTTACTTTCGCTCTGAACAATCTCTTTTAATGAAGATTTCACCTACAGCTATTGTACATAGCACACAAATTCAAGATTGCAGTGTAGATGATAATGCTTTAATTAATGAAAAAACCTCGCTTAAAGAAAGTCACATTGGACCAAATGTACTTGTCGAATCTAAGACTAGAGTATCATCCAGTATTGTAATGGAAAATGTAACAGTTAAGCAAAGGTATTTTAAATTAACTAAATTTTGCATTTACATTTTATGTTCAAAGGACAGTATTTTTATTTGAGTCAACATTTCCAGATGTGCGATACACAATTGCATATTGTGCAATGGTTGTGTCATAGAAGAAGGTACAGAATTAAAAGATTGCATTGTTGGTCCTCAACATACTGTAATAGCTGGAAGTCAACATTCTCGTGAAGTCCTTACAGATCCAGATAAGCTCATAGAGATTTAATTGTTTAAAACTATCTTTAATATATTAATTGCTTAAATAATAAAATAAGTCTAGAAAAAATAACTGTCTTATCTATAAAATAATACTTTTTATCTATTGACTTTAATTCAAGTAATGAATAGAAAATCTCCTAATTTAAAAGTTAACGATCTTGTAGCTACATATAAACATTTTTTAATACAATTATGAGATAATACAATTTTATTTGAACGATTAACTATTAAAATGAGAACCACTGTTGTCGACCCGAACATAGGAACGAGACTTGACTTAACGTCTCTTTTGTATCGTTCCGTTGAGTGAAATGGTAAGCGTGTATTAAAAATATTAAAATCTATTTATTTCCAAGTAATCGTAGAGATTTATTAGCCCGGATAAGTTAGAAATGACTTATTAGATATTCTAAAAGTAATATAAAGTTATAGTTGTGATGTAAATAATCGAAATAAATATATATTAGCGGTGTACGATATTTGGGGTTATACAAAAGAATGAATGATCTGACACAACGTTTAACTTGTGAAAAACTTAATTTTCATTACATCCAGTTTCGTTAACTCGAAGATTATACTTTTGTTCAACTTTCAAAGTTCTTTTATTGGTATAATTAAAAGATGATGAAGTTAAAATGATGTATATTCATAAAATTTTTTTTTACTTTTACAGACGAAAGGTACGTCGAGTTTTGGTAAGCGGAGGAACAAGACACATACATTGTGCAGACGATGTGGTCGTAGTTCCTACCACATTCAGAAGTCACAATGCGCTCAGTGTGGTTATCCACAGAAAAAAATGCGATCTTGTAAGTACATTTATGAAGAATTTTTGTTTGTTTTGTAAGAGACAGTGCCTACTTGCATGTTGTTTCAACATAAATATGTAACTTTGGAGATTTAGAAGACTCTTGTACATATTTGTATTATCCAATAAACTGTTTCATTAAATTTGGAATTGATGAACTTTAGATAATTGGTCGATAAAAGCTAAGAGGAGGAAAACCACTGGCACTGGTCGTATGCGTTACCTGAAAATTGTTCGCAGGAAATTCAAGTGAGTTTTACAAGCAATAAAATCTGCTTTTCATAAAAATATATTAAAGCAAGAGATTATTAAAAGAGAAAATATTCTCAAAATATTAAGTATTTTTTCATATTTTTTTCAGAAATGGATTCAGAGAAGGTTTGCCAAAGCCTAAAACAGTTCAATCCAAGTAATCTTACACTTTGTCATTCTGTTATATACCTATATAATTTTGACTATCAATAAAATAATTTGAAAAGTCCAAAAAAATAATCTGTATTATTTATTTTAAAATAATCCTAGCTTATTACGTACTAACTGTGTTAATATTTTATCAAAGTACAGAATAAAAAGGCATGACAGTAAAATGTAAAAAAATACTGAAAGGTGGGGTTGTGTAGTGACTGCGCAAACGCGGCGGAACTTTCGATTGCATTCGAGCGTATAATTACCGCGGTTCCATCAATTTTTCTTCAGTAACTCGCGAATTTGTAACGCAAAATGATACCTTACGTTCGCTCTTAAAATCAATTCAAGAGACGATCGGTCTTTGGTGTTAATAAGAACGGTATGTTACGGAGCCGTGCTCTACCAAGATTCCGCCTTCATAAACATCGTAGAATCAAGAACAACCGTATGATCATATAGCATTAAGTAAAAAATAGCCGAAGATAAAGCAGGGTGGTTTTGAAGTTTGAAAATTGAATTGATAAAAATATTACCAAGTACAGACACTTGGAAGTTCATTATACAAATGACTGTTTTCAAGAAATTATTTGGTGTGTATAGAAATATTTTCTACTTTTAAATGCTATTATTAAACAATTATATTTGACGAACAAAAGAATTAATAAATATTTTATATTTTCAGGCAAGTACCTTTTGATCACAAACACTGTTAGTTGTGGCTTGATGATGGCAGGGGCGGATATGATCCAGCAACGTCGTGAACACTGGAAAAAGAGCAATGAGTACTTGTCAAGCAGAAGTTGTGTAATAGCAGCCTCCCTGGACGATGAACAGCAGCAAGAGGAGTTCAGCAGTACCGCAGTCTCCAACGCGAACACGTATATGCACAATTATATGCGAACTAGAAACATGACAGCCGTGGGCTTACTTCAAGGACCTTTCCACCATTGGTTCTACATGATGCTTGACAAAATGTTACCTGGCAGGACTGCGATGTCCGTTGTTAAAAAGATGTGTCTCGATCAAACGATCGCCAGTCCCACTTGCTTAGGTATATTCTTCGTAGGTCTTGGCGTGTTAGAGCATCGCCAGATCAAGGAGATCTACGAGGAGTTGAAAATGAAATTGTACGACACGTGGAAAGTATGTAACTAAAGTTTCCAATTTACCTACGTCACAAATTGTAAATACATACATGAACAGCAAGTATCCATTTTTTTTTTCCAAGGTTGATTGCTGTTTTTGGCCTCCCACTCAATCCGTGAATTTTTTCTTCATTCCTCTCCGCTATCGAGTACTATACACGAACTTTATGACAATGATCTATGATATTTTCTTGTCGTACATTAAATACGTAAGTACTATTTTCCTTGCATGTTCAGATACAATTTTTCTCTTACAATTCATTAATTTCACAGGATGCTCAATATGAACAATGACAAATCTCAGGGGACTGAACCACCAGTTGAAATCACTGGAATTATTAATATTCGTTTCATTGTAATTACTTATAGCTAGTATTGTAATACCATTTAATGTATGTTGTACATATATAAGAAACAAAGCTAACTGCAAATAAACTAACTTTTGTATAATATTTCCCATGTCTAATTTTATAATCCCATTATCGATTTAGTTAGGTAAAATTAGATATATTAAGCCTTTTCGTTCGTTTGATTATATTAGCCGTTAATAACATCAAATAAACAATGCAGCATTCATTCAGACTTACAGCGGCGTCAAGAGTTTCGAAACGCTGCTTATCAAAACATTTATCACCAGAGATGATACGTATATGCAACTGTGTGATGAATCTTCAAAGAATTTTCATTCGTTCTCTTATCGCACACAATAATCGTCTATTGAAAGTAAGTTGTTTATTAGAATGACAGCTTTTGTTTGTCATTTGGCGGCACTGGGATTATAGTCTTCTAAGCCGCCAGTCGCCAACGAGCAAATACCGATTATGGAAATGTAAATACAAACAATAAACCGAGCAAATGATAAACAAGACTAGCAGATATCTGTACACTTCCCATAATTAAGCATTATGGAAAGTTGTACAAGATTAAATTAATGCGTCAGTTTATAATAGTTCTGTCTTTATAGAAATTTTACAAAACAATAACAGTTGTTAGTTTAAATAACAGTTGTTAGAATTTGCTCTCTTTTCTACTTGTAAACAAATCTATTTTTCTCCCTGCAAAATACTACTTTACATTTATGGATTACACAATGCGAAAACATTTCCATAAAAACAAATACTTGTTCTAAAAATGCATTAATTTATTAAATACGGTAAAGACGAACAAAATATATGGTTTCTATACCTTGTATTTGATGTTAAAAATATCAACTTCACTGAAATATAATTGTTGAATAAAGACGGATCGAAGTAAGCGGTAAACAAAAAAGTTATTATAATGTTTATATGTATAAACAATAAACATATCATAAATATACATCCGTGATTATCCATGATTAAATTGATTGCGAAATGGTGGTAGATCCAAAAGTCGAGCAGTGCCAAGGAATATCAATGCTGGAAAACATACATTAAATTCAGCAAAAAATTTATTACACGAACTACTCAGAAATTCTGAGTCAGAATTAACCTTAAATTATCATTAATTAAACATGTTGAAAGCATGACTGATGCAAAACATTTTTATATAGAAAAGGTGTAATGAAAATGAATTACCACTTCCAATTGTATACATTATAGATTTTCCAATATTTCTTTGAAATTTCTTTGAATGATGTGAAACATATAAGCCAGAACCGATAAGACCACAACCGCTAACAATTCTACATCCCAAACAATCACGATTTCGGTGATTAATAATATTATCCACTGTGCTTGATGTTTCTGGCATTTTATAATAAACAATTATGTGATCAAATATGTAAGAGATGTGTACATATATATGTATTAACACATATGTATGTCTGATGAAACTTTTTATCAGCACAACTTTGCTATGATTTTCTTTTAGGTTATATGTTTAAACCGCCATATTTCTTAACAATGAACCAGAAACAAGTCGAATACATTGAATTGATCTTTCGTCTTAAAATATATCAGTATTTATTATCCACCCCTTAAATCGAATACAAATACAATTTATTTATTAATAATTCACAATTAAATAGAAGCTAAATAAATTGAAACGACTTACATTTACTGTTTTACTGAAAGAAATTATTTCTTTTCAAATTTGTTCTTTATAAATCGATTTTTTCTGACGATTCGGATAATCTATATTTTATTATTTATTTAAAAAAAAGACACGAGCAAATAAATAAAATTTTGTAAAGTGTAAAAATTGTAAATTTGATAAGTTCCATTCTTTTCTATTGCTATTTACTCAATGAGCTTCTTTGCTTTGAAGAAACGTCTTAAATAGAGAACCTGCCAAGTAGAGAGTACCAAAAGCCAACACATGGAGAATATACTGAAATACAATACTCGAGTATTTGTTGCCTCTGAAAGTATTAAACAATTTAGTTAGTACATTTTTAAAGGATCAAATTGTTGAAAAAATGAATTACATCTGTTGATTTTTACCATTAGTATCTCTCATTTCCTCCTCGTTCTTTCTCATTCGAGCAAAATCCTGAACAATAGCATAAGATAAATCCTCTAAACGTTTCAGTTCTACCTCAGAAGGTTTTAGTTTTGCTGCTTCACCTATCTGTTAAACAAAATCAATTATCTTTTAGAATTTAAACATAATTGTTTTGAATTTGAATTCAAAAGAAATAAATCAAACATCTTAAGAGCAAATATTTTCATTTTAGTAGAATGTTAAGTATCTAGGAGAATATAACTCTACACACACAACTTTTCCTACGCTACTTCATGCTAAACTCATATTATTAAAAGCCATTTTGCTGATATCTAATAAAACCAATCTCACTACATTACCAGCTGCGCGCCCATACAAGTCACATATAGAAAAAAGAGAAGAGATAAAATATTCTGAATTTACTTTATGAATTTAAATAAATAAAAAACTTACTCCTTCATAGTTTTTTGCTTCTATACCACGTTTTGTGATTAAGTGAATTTCCTGTTTAATTTGTTTAATATCTGAAACAGTTTCTTCTTTTTAGTAGGATTTAAGTCATTTTTATTAATTAATAGAATACATGTATACGTACTGCCTGAGAAAGATGGTTGTATAGCATATGATTTAAAGCAAATCTCAAAGGTATCATATATTTCAGTAACAAATGAGAATTTTAACAATCTTCCATGAGGTATATCTTCCTTTCTTGAAAGAATATGTCCTTTGGAATCCCTTATCTATCGAGTTATAACAAATATGTATATACATGTTAATTCACAGTTAAGTAGTTTTCAACGAAAGTGAATACTGAAATGATAATTTTTTCTTTCAATTTATCAATATCTATTTAGATACTGCTGATTAACATTGTAATAATGCTTAAATAAAATCATATATGTATATATATATTGATTGGAATGAAGAAACGGTAACATATGTAGAAAGAGGTTAGAAGAACATAACCTTAAAATGCTGTACCATAACATGTTGGAAATGTTAAGAATAACATTAGAACTTACGGTATATTCAGTTTTAACAGACGGAGTAGCTGAGACTTCATATTCTCCGGCAACTAGGACGTTTGCTTGAACTTCTTCCTTTAGACATTTCATTGAATTTGGTTCAAGGTAGAATCTAATACAACTTACATGTGTGATCAACGTCACAAGCAGAAATATTACGTTTTTCATTTTTAAGCAATTTCTTAAAACTACGTTAAAAAGACTTCAGACGAAGTTTTTAACAATATCAGACTTTTAACAGTAAACCGTCAACATATCGATGAGTTGGCAGCCATTAAACATTTTGGGTGTATCATACGAGTGAAGAACGTCACACGTGTATGTATACAGGCAGGCGTTTCAAAATTTCAATACGAGATACCTTTCACGGTATTAATATTTCTTATTGACATTTATCAACCAAATTGTAACACATCTGAAACAGAATAATGATTAAATTAGTACTTTTATATAATAAAATAATTGAAATATTTATTTATAAAGAAGAAAGAAATTCATGGAAATTTGTCACAAGTCCAAACCAATGGCGCCATCTGGGAACAGTTTTGAATCGAATTTAAATTTATGAATCGTGGTCAACGAATTTATATTTGTGGCTGTGCACATTATTCTTCATTATTTATATGATAAAATGTATTATCTGTAGTTATATGTTATCATATGCGGTAGCGTAATTGTTATAAAGTTCTTTGAGCAGCAAATAGTGCTGATTTATCACTTTTGTTACATTGGTCTCAAGAAGTACAAAGAATTTTGAAATGGCAACCTCTTGTTCTTTGGAAAAAATTTTAGAACAACAATGTGAGAAATTAAAAGTTCTTGAAATTGCTACGATATTTATTAACAGTAAAAAGGAAATAAAGGAAGAGCTTTTTGAAATGTACAAGCAAGTTGAAGATATGCATCGTGATAATGAAATGATGAAAAATAGATTAAACAAGATAAAAGAACAAAGTAATAGATGTGTTGTAAGTTTGAACAGTTTTTTTTACTTACAGTAATTTTCATCTAATGTCACTGTTTAATAATAAAAATGTAATTTAAATTTTGTATAGGAATTGTCGTTGTTTCTTAAGGAATTAGATAAAAAGATTATTCACATGGAAAAGAATATCTCCTCTGAACTAATCGATGATTATCACCATAGCGAGAATTCTTTGTGTATGAGCATACTTTCCGAAGATGAACTTCTAAAACAAGCACTGATAATAACAGACACTGATTCAGAAGAGCAAATGACTCCATTGAAAGATTGTAAAAAGATATTATTTAATGAACCTGAAGTTTGCCCAATAATACCTGCAATAAGGGAAGATGAGTTCAAAACAATTCCAAAATATCTCATAGGAAGGCAACCTATAGAAATTGTAAATAATTTGATAGATACTATTAATCAAGTATTAAAAGCAAAATATACATTCTTAACACAAGGGAAAGCTCATGCTAGGAAACAAGGCACTATGAGTCTCTATTTACATTATAAAAAACAAGAATTAGACGTTTGTACCAACAAAGGTAAGATCATTTTTGAAACTCTAAGTAATAGCTCTGATTAGCTTAATAATAATAGTATACAATTGATTATGTTTCAGAATATGTATACTTCTTTACTGCCAGTGATTATGAAAAATATGCTAATTCAAAACTGAACAAAACCAAGTTAAATTTACTGACCGTTTTGCGACATTGTAAACGATTACGACAATATACGGTAAAGAGTGACATACTCTATGTCATACAAACAAAGTAATGATTGCTTGAAGTATAGCAAATATAACAGATAAAATAATTATACAATAAATCTAACAATAAGTAAAAAGATGCCTTTTTAAACTTAAAGATGAATATCTTTGAGTTAGAAATTAAAGTAATGTATGAGAATAAATAATTTAGTGATGTACTATAAATGATATTCTTTGTATAATGTTTAATATCACTTTAAAATAGATTTTTATTACTAATATTTATGTTTTCTTTATTTCTAGTTGATCCTGTAATATCAGTTTGAACTTACTTAAATTTAAAATTAAAAAATATTTGTGGAGATTCGTTTTTGTTTCGGTTGTCGTGACAACACGTTAACTGGAAACACTAAATCACAAAAAGTTCCCTTTCTGTCGGATTGTTTCGACAGCACAAAGATTCAAGTTTAGTTTGCCATGAAAAAATCCTTCCCCTTTCATTTCCAAGGAACGAGGTAATCTGCTCCGAAATACTTACGATCGTGCACCCTTCGATTCAACCCACTTGCGAAAATAATATGAAGCGCAACGATTTTTTTTTTCTATTCAATATTATTATTAAATAACAACCGTTTTGTTTGATCACAAACAGATGTGAAATGACTAAAGTTATAAGTAATAAAATATTTCAAATTAAATGAAGCAACCAATGTACATTTCATATTTAAATTATTTGAATGAAAAAAAAAAAAAAAAAAACATTTTAAATATGGATGGATTTATAAATTATTTAATAAATTTCAGATAAAGATTTATATATACATATATACATACGTATATACATATAGCTTAATACTATGAATATTAGAAAAGCAGAATCGATTAGCACATTGACCGAGCACGAAGACGAACTCGATGATTTCGAAGGATCAATTGTTTGGTCCCAGGAAGAACCATTATCTTCGAATGAAATTCTGGAATTAACATCTGATACCGAGAAGCAAAATCGTTTAAAATCTCTATGCCGTTTATGCGCAGGAGAAACTCCTAATCCTATTTACATTTATTCCGAATTTGGCGAATCTCTGAGACTATTAGACAAAATAAATACATGCTTAAGCATTAAGGTAATTAATCATTTAATTTTATATTTATCTACGTTTTTAATATATTATAGCGCACGTAAATGACCCTTAGGTGAAGAAAACAGATCCTCTTCCAAAACAGATTTGTCCAATGTGTGTAGAAAAGATTACTTGGTGCAACGAATTTGATGCTCAATGTATCAGAGCTGAAGAAACCCTTTTTGAGATTTTAAAGGATAAACATTCATTTAGAAATACTCAGAATTCGGAGAATGCTCAGGTAAATACTGATTCGTGCCCTTTGTGCATAGAAGGGCGAATGAGAGTTTACGAAGAGGACAAAGAAAATCGAACAGATATTGAATTATACGATAGCGATATTGTTCTTGAAAGTAGCGACGAAGAACAAATTCCAAATGAGATCAAGGCCGATGAAGACCTTGCAAACGAATCCATAACATTGTTTTGTTTGGGTACCAAACAAAAGTATTTAAAATGTGGAGCTTGCATGAATCTTTATCATACAAAAGAAACTCTGGATGAGCATAAATGTAAACCCAATTTACAATGTACTTCTAAGCCGTATAAGTGTGATGTTTGTTTCGCTACTTTTACATTTGAAGAACGATTACAATTTCATCAACATTTTCACAGAAATGCAAAAGCATTATACTGTGAAATTTGTAAAATTACATTTGGGAAAGAATTAAAATTATTTTACCATTATAAAAGGTATAATAGGAGTATGAAGAATTCTCTTGTTACTTGTCAAAAGTTTACTAAATATTTATATTATTTTTATTAGATACCATTGTAAAGATGGTAGAGTATCGTGCTTGCAATGCGGAAAGTTATTTGAAAATCAAGAAGGATTGAAGAAACACGTTTGCGTGGATGGAAAAACAAGACCTCATGTATGTGAGGTTTGTTCTAAGGGCTTTTGCGATGGGTACATAGTGCAATTTATTAATTAAATATTGTTCTGTAATGAGAATCGATGTTGTAATCGTATATGTTTATATTGCTACTATTAGATACACTTTGAAGCGGCATGTAGTAACTCATCTTCCAGAAAAGCCATACAAGTGCCCTGAATGCTCAAAAAGCTTTACACAAAAATCAAGGTTGAATAAACATGTAGCTGGACACAGCATTGTTTTTGAAAATAGTCAAACAATTTGGAGGTAATCTATTTTTTTACTTTTCTATCGTGTTTGATCGACGTAACAAATTTTCTTTTTATAAATACAGATGCATTCACTGCGGAGAAGTTTTTGGAAGTTGCGAGTGTGCGGATGAGCATTGCAAAAATCATGAAGAGAAAGTTGTTAATTGTATCGAAGAATTACAAGTACTGAAATTATATCATTGTGAATTCTGCAATAGCCATTTTGCAGATATGGATCATTTAAAAAGTCACAGGGAGTCGCACACGATTGAGAAACCATATTCGTGTAATCATTGTACCTCTTCGTTCAAGTCTTTTGCAGAGGCTGTTCTTCATTGGAAGGAACATCCAAGAATATTCAAAGTACTAGTGGTATTTGTGTGCGAGATATGCGACAGAGATGTTAAGGAATTGTCTCTTCTGTACAAGCATAAACAAAAGAGACATCAACCTATACCCAGAAAATCAGAGAAAGGTGAAAAGAAGTTCATCTGTGAACTCTGTGGAAATATTTTTTCAATTATCGAAGAATTTCAAGAACATGGAAAATACAGGTGTTCCAAATTTCCATGCGATATCTGTGGCAGTCTTCTGCCAACTGCAAATTCTTTGAATGCTCATAAAAGAAGGCATAGTGGATTAAGACCGTACGTATATTGTTTGTATCGTTTTAAGATATTTTTTATTATTAATCTTTCTATTTATTTCTATTTATACAGATACGTCTGCAATATCTGTGGCAAGAGTTACACTCAGTCTAGCCATATGTGGACTCACAAAAGATTTCATATGGGTGTAAAACCGTATGCTTGTGAGTATTGTGATCAAAGATTCACGATAAAACCAGACCTAGCGGATCACACTAGGAAGAAACATACCAGAGAACGACCGTTTAAATGCGATGTTTGTAACAAAGCTTTCTTAACCGGTTCTGTTTTTTATCAACATCGTTTAATACATAGAGGAGACCGCAGATACAAATGCCATCATTGCGAAAAAGCATTTACCAGAACTGAAGCTTTGAATAATCACATAAAGATTCATACTGGAGAGAAACCGCATGCCTGTGATGTTTGTGGAAGATGTTTCAGGCAAAAAGGAGACATGAGAAAACACAGACGTACTCAACATACAGCTAAACAAGATACAAAATAAAACAAAATAATTATTAAATATTATTATGTATAAGATGATAATGTATTTGCCGCGTACCGATAGTTGTTTTAAGCGTTCCAACAAAGTTAATAAAATGTAAATAAAGAATTTCATCATTTTCGATATTTTATTGTTTAAAATTGTAAAAACAGTTTTAGACAGAACTCGCGTTTCTTTAAATGAACGCGCTGTTATAATTATACAAATATGTATATATGTACATATATGTATTACATATGTATAATGTATATTCGTTACGTAGAGGCAGGTGCGCAAAAGCGATACGTGCAGAACAGGTGATACATACAACCGATGTCTCGTGATTCGTATTGTCGAATCCTACGTTTTTAATAACTTGCAATCGTCATTGATAAAGATTGCATACATCGATGAAAAGCGATTTCAATAAAATTGAAATCATGACAAACAACAGATAAAATCATTTTCGAAAGGTGCTCCACGTACCTATTATAACTCCTTTGTAAGTTAAGGTTCAATTATACCTCAGTTCTTTCAAACGATTACTCATCCTATTTTCAACGTTGATAATATATAATTATAAAAAATTTTCTGATAATCAATGAAACGTTGTGAGTACGTGTCAGAATTATTTTATGTAACATATTCACTCGTCATCAATCAACTATACCTAACCTGAAACAAATTAGACATATGCGTTTTATCGCGGTAAAAGACAAATTAGTATGAAAGCTTTTATACACAGTATTTGTTCAGTAAATGGTATACACTGTTTAAATCATATTAAACATTTCAGAACTCTGACAAAGAATGGCATTTCCACCACTGGTTAGTTCTACGCCTCCACCACTTGATAATTTTGGGGATTCTGAAGAAGATGAATTTGGAGATTTTACTACCGGAGGCATAGATGGTAATTCTTTGATCGTTTGTAAAATATTTCTATGTTGAAATTCCATCAAGTTTCCTTATTGTATAATGCATTTAATTAGAGAATTCAATATGTTAATAATAAAATTTCATTTTAGGGCTATCCGTATCATCGGATTCACCACAGAAGCCAATCACACCAATTCAGACACCGCTAACATCTCAAAATCCTTCGCCAAAAGTAAATGGTGTTCTAGAAAATGATAATAATCAATCAAGCATACATGTGAAAACAACAGTTCCAGAAGAGTTTTTAATACTTGAGAAAATAGATGAAACTATAAGCAACATTAAGCTAAAGACAAAAGATGAAAATATTTACGAATCGCACGATAGGAAAAAGAATGTAGAAAATGCGAACATAAGTAGTAGTAGTAGTAGTAGTAGTAGTAGCAGTAGTAATAGTACTAGTAGTAGCAGCGAAGACGCCACGGAAAAAGGAGTTAATTTAACTAGTGGGAGCAGTAGCTTTGGAGGAAGCGAACAAGAAACATCTCCTAACCATTTAGAAGATATAGAACCTTTAAGTCTAGATTTAGGAGATCCATCTGCTGCTGCTGACACGGTGCAATCGATAGACGATGATTTTTATGACTATGAGCAATTTGAGGATTCTCAAAATTGGGTTCCTAACAACGAAGAATCCACAGGTGTTTCCAACACAGATTATTTTAAGTTTCAAGAACCTGAAAACATTACAAATAATTTAAATGCTTTAAACAAAGATATTAATGTAAGTGATAAGAAAGATGTAAATTTGAAATTCGAACAGTCGGTTGAAGAATCAAAATTAGATCATTGTGTAGAAAATGAAGATGTGCCTACCGAAGAAAATGTTTTTGAATTCAAGGTGAATGATCCGAAATTCAGCACTACTGAGAATCCAGTTTTTCATGATTCTAGTAATGAAACTTTCAATGAAACTATCAATGAAAATGAAAATGAAAATGAAAATGAAACTGAAGTTGCCGAAGACTTGCACGAGTTCATTGAAAATGAAAATAATACAGTTGAAAATAATTTTTTATCTTCTGCACCTTTAGCAAACGTTTCAAATTGTCCGAGCGAAGAATTCGCAGTATTTGGAACTTCAGCTAAAACTTTCCAGCCAGAATTTTCTAATTGTTCAACTGTAGAAACAAATGAGAAAAAAAAAGAAACAATGGGGGAAGATGATGATTTTGGTGATTTTACGAACTTTGCGAATCAAACGCAATTTGATGAAAATGTCGATGAAACGAATGTACCTGATAAAGATGACGATGATGATTTTGGTGACTTCAATGACTTTGAATCAGCTGTTGAACCAGCTGTTGAACCAGCTGTTGTAGAACAACCACAATTTAGTTTGAAAGAGTCCATTTGTCGGATAGAAAATAAAAATGTAAGCTGTTTTACTTACTTTTCCTCTGTTCTCTTAATGTCCAATTATTAGAAACTTGAATAAATTTTTATAGGCTGCTAATAAAATAGAAGACATAATAACAACAATGTTTTCAATGGATGCAAACCAACTGGAAATTGAAGTGCAACCCTTGATAAGCGAAACGGATAAAGTCTGGAAAAGCATAAAGAATGTTGAAGAAACAAATGCTTTAACATATCAATGGGCAAACAGTAGCAGTAACAAAATGCTATTAAACTCCCTTGGCATTGACTCTCGTAATATTGTAAATATCAGTTGTTTATATGCAATGTTATCAATGTAATGAAAAATATTAAATTCAAGTGTTTTCAGTTGTTTGGGCCAAGGTGGAATCCAAACGTTCCCAGATTTGCTGCAAACCTTGGTTTTACTCCATTAGAACCAATCAAAGCCACAACTGACATTCAATCAGCTACTACTTCAAATATCAATAAAACTCAAACTTCAACAAATTCAGAAGTAAGTTTTTAACTATCGACTAATGCAATAGTTTTGATTGTTGCAATATTGACTGTTAGATTGGAAAAATACCAATATTGACAGCAATTGAACTCGCTGCATTAATATTACAAAGTAATTAATTATAATTAATTACAATGTAACCCCTATAGGAAGTACCTGCTGCTCAATTTGATTGGAATAGTTCTGGGCTTGTTAATCCTTTAGAAGCTAGTAAGTACGCAACACGTTTGTTGTTATCGTTTAATTTCTCTTTCGTTACCACTTTTATAAGGTAATTAGTCAAATCCAGAGATAGCAGAATACAAGATTAGAAATATTTTAAGTATTTTTATCGTTCACGCTAGCACTGTGTGTGTGTGTGTGTGTGTGTGTGTGTGTGTTTTAGGATTAAAAATGTTCATTCATCTTTTCATTTAGTTCGCTTTCCTGATTTCCTATGTAAAGCGTGTTAATCACTGGGCAAATTCTTTGATAAATCATGTAATCTAGGTGGTGGGTTATCCGCTCTTCTGCCTCTGGACTTTCTGTGTCCTTTCGATCCTTTACTAACATCCCACAACTCCAACAATTCTGAATCCTATCGTCGACCAAGTAGCGCAAGGAATCCTGCTAATCACCGTAAGTCTTAAGCTTACACTTTGTAATTGATGTGCTATATACATATATATATATATATATATATATTTATATATATGTATAGATTAGAATGTAAAGTACACGTAATTCATTTAAAACGCATGCTTGTATCTGTATCTTTAATGTATTTCATTTCATAATTATTCAATGAAATTCTTTTATGATAAAAACAGATATCACCGAAATGAATAGGGAGAGATGCAACTCTGTTTCCAAAGTGGAGACGATAAATCGTTTGGAAGGTGATGGTTTGAAATCACAGAAACGTTCACAAACGTCAAAGATAATCGAGCCACTACCAGCAGCTCCTCGTACAACAGAATGGAAGAGAAAAGGGGACTTTGAGTCAGGACAAAAAGTGAGAAGCAGCACAGGTGGCCAGAGAAGTGTTCAAACGGAAAAGCAGTGCTTACCCATGGATAAGCAATTCTTAACGAATGAGAGGCAATACGTGTCAGCTGAGAAGTCGTCAACTTTAGGAGATAGCTATCGTGGGAAGTCGATGAACAAGAGAACAACCTCTGAACATGTGGTGATGGACAGATTTGGTCGAGCCGTACCAATCCAAGCGGAAACGGCAAGAGTATTGAATCGTTTGCCAGATCTTTCGTTTCTCAGCGCTAGAACTTTAATGCTCGATAGAGAGCAGAAGCAACTTGCCTGTGAAATGGGTATCATGAGTCGTAAGATGCCTGGCTGAGTAACGTCGGTCTGAGCGCGAGTTTGAAAGGTCAGAACATTCGATAAATCTCTGTCCTGTGGACGTATCGACGAGGCATAGAAACGAAGGAGAAAAGATGTTCCGTTAACCTTTCAAATCCGCGCTTGGACCGACCTTCGATTCAAACTTTTTCCCCCCTTTGTAAACACTGACTGATAATGTATTCTGTACTCTCTACTTCCCGTCGTGAAATAAGGATTCTGTATGGAGTATACGAGGTAGAAAAACGTCTATCTTCTATACTTAGAAAGAAAGAAAGAAAGAAAGAAAGAAAGAAAGAAAGAAAACAGACAGAAAAAATAGGGACAAAACACTCCACAGTAAAGGTTATTGTTTTTGCACGATAAGAACAGTGAAATAGAATATTGTTACTTCGTTCACGAAATGGAGTCATGGTCCTTTGTTGTGTATAGTTATATAAAATCGAAGTTTCTTTTATTCAGTTTCACTGTTACTCACTTACTGATATAAACATCACTTAAAACATGTGATATTCAATTTATGTATATTATTTGCTAATATGTTTTTTAATTTTACTTTATCTTTCCTTATTTTCTTAGCTTTAAACGAGACGCGGACCAATTTATAGTTTATCGTATTGCGTATAGTCAAGTATTAATTGACTTAACAGTATTTAAAACGATCATCGTTTCAATTGTATTTTATCTGATTATTAATTGAAATTATGATGATAACAAGAGGTAGATGGGTTACTGTCACTGTATTATTGTATCTGGTATTCGTAAATATTTATAATCGGCTAACATCTTTCTTGTTTTTATTATTTCTATTAATGCCTCCAAATTGTTTCATTAAGAATATGTTACTATATATTGAAACTATTAAGTTCGTTGTTGATCGATGTGATTTAATACAATGTGATTTTAAGTGTTCAGCCAGTTATTTATGCAACCTATAGGATTTATAAAATTATGTACTTAATGTTTTATACAATTGACTCTATTCCATGAACAGGCACAATGATGTGCAAGTTAGTGGCGCAGCCAAAAAATTTCTCATGAAACCATATAATGCCACACGATGTATATACATATAACGTATGCAAATAAATAAATGTATGTTACAAGTTACCCATATTTTTGGCTGGAAAAAGACTTTTAAAAAACATTTGGAAACTCTTCTTATAATTAGAAATTAGAATGATTATACTTAGTCTCCAGTTTTCTTGTTTACTAAAAGTGCTACTTTATACTTAATTTTTACACAGTATTAAATAGCTAGATTTTTACAACAGAAGATTAACTCATGGTCAGAAAGATATTTCTACATCCTTTAGGTCTTTATAATGTATTTTAAACAAATCATTGAAAATGTGTATTTTTAATTTATGTAAAAGGGGGGTAATTACCAATAATAATGAATCAGTAACTATCATGTTTTAATTATTATACCTGTAGTTAATACGCACCTGAAATACCTTCAATATTTGGTAAGTAGATAAAAATCTTGTTATGTTAATATAGAAAAGGGGTAAAAAAGAATTGATAGGGAAGAATATGAAAGTTTGAAAATTGAAAATTTGACTAAGTTAGTAGTGCGCGGTTTAACATTCGAATCATGCCCATTACTATACGTCAGGCGGAGTCATGCGCCGACTGGTACAGCCAGGTACCAAATGCCACAAGGTCACGACTCGTGTGCCCGTATACGCAGAGGAATAGAGCTAGCACGAGAGGAGGAGAGAGACCTTCTATTGTGTAGCTTAGCTTGCAGCCGTAAGGTGCGCAACCAATGAATAGTGAAATAACAGGTGAAAGAACACACACGTTGCGTCCGAGACGTAGATGCTGTATTCTCATTAAAAATATGAATGTCTATTAATAAAAAAATCTCCTTGTTTTAATTATTTTAACACAAAATATATGTGTATATATATATACACAAGCAGAATTGTTAAAAATAATTTATTATATGATTTTTAAACTTTAAATAACAAAATCAATAAAAATAATTTTATGTAATCATTAAATAAACGTGTGAGTGTAATGAGAAGCGTAGAAATGAGCATTGCGATACGTCAAGGATCGATAACGACTAATTTTAATACAGTAAAGGAAGCACAATGGAATGTGCCACGTTGAAGCTAATCTTAAGACAATAGGAAAGGTCGCGAGCACCGACTGTGGCATTTACTTCGGCTAATAAATGTGTTTGCAAGAAAACGCAGAAGTCGGCAGCAACGTGTCGTTCTCTCGACCGGCACCACCGGGCACGGGTGGCACAACTTAACGATACAACTTCATTCATAAAGAGTGTTCTACATATTATATGCAAAGATAAATTACCTTTTACATTTTCTTTTCAGACAGAGCATGCTCCCTTGTTTTGTTTCTTCTCTCTCGTGTATGTACTTATAGGATTAATATTTTTCATTTTCTTAATTGTATCCTTTTGATAAAACTCGACTCCTTTACCTGTAAATAACGAATAAGTTATATAAAATAAATAAAGAAATTTCAATAATTTCTATAATTCTAATTATTCAGTTTTAATGCAAACAACATTTTTGAAAAGCTCTGTATATGTACATACTGTGCATAATTTATAATGGCAGTTGAAGTTATTGATGATTTCTTTGTGTTAAAAATAACATGCCTCTAATTGTAGTCAATTGACTGTACTATGAATACAAAAAAATAAACTGTTTGAATGTCTAAAAACAGGTTGAATCTTTTACGTTAATATGCCTTGACGCGCAAGAGAATCTGAAGAACAAACGCAGGTGAAGGTCTGGAATGTTTCAGGTCTACTATGGTCGCAGAAAAAGCCACCACGAAAGAGCTTTAAGGGATAGCATTACCTCAGGTCAGGTAAGTTCATCTTGTTTACATTCGCTTTCTATGCATCCGTATTTCTATTCGAGGAACAGGTAAAAGAATTTTTTGCGCACCTCACGCCGCGCCGGGCCCTAAAAACACCGATGGATTTGTAAATCACAGAATTCAAGTTGATAAAAAGAAAAAAGGTAATCGTGTATCCTATAGTGTTAATTATTAATCTCTAATCATCACAGGTGGTTAACTTGAAGATTAAATTTTCTTTTTTAGTAAGATTTAGTAGCCAAAGTTCAAATAATTGTTATAATTATGTATGTTGGTCATTAATCAATTATTTTCAATGATCGGATTTTATGTCGTGTTTAACATTCGTGTCACACCGGTCGCAGGTATTCGCTAGCCGAATACTATCCCGGACAGGATTTACCACACGTGGTCCTTAGAATCCCTTCTCTGCGCATGCGTGGTAAATCAAGTGTTGGGAAGAAACCCCTCCATCCGGTAAAGTACGCGCCATCAAGTTAGTCGTTCGCTGACCGCGGCCGCGTAAATGTCGTTTACGCGAAAGCTATGAACTGATTCCGAGAATCGTTGATGCTTTTCGCGTTTTTTTTCCCTTCATTTTTTCGTATCCTTTCGTATTCCTTCCTTTTTTTTGTTATCGTAAGAATTGCACGTTTTATTTTGGAAAGCGTGTATACGTGTAATAAATTATTATCCCACTTCGTTGAAACAAGTGTCGCTCGTCTTCAGAAGATCATTTTTCATTCTCACCTGAAACATTGATTATTAATATTGCTTTTGAGATTCTTGTATTTTTTAAGTTCGGAAGAAATAATCAAATTTCGTCGCGGTCAGATAAAGGATTTACCTCGAGAATCGTTGTGCCGGCAGAATAACAGTGGAGATAGAAAGAAAAATTAAAGTGAACGGTGCGCGGTGAGAAGGACGGTGCGATGGCAGTGGCTGCGGGGCCACGCCGGCCACGCACGCTCCTCGTTGGTGGTAACCGCGCTTCCGGGAATACTTTAGGAACGAAAACTTTTTACTCGCTCCTTGATGGATTTCTGCTAATCCTAGTAGCGTTGGCCGGGATCGGACAGGTTGCCGCCATCAGACTGGGTAAGAAGATTTCAGGATTTTCAACGACACAACTTTCCAATAGAAAATGTGCAACTTATATCAAGACATTTTCTAAACGTTGATACATATTATTTTCTTGATATTACATACACCGAAACATCAGAACAATACCGAATGTTATAGTTCATTCTACTGTTCTGCGTACTAATTCTATCTAAAGTTGGATGTATGTATATTCTCACTCGCCTTTGTTCCATCGGATGAATAGAAATTTGTTTGCTTTCGTGAACTATACAGACAATTGAATTTCTTTTCCTCTTCCCTTGAATGTACTTTTAGGGTTACATTTCTTTTTCCACGTGTGGAAAATTACCTCTGTTACTCTTTTTAAAAGATATCAGTATCGACTGATTTTCCTCTTGTAGATCAAATTTCCTGATAGACGTTCAGATCGTGATCGCTTTTTCATCTGCTGGCTGCTGCTTTCTCTGCTTCCCGCTAGGTGTGCGACTTATCGCGTGCTTTTCGTCGAACGTCCGACTTTTCAAAAATCCCACCTCGCATGGGAATGCAGTTAACGAATTAACTTGAATTTACCGTTATATCCATGCTGTGTCGCCCGACTTTTATGTAACTAGACATCCTAATCCCTAATAGCTACTAAAAGTTGAAACTCAGCAGACTGGAGGTGTATAAATTTCCTGAAAAAGATTTAAATTATTATTTGTACCTTGTAAAGAGAGGTACGTTTTTATATATATTTTATAATGTTTAAGTAAAATAAAATGTTCAATGGAAATACCAGATTCTCTGAATATAATTGAAACATGTAACGAAAGGAAAAAGAAGATAGTAAACATTGACCTCGAGGTTCGAAGGTGAACTTCTGTGAAATGTAGTGTTGACCTTTCCGGGTACAGGAAGTTAAATTTAGCAGTGAACGAATTACCGTTTATCTTTCTGCGCGCATACAATGCAGTTACCTGAATAATTGAACCGTCATACTATGGGTACATACAGGGAGATTTTGACTCGGCTGACGGAAGTGAAATCTGTAAAAGTTAAACTTAATATAGTACTCTTATTAAATTTATGTATGTACATATGATGACATTCTAGTAACGAGGTCAAAATGACACCTCGCACCTGTTTACCGTGTCAGTTCCAATCTTGTATCCATTACATGTACCGTAATGGAAATGAAACAAAGTTCTTATAATTCATATTCCTTTGTTATGTCGCAATTTAAATGCGTTTCACATTATTTCCATACGTTTATTGCGTCGGTGGGGCAAATAAAAAAGAAACGAAGATACTTCATTTGCCTGTTGCGCCATCTTATCAGGCAAGAAAGATGCGAGAAAATGCAAACGTGTATCATACGTTGAATGAACAAATATTTATACAACAGGCTCTCATTTCTCTGATCAAATATTCCGTTCTTCGAATTATATCTAATCAAACGGGGAAATTACTCGTGTTTAATATCCGTGAAAAACGTGTTATAGTTTCGAATGAAACCGCGATACAGGACGACATTGTAATAGGATTCTTCGTCGTTTTCACGCGTTTTCTCATTCGCTAATCCGTTCGAGGGAGACGCAGCTAACACTTCGAACGGTTGTGGCGGCAAACCGAATAAATACAGACAAACACGCGCAATTTTTACGAAACCGGTTTCACTTGTAGTATACAAGTGTACATATTGTATGTATATATGTATTAGTTTCTGTGTAAGCTGATCGAGATATTTTGAAAACAAAACGAAACGAAACGAAACGAAACGAAACGAAACGATGGAAAATTCTTCTTCATTCCCAGAGAATTCTTTCCTTTTTTTAACCTGGAAGGAGTTAAGTCAGATGTATGTCATACCTGGACTGATAAAAAATTTGTCGATTATTTTTTAGAAGCTTAATGCAAAAAACTTGTAAATATAAAAGACTTATATGTACATATTTGTATTTTGTCAAGGTGTGAAATTAATAATAATTTGTAGGACGTAAATTTGGATGATCGATACCATGCATGGAGAGAGCTACCGTAACGCGAAGCGTCTAATGCGCCATCCACAGGTCCAAGTTTTATGGAGAGAGGAAAACCGGTTTTTCGAACTTGTAGTAAACACGATCAACAGAATGCTCCGAATTCTCGATGATTCCCATTCCCTGGCCTTCTTCCACATTCCGGATAGAATTTTAGAAAAATTCCTTTTACCTCTGCGTTACCATTTGGCTAGCCTTAAAAAGAAAAAAAAATGTATCAGTATTCTTACAATCTTCTTCGGGTATTATTAATTGTTTTTTATTTCCTACTTAATTTTATCGATAAAATTGTAATTTAGGACAACGTTCTTATCGCGTAAATAGAAATTAAGATACATGTATGTATTTACGTATTTAAAGTCTCATTGTCAGTCAAGGATTTAAATGCTCCAGCCTCGAAAGGCTGCTAAACGTCACTTCAGAAGAAAAGATAATTCCGGGGTCAACCGAAAATCAAGCTTTACGAGTTGATAATTAAAAGGAGGAAGTAATATATAATTAACAAGAGAATTATGAAATTTTTAACAAGATTTATAGCATATTATAAATTATCCGTTTGCTTGTATTGTTATTTCTCTGTTCTTTTAACTCGAAGATTTAAAAAAAAAAATCTGTTCATCTGTTGTACATACTTACATTAATACACAAATGTACAATCAGAGAAGGCCAGTCATTTTGCTCTTGAGCTTCGATGAAGTAGGGGTTTTTTTCTTTTCTTTGCTAATTAGCTGGACTAATTAGCGAATAATTAATTTTACAGAATGCAGCAAACGAATCTATGATATTAACTTCTTAACGCCCTTTATTTACCGTAACAACCTATTACCGTAATCTTGTACATACATTGGAATAATAAAGTTACCTGAATCACCTAAATTGTGAAAATAGAAAAAAAGGACCTAAGGGTGTATCCATGCAGCTACGGATCTGCGTAATCTGACACCGTTTCATGCGATCACCGTATTGTATTTTGACACGAGTTACAAGAGCCGTACCTTTCCGTGCCTGAGAAACGAGTTGGCTGCAACAGCGATGCCGAATGAGGAGAACAAAAGTTGTTAGTGCTTGTTGAATTTGTACATACCACAATTACACCTTATGTACATCAGGGATTGATGGCATTTCTGCGGTGCCTCCTTCTTTATAGTTTTTCTAATTTCTTAGCCAATAACACGTGATCATCCATCTGAAAATTAAAACAATTTGATCATTGATATAAGAACTAGGCAGAATTGAAATTTGATCAAATATTGTTTCAAAACTTGGAAACCATAAACTCCTGAAATTTGATGACTGTACACATTAAAAATTGATGACTACAACATTTCATAATACATATTGGTTACAAAAATTTTGAAATTCAACGAGCAGGGTAAAATTTCGAAAGTTTAAAAATTTAACAACCGTGCCTTACTTAAAATATTTACAAATATTTCAGTGTTTTATTAATAAATGAACGGATTGTCTACGCGTGTCTCAAGCAAATATCATAATTCATGTTAATTTGTAATTCCTTCATAAATTTATCTCCGTAATTTGTAATGTTAATAGAGTCTTTGCGTGATTGCGATGCAGCACTGATTATTATCCAAGCAGCTATTAATATTGCGACTTTTTTTATTTTTAGTACATTCAAGACCCAACAGTCTTATCTTTCACGAGAACTTAATTCCTCTTATACATACATACACATGTAGAAATCCCTAATCAGCAATGAGTTTGTGTTGCGACGAGAGCAGTAAAAAGTCTTGATAATCATTTTGATGAATAAATATCTAGGAAGTGAATTTATTTTCAACCCATGAGATAATATGCATTTCTGTTATCACAGAATTTTATTCAAAAAGAAGAAAATGAAAACTAGGGCATGTGTAAATGCTCTATACATAATGTATTATGTAATGAAAATTCTGTTAATTTCTTAGCTTGAAAGATATCAAAGTCTGAAATAGATATACATACACACTTCCGTTCAAATAACAGAGGAACTTTCTCCTTCTTTGGAAAAAGAAAAAAATAATCAGCTTACAAAGTCAGGCAACTGTTGAGTACAAGGTTCTTGGGTTTCATCGACCGACTGATTCGTGCCACTTCTTTTTCTCGTACTAATAACTGCACATGCACCGTACAGGAGGATCTACCACAGCCTCGATACTCGTGATCGCGATAATAACCTAAATAGAATGAAATAAATTACTTTTAATAAGTCTTGAAACGTCCTATATAAACTTACAATCTTATATTTAGACTATTTCTATAAACAGTGCAATTTTCTATTCTATTTATTTTTCCTGCATTGTATTATTCGAAGTTACTATTAAACATTTCATTAAGCTTCTCCCCTTAATCAAAGTTTAATTATTTACCGCTATCCTCTTGTGTATTCAGGAAACATCGTTTCCTTTGACCTCGAAGAAAAAAAACGGAAGACCAAGCGCATCGAAACCTTTCGCTTACCTAGCTGGATCGAATTGTTTCATCGAAATCTCCACGGTGCACCCTTCGTTTCAAATATCAATCATCTTGGATAAATTTTATGTGTCTTGAAGCGTTATTAGATCAGTGTGATCAATCCATTAGATCAGTGATTCTGAAAACATATACATACCTATGTAAAACATTAATGAAATGAAACAGCTGAATGGAAGCTTGACCGATGTTAAAAACCAAGTATTAACTCATTTCTCTTTGACGAGTTTACACATACGGCTCGTAAAAACCGTTATTGCCGGCAGTGATTGTTAAGTATCGGTAAACAATAGATAGTTGGTTAATAAACGTAATAGTAACCGTTATTATGTCAACATACATATACATATAATACAAATTATTCAATTTCTAATTCTTAAAAAAAGTCGGTTACGATTTAGTTAAAATGGCAGAAAGAATTATCTCTGACAAAGAAGTTATACGCGTGGAATATACGTAAAAAACAGTAACACGATCGTGTTTATTCTAATGATTTTTTTTCTCTAGTTCTCCGGTTCAAGGTCGATGGACTTCTCTGAACTCGTGAAAGGTTCGCTATACATATTACTGTAGATCAAGTTCAACGGTTTCCGGAGAATTCATAGGGATACGATTATCTTATTATCTTCGCTTCACGTGGCAGCTTGTCTTCAATGTATTATCGTATAAAATCGAGAGTACAGTCTTCGTTGCTATTTTAGTAGCCGTTGAACCATTCGCTTTATACAATAAATCTTCTCGTGTCACGCGTGTCACTCTGAAAATTTGAAAAATTAAATTTTATAAAAGTAGTTGTTTAATAACACAACCTATTTCCATCAAGATTTAAAATTAAAGAATGCGCAGATTTTCAGCGCCTAGTTGGATGCGCGCGCATGTATATTTCAAACGATGGTTCCTACTAAAAAAAGGTTGTTATTAATGTTAAATATTAGTTGGCGCAATTCACAATTAAAATGTTTTCTAGTAAAGCTATATTTCTTAGACGAAATATAGTGATTAGTACCTTCGGAGTCGAGCAAGTTAGCCAGGTTGGCAGGTTCGAGGCTGGCAGGTAAAGTCGGTAGGCGGGCCGAGGTTCATTGACCTCGGCCTAGCGGCCGACCGGATAGCGGGACCATGCATCCCCGATTCTACGTTCTCCTTCTGCCTTCTCTACACTTTTCTTTCTTTCTTTCTTTCTTTCTTTCTTTCTTTCCTTCCTTCTCTTTCTCTTTCTCTTGCTCTTTATTTCTTTGTTTCTATGTCCTCCTGCACTGTTTGTGTGTCGCGCGATACCAGCCTCAGTCATCGGTCTTTTGGAACTGAGAAGGTGTTAAAGCTCAAGAAACACGATCCCTTCAACTATCCTTGTGTATATATATACATATATATCCTGTAAGAAATACACCACATTGCGAATAACAAATATAAATAACGCAATAAAGTGAATAAAAAGTGTATCGTATTCGAAAAGTGCGCGTGCAATTTGAATTCAAATTATTCATCTTTCACTACTATAGGAGGAAAATAATTAGTCAATATGAGCGGACTATTGATAAATCAGCAAACTATTAAAGGCAATAAATAATCAATACGTTATGCAGATGATAAACGTGTAAACAGGTGGTTGAATGAACGATTGAATAAGCCTAGAGACGGGGATAGGACAAAAGTACAGAGATTTCATTGATTCGTCCACTAGTCGATCGCGTGGGAAACTGCAACTTTCACCCATGGGATTATAAGAGAGCACGAATAGAATAGCACGAATCTAGCGGTTCTGGATTGCCGTTGACTGAATGGCAATTCTTAATGTCAGCGTGCTTGCCAGTATAACTTCAACCAACTGATTTATCTATTATTTTAAAACTATCCTTGATGGATGAAAAATCTAACGTTAATTATATCTACTATATGCAATTATTATACAGTGAAACCGTTCAGTTTTTTGTTTTCTTACTTAACTTTTCACGTTTCTTATTTAACGCTGAAAATCCTAATGATACATCATATAGGATTTTCAGGAAAAATTTTAACAATGAACCACCGATGGTAAAACTTTAGTCGTTAAAGTTTAGCGAGTAGTATATAATATGTACATGGTAAATGCGAATGATGGCAGACGACCTGAAAACCTTTAGGAAGGCGCATCGAGCCACGATCGGAGAATATCAACGAGAAAGAATACGAATGCCGGGCCTCGTGTTGCCTCTATTTAAGATTCCTGGCTTTTCTTCCCTCGACCCTAACGACACCGTCGAATCACACTGCCTTTCTAATTTACGACCGATGATGCTTGATGACTGTGTGATACACCTCGCAGGAGTACAAGCTGTCTATCCTAAAAAGATATAAATTTACTTTTATATTTCATGCACCACTCAGATTCCTTTGAAATTAATTCCGGTAAAATTATTTAAAATGTTTCATTAAATACAATATTACACATCATAGTTAATATTTTAGAAAAGAGAAACGTGCGATACACATCGAAGACTGACACCGTTGGCTTTATAAAGTGGAATCGACTTTAACGAAAGGAAGTGCACCACGGTGCGCTATGATGGTTGGAATTGGAACGAGCATACACAATAAGCCCTCATTGCATGAAACAGAATCTATGGTGTGCTCGTTCATCCATTAGCTTTTCTCTTCTTAATTAAAATAATTACACGATGCAAGAATATGTTCTACTTGTCAGGTGTGATATTTTAAATTAACGCCCAAAGTGTTCATCTTGAAGATAATTTTTAGTTGAAAGCGAGATCAAGTTACTTGAATTGACAATTGTTTTGATAAAGAAAGTTGGCATGTTCGTTTAGTTCCATCAAACCGTGGTGTATCATTGTCTTAATCCTACTAATGAATTGACCAAGTCGGATCAACGAACGATTGCGACTGGCAAGCAATCGAGACGCACGTAAATAGGTGTACCATTCAACCGGACTCATACCTACTGTACTTGTAGTACGTGTTTACAAGGCCACGGAGAGACGAATGCTCGATTAATACCGTGGGTGAAGGGAGCTTCTTAAGCGTTCTGCACAACCAGCTACTTGTTACGCGACTTCAGCCCGTTGGCAATTTTCTATCCTTTCGATATTTAATCAATGAGTAACGTAATCACTTGCTATAATTATATCCAGGATCTTTGGTTGCGCGTGTGAATCTTTCTGCACACTTTCAATTCCCTCTTCCACACTGAAAAATCAATAAATATCGATGTGTTAGCTGTATTAAATTTAATGAACAAAATTGTTTAAAGAAAAGATGAAATCTTTTTGAAATTTGGATGAAAGACGAAAGATGACTTGCATGCGCCTGAAATATTGTTGAAAGTTAGACGGCACCAAACAGAGAGAGGGAGAGAGGTAAGAAAGCGTCGAGATGCAGAAAAACGTCTTTCGTTTTTGTTGCCGCTTCTTTGTGAGCTACGATACTTTTGTAGGAGAGTTGTATGGCCATAAGCGTCACGAGAGGAACGAATTCGTCTGTAGTGCCTTTAAGGGTACGCTTTCTATAAAACGACACGGTATTTCCATTTAGACGCAGCCGAGTTTCAAATTGTCTTGTCGACATCGTTAGACTCATCTAAGGTATTACGTGGAGCGATATGTATGTGTACTTACATATACCTTTCCTGCAGCTTTTCATGGTCGTGTTTAATTTTAATTCTGACATCCGGTAATGTAACATATGTAACAATGACCTGTCAAAGTGCAACATGTTAATTTCAGTACAATTATTTCAGTCAACTGTTTAAATTACCTTATTTTATATACCAAAGAGTCATCTTTATTCATGATTGATATTTGCAACGTCATCTAATAAGAATTGTATAAAATCACCGACTTTTCAGCTATGACAATATTCTAATAATTTTAATAATAATTACAGAATTATTATAAACCTGTATTATAAATCATGACAGTCTTGATTTGTAAAATCTGTTTACGATTCGGTATTCTATTCATTCGCAAACGATTTGCCTTTAAGAAGCTTCGAACACGTAATCCGATTAGCACCGATGGGCATCGACATCGACACATCAGGCAATTGCAGCAGCAGTCAAAGACACCGGAGCGAAATTAAGGTCGTGTACGTTCGTACCTCGTTTTGATGTTCGATGACCAAGTTTTCGGGTCATCGTTCTTTCGTCAAGTGAATCTAGATTGGTTGGACAGAATCGGGACAAGGTTTGTATTTATCGGTCATCCGTTACATGACATCAAAGATTCTTCGATTCCATCCTAGACACAAATTACGGGCTATTAAGCTAGAATTATGTCCCATGTCTTTTTGCAATTAACATCTTGCTTGCTTGCTTGCTTGCTTGCTTGAAAACAAAATTTTCCAATCCTCCTTCTACGTTACTGATCCAGTCATTCTGTTTTACATTATATGAATGTTTAATTTTAGTTAGGCTAATGTTTTATGCTTTATTTATACTTACTCTCTGTAAGGTTCTAATTCGTTCACATTAGGAAAAGAAAATGCAACGAGGTCAAGCAAGACTTTTTACGTCAGCAATTAAGGATTAAGAGAGATTCTGGTCACTGGCACGACCACCTTATAAATACGACCATCGCTGAGTCATAGTAAACTGTCAAGTATAATTATCAAATATACTAGTGAATTATTTGAACGGTACGTTTATGTAGGTATTTCAACGATATATGTTTCCCTACAGCAATCAGTCGTGTAATTACACACATCCACATGGAACAATGGGTGAAAGTGATTTGTAATAATTGAGATCCTGGTGTATGAGCATGGAATGTGTATATTCTCAGGGATTTACGATAGAGCAACGTTAGTACAACGAATGCTTTCGCTTGACCACTTTAGCAGTCTAATAAACATAATATTATAGAATCTCATTTGCTCCAAACAATTGATTAATTGTTATTGCATGTAATCCGGTGCTCGTAAGATGCTCTTTAAAACCTCATTTAAAACCTTTCCTTTAACATATTTCTGAAATCTTCCTAAAAAAAATAATCAGATGGATGATAAATGATTAACTAAGAAACGTGTACCCGGTATGAAAGAGTGTAGGTTTCCTCGACAGGATAAGTCCCTATCGAGCCTGTTTGGCTAGAGAAGGTCGCGAGAGGATCGTGCAAAAAAGATTGTGGCGAGGTAGGCGAGTGCACTTCTCTGGCTTCTTCCCCTCCTCGACTCCTGATCGCGTCTCACTAACTAAGTCTGGCCGAGTCTACCAGTCTACCGGCGTGCCGTTGGTACCAGGGCGCACCGCCTGGTACGAGCGGTGCACTCCGCCTCTGTCCCCTCATTCGTTCCTCTCTTTTCTCGACGCGTCTCACTCTCGTACGGTTCGTTATCTTTCTCCGTTTCTCCCGTTGCCGACACAGCGCACCTCCGTTCATCATGATGCGCGCCACAGGAGATGAGAAAATTCGCAACCTGGCCAACAAACAGGGACGACTATCAGATCTTCTAATTCTTCTAAGAGAATTGCGTTACTTGTTAAGGATACCTTTCAAATATCTACATACTTATCTACCCGATACGAAATTAAAAAGTAAAAAGATGTTGACGAAATGGAACGTGTCATCATCTCCTATGTATAACGTCCGAATTGATGATGGTTGCCTCTAAAGGACTACCTGTTTTCTTACAGAGAACACGTTTCCTGCCAATTCGTGACGAGAAACGTTAAAATATCTTAGAAGCGCGTGCCACGAAGATACTTGTTGTTTATCTCACGTCTTTTGGAATTTCATTTTCGTCAATCAATGTTCGTCACGAGATTGTTGCCAAGCTCCTTATGATATGCAATTTTCTTTACTGATGGTTCGATTAATGCCCTCTAGTAGAATCCCGAAAAATATGTACCTTCTCTGAACATTGATGCGTCGTCCTTGTACTTCTGAAAGAGCCAATATTATTGAGAATACGTCATCGAACGAGAAAGGCTTATATTAAGCATCCTGCCGATGTTATCCTTGAAAGGATGCACATACATACATGCATATACGGCAAGGTACAGCAAGGTACACATGCACCGGGTAGATAACCGATTCCAGATAGATTCCGTTCAGATCTGTGTAGTGCCAGTCCGTACCGTTCTGTCTCTGGTACATGGCAGCTAGTTTTTTTTTCAGTCGTTCGAATAAATTGTACATGTATCTTCCGGTCATTATTCTTTGTTATAACCTGTAAAAACGAACAGGCTGTTAGAGCTGTTTTATGAAATGAAAAATTTGTTGATTTTTTTCACGGTATAGGTTATTCTATAAACTTTCTATGGTAATAACACGATAATTGGGAATTTTTTATCTTTCAAACGTTAATAAATATCAAATAAAAGAAAAATACCTCGAATATTCCATCCTCGTTGCGCGCATGCGTGTAATTTGAAACAAGAATAATTAGTTCTCCTGTAGAAAAACTTGTCGTTTCTTTTATAAACTTTTATAGAAAGTTACCTGTTTTTCTTCGTCGAGATGAAATTCGAAAACGTAACGTATTGTTTTTAGAAAAAAAAAGTAGTCGTTTGATTGATCCTAACCTATCCGAGCAAAATCCTCATCAGCGCAGCGGGATCTGAAACTATGTTAAATTAAGTTAATCGTACCTGTCATCTTGCATACTAATATCTTTTACACTAAAAAGACTTTCTTTGCTGTTCGTTGTAATAATATCGTTAACAATAATTATTCACCAATTAATTAACCGCTTATATAGAAATTTCTTTCCAAGATTTTCCGTTATTCTTATAGTCAAATAAAATCGATGTATCGAAGATAGAAGATCAATTTTCCAAAGCGGATCTCTGCCAACATTCATTGAACCTTTCACCTATCACGTCACTGATACATTCAGTCACGATTATTTCTACTTCATACTAATTTTTCTCTTCCATCATTTTAATATTATATTATTTATAAAAAATTTCTTGTTATAAAATCAAAATACGTTCAATGTATACCAACGTTCGATCGATTATATTATCGAAAGCGGTCGAAGTTGAAGTCGATAAATTCAATATGGCAGCGACATTGTTCGCGAAGAAGTGATAATTGTTTTAAAATATAATTGTTTTTTCTTGCAGCCGATGGTAGCGGATGTGGTAACAATAACTACAGATGTCTCGACGGTACTTGCATACCGGCTACTTTAGTTTGTAACTACCAAAAAGATTGCGAAGCCGGGGAAGATGAATTTCAATCTTGTCGTAAGTACTTTTCTATTATTTTTTTCTACGAATTCTTTGTTATTCTTTTTTAAAACATTCAGGAAGAAATTTAAAAATTGCAGAAATAATTGGATTTCGAGTAATTCAGCGAAAAAGAATGATGATCATGATCAACGAGAAATACACTTCCCGGAAGAAGATTCGAATTCTTTTTGATGTGCTTCCGGCACACGCGAGATTCAAAGAAAAAAACATATTCGACAGATTGTTTATGTAATCCTCGGTTTTTGTTTTTTAAACTTCTAATCTGTAGATTGTTCCTTCCTAATGACATAAGCATGATTACACGATTATGCACTGTGCAATTACAAATTATTTGTGAGCAAATTAAAAAAAAACAGAAATTAAATCTTATCTAAATTAATCCGATGAACCAGATCTTGTAATCATTATGTAAATGTGCTTTATTAGAAATTAGCACAAGAAATGTATTGAAACAGTTTGCATATTGATAACTAGGCTGTTCATGCTGGGGATTGACTGATAAGAATTATAGAGACTCTATTTTAGGTCTACTTACTAGGAACATCAATTACTAATGATAGTATTACTCTTAATCATATTATCATATAATCAGTATCCCTATCCGTAGTAGTAGAAATAACAATTTTTTGATTGTTATGTATTTACAGCACCACCTGACTGCGAGGCTGGACAGATCACCTGTGGCCAATACATTTTTAACAAGACTTATTGTATACCTCCTCATCAGCGATGCGACATGACCGTAGATTGCGTCGATGGAACCGACGAAGCCGGTTGTAGTAAGTATTTGGTAAATTTATTTAAGGAATAAGATGACAGCAAGAAACCAAATTGTTGGTAGAAATGACTGTGATTGAGGAAACTTTAAACAGATTACAGGAAATGCCAACCGGACGACTTCCGGTGCGGTGGCACGACACCAGAGCTTTGCATCCCAAAGGAGAAGAAGTGCGATGGTTACCTAGACTGTCGAAACGGTCGGGACGAAGACAAATGCGGGAATAATATGAAACCAGCTTGTCGGTTGGATCAGTTCAGGTGTAATTCCACGCAACGTTGTATAGAGCAATCAGCCAGGTGTAATTATAAGGATGACTGCGGGGACAATAGTGACGAGGAGAATTGCAGTATGTTTCAGCTTTGAGTCTTCCTTTTCCAACACCACAGGCTGATTTGTTAACAAAAACAGAATAACTTTCTATTATCTGAAATTTTCCTTTTTCATTTTCTTTTCACTTACGATTAATCTTGAAAGCAAAGTCTGCAATATACTGTTAGAAATTAGAAAAAAACATTGTTAAGGAATAACCAGAAAGAGGACCATGTATTGTTACTCGTGTTAAAGAGGAATCGAATGATTAAAAGTCTGTTCTACTTTTGTCACACTTTCTTTATAGCCTAAAGAAAGTACCGCAGCTAAAGTCGAGGATTTTCAGACTTCCAGCCGTGCACAAGCAATCAATTTCGCTGCGCGAATGCGCTTTGTATACCAAAGTCGTATCACTGCGATGGATACAAGGACTGCCAGGACGGTTCCGACGAGAAGTCTTGCACGATGACATCCTGTCCTGGAAATAAGTTCATGTGTCCAAAAGGTGCAGCCGATGGCAAGCCCCTATGCATTGATCGTTCTCAGCTTTGCGATGGAAAGCCTGACTGTGAAGATGAAACTGACGAAGAAGCTGCCTGTTGTAAGTATATTCAAAATTATTACTCATCAGTTGCTTATTTTTTAGGGTTGAAAGTATGTAGTAGCATGAAAAATTAATTTTCTGATATGATTAAACTAAATGTCCTATTTTCTCTGTTTCAATTACTACACTTTAGTGGACCCTTAGGGCAGGTATGTTCAGTTTCTGTCCTTCAGAATGGCAAAACGTAACATTTTTTTTCTAATAGAGTCAGACTGATTAATTGAAATAATGAAAATTTAGGATTACCGAAATGTTGTTCTTTCTTCACAGCAAAGAATATGTGTAATTCGTTAAGATGCGAGTATTCCTGTCGAGCCTCTCCGATGGGAGGAGTGTGCGATTGCCCAGCAGGATGGGTTCTTGCAAACGATTCAAGAACTTGCGTTGGTACGTATGGAGCAATCATCTTCTTCTCGTTTACTGCACTTTGATCAATGTTAACGCTATTGTAATGTTCTATAAAAAATTATTAAAGAATAAAAAATTTGTTTAACAGATCGTGACGAGTGTTCGGAATGGGGTTTCTGTGAGCAATTATGTATGAATACATTAGGTTCGTACATTTGCAGTTGTGCACCAGGCTTTGTAGTGCAAGGACACAAATGTCGAGCACTGCAACATCCCGATGTGAAATTGGAACTGTTAGTTGCTCAGGAACGTGCCGTCTGGAGGATGTCTGCTACTGGCGAGGATAGGAGTATCGTTGCGAATACAACCGGTGCTAGCGGAGTAGATTATCTCTATTCGAGTGACTTGCTATTTTGGAGCGACGTTAAGACTAGAAAAGTGCACTCTGAGCCATTGAACGGCGATGATAACGACCGCTCGAACGTGGATATATATTTGGCAAGCTCATGGGGACCAGTGGCTATCGCTGTTGATTGGATAGGAAAGAAGTTATACGTGGTAGACTCGATAGTACAGAAAATCGACGTGTTCGAATTGGATGGAAGATATCACGGTATTGCTTTGGGTTCAAACTTAACCAACCCAATGGACATTGCTCTGGATCCCACGGTGGGTTTGATGTTCGTTGCCGACAGTAAACAAGTATTGAGAGCCAACATGGACGGCACTGTAGCTTTTCCAGTTGTCTCTGAGGCAGCTTACAAAGTTTCCGGGGTGGCTGTGGATGTGATCGCGCGAAGAATATTTTGGTGCGATTCTCAATTAGACTACATAGAAACAGCTGATTATTTCGGAAGGAACAGAGTGATGGTTCTCAGAGGACCGCACACCCCGGCCCCAACAAGGCTGACACTTTTTGAGAACAAAATCTTTTGGACGGATGGCACGAAGCAAGCGATCATGAGCGTTGATAAGACCGAGGGTGACTATTCTATACAGACTATTTATAAAATGAAGGATGCAAAGGCCATCAAGGCGTTGCATCCGTTGACTCAACCAACGGTTTCGAATCCTTGCGGTAACAACAACGGTGGTTGCCAGCATATGTGCATCGTTACTGCAGCCAGCGATCAAGAAAATAGATTAGGTTATCGATGCGCCTGCGATATAGGCTGGAGATTGTCTAGCGATCAAAGGAATTGCAATTTGGTTCAGGAGTTCTTGATGTACTCTCAGCAAAGGTTCATCAAAGGTAGAGTACTGGATCCGGTAATGGAAGGCTTTAGCGACGCTATTTTGCCTCTTGTGTCTAGGCGAGCCAGATTCGTTGGATTGGATTACGATGCGCACGACCAGTACATTTACTACAGCGACGTTTTGCAAGACGTGATCTACCGAATCCATCAGAATGGAACGGGCAGGGAAATCGTTCTGGCTAGTCAAAACGAGGGTGTCGAAGGTTTGGCAGTCGACTGGGCTGCTAAGAACCTTTATTACATTGATTCAAGAAAGGGTACGCTGAATGTACTCAGCACTCAGAATGTAACTTATCGAAGAACGTTGTTGAAAAACCTGAAACGACCCAGAGCCATCGTCATTCATCCTAATCACGGATACATCTTCTTCTCGGAATGGGATCGACCGGCTAATATCAGCAGAGCTTATACCGATGGTTCGAATTTAATAGTCTTCAGGAACTTGACACTGGGTTGGCCGAACGGTTTGGCTATCGATTTTGCAAAGGACAGACTATACTGGTGCGATGCTCTCTTAGATCACGTCCAACATTCGAACCTAAACGGTACAGACGTCCGTACGGTTAACTCGAGACTAATTAGACACCCATTCTCCATGGCTATTCACGAGGAATGGATGTACATTACCGATTGGCGACTCGATGCCATAATAAGAATGCACAAGGAAACAGGCGAACAAGAGGTTGTACTTGTCCGCGAGCCCGATACCAATAGATTGTACGGAGTGAAGGTGTTCAGTCGCGACATTCAGACTTCTCCGCCTGATCATCCGTGCTCCATCAACAACGGTGGCTGTGAGAAGTTATGTTTCGCCATTCCTCAGAATAATACCAACAGATACGGCACCTCTAGGCTGACACGAGTCTGCGGTTGTCCTTACGGCGAACGTCTTCAGGGAAATGAAAGGACCTGTGCACCTGATCCAGAAGCCGAGCCACCTTTGGAAGCCTGCCCTAACAAGCTAGACTTTACCTGTGCCAATCAGAGATGCGTGTCCTATACATGGGTGTGCGACGGAGAGAACGACTGTTTGGACAACAGTGATGAACAGAACTGTACCAAACCGACCTGCGGCCCGAACGAGTTCCAGTGCAAGTCCGGTAGATGCGTACCTATCAGCTTCCGTTGCGACTCTGAGAACGACTGCGGGGATTACAGCGACGAGGTCGGTTGTCCAAACATATCCTGCAGCGCGAACCAGTTCGCATGTGCCAACTTTAGATGTATACCAAGCACTTGGAAGTGTGACTCTGAAAACGACTGCGGGGACAGCTCGGACGAAGGCGACTTCTGTGTAGCAAAGACCTGCTCTTTCTACCAGTTCACCTGTCCACGATCAGGACACTGTATCCCCCAGTCGTGGGTCTGCGACGGTGACAACGACTGCTTCGATCAGCAAGACGAGATGGACTGTCCACCGGTTACCTGTTTGAGTACACAGTTCACCTGTACCGATCAGAAGATGTGCGTTCTCGATTCCTACAAATGCGACGGTATCTCCGATTGTAACGACGGCAGCGACGAAGTCGGCTGTCCCTCGTTGGCCCCTGATCAATGTAACACCGACAAACAGTTTCAATGCGTCAGCTCTGCGATATGTATCCCAAAGAGTTGGTACTGCGACGGTACCGCTGACTGTCCGGACAAGTCTGACGAGCCGACTCCTTGCGGCCAGGTCAGTTGTCAACCGGGATTCTTTAAATGCCGTAACGAGAAATGCGTGTTCAAGGCGTACATCTGCGACGGAAAAGACGACTGCGGCGATGGCTCCGACGAGGACACCGAGCTGCACGCTTGCACCGCGCCAGAATTCAAATGCGAATCTCAACAATGGAAGTGTCCTAACGTAACCGATCGATGCATCAACATAACTAGCGTCTGCGACGGGAAATTTGATTGTCCTAACGGCGCCGACGAGGGCCCCCGTTGCGACATACCAGAGTGCAAGTACCGAGGGGGTTTCTGCAGCAACGGCTGCGTCCAGACACCCTTAGGGAAGCAGTGTACCTGTCCTCCAGGAGAGGTGCTCGGCAAGGACGGCTACGATTGCGAGGATGTTAACGAATGCGATCCACCTGGACGTTGTTCCCAGATCTGCGCAAACACCAAGGGTGGCTACTATTGTAACTGCGTAGACGGATACACCCTCGAAGGTGACAAACACAGGTGCAAAGCGTTCAATCACAGTGCTGCTTTCTTGATCATATCCAACAGGCACACGATTCTAGTGGCTGATCTGCAGGACCAGGCGTTGGAGAGGGTGCCGATCAACGTGGAGAACGTCGTCGCAACCGCCAGTAACATGCATACCGGTACAATCTTCTGGTCTGATATGAAATTGAAGAAGATATCGAGGCTGGACAAAGGTAGCGACCCCCAGGACGTGATATTGACAGGGTTAGATCTGGTAGAAGGCCTTGCCTATGATTGGATAGGCCAGAATCTCTACTGGTTAGACTCGAAATTGAACACCATCGAGGTGTCTAAAGAGAACGGTGGCAGTAGAATGATACTGGTTAAAGAGAACATCACTCAGCCGAGAGGTATGTGCCTGGATCCCAGTCCAGGGGCAAGATGGTTGTTCTGGACAGACTGGGGCGAGAATCCTAGAATCGAGAGGATCGGTATGGACGGTACCAACAGATCGACCATCATCACCACTAAGATTTACTGGCCAAACGGTCTTGCTTTGGATATAGCAAATAAAAGGATATACTTTGCCGATAGCAAATTGGATTTTATCGACACTTGCCTCTACGATGGAAGCAAAAGGATTCAGGTATTGGCTAGCTCTCACTATTTGTTGCATCCTCATTCGTTGACACTGTTCGAGGATACTATGTACTGGACAGACAGGCAATTGAACAGGGTATTGTCTGCTCACAAGTTCTACGGGGTCAATCAGACGGTTGTATCTCATTTGATATCTCAACCATTGTCCATTCATGTTCATCATCCAGTCTTGCAGCCTGTAACTCCGAACCCTTGTGAAAACGCCAGTTGCGCCCATCTGTGCCTTCTGTCTCCATCCGCTACCGAGGGTTACAGCTGTAAATGTCAAGTAGGATTCAAATTGTTACCAAACGGACAATGCTTGGAGGAAGAAACCCCATATTTGATGGTCCTGCGAGGCTCGCAGATCGTAGACGTGTCCTTGATACCTGGCAGTACTAAAACAGGTTACATCACACCTGTAGTAGGAGTGGAGGGTGGCAAGCTGATCGACTACGACAGGAAGGAACGAATGATCTATTGGCTGCAGACAAAGGACGACGACGATGAGAATGGAACCATTTACAGCACTCCCTACAGTGGTGGTAATAGAACAGAGTTCCCTAATCCCTCTGGTGAAAGTGGAATCGTCGGTGCCCCGTCTGCCATGGCGTTTGACTGGCTCGGAAGGAACATGTTCATAGGAAATAAGTACGCTTCCAATATAGAGGCTATAAAGGTCGACGGTAAGATCAGGTACAGGACGATAGTGCTCGCCAACGATGGTAACAAAACCTCGGTAGCAAAACCGAAGGCGATGTGCGTTGATCCTCTGGAGGGACACATATTTTGGGTAGACGATGGTAGTTTCGGTATTCCTATGAAGATCGGACGAGTCAACATGGACGGTACGAATCCAATGATACTGGTGAACAACGTGGAAAGACCAGAGGCTATCACGATCGATATCCCTACGAAGACCGTCTACTTCAGTTCTCTCTACCCGGCCCTCGTGATGGCGATCTCCACGGATGGACGAAATCTGAGAACAATAGTGTCGGAGAACATAGCGTTACCCAAGGCACTCGCTGTTCACGAGTCGAAATTGTACCTCCTCGATCCACGGTACGATAAGGTTGAAAGGGTCGATTTACCAGACGGAGGCAATCCAACCACGATCATCGACAACGATTCTGAACTGAAAACATTGACCATTTATAAGAAACGAGTTACAGGTGATCATCCGTGCTTCGTGAACAACGGTGGCTGCGAACAGATCTGTCTGCCCGCTTCCGGTGGCACCAGAGTCTGTGCCTGCGGCATGGAGTACAGGAAGGTCAGCGACACAGCCTGCGAGCCGTTCAAAACGTTCGCGGTGGTCACTCAACTGGACGTAGCCAGAGGTTACAGTTTGAAGGATGCGAAAGAAGCGATGGTCCCTATATCTGGAATTGGTCATCACATCCTTCACGTGGATGTCCACTATGCAGGCAATTGGATCTATTGGGTGGAGTTCAACCGTGGTATATGGAACGGTATATTCCGTGTCAGGCCAAACGGCACTGAGTTACAGCACGTGATCAAACAAGGGATCGGCTCTAACGGTATCAGAGGTCTAGCCATCGATTGGGTAGCTGAAAATCTTTACTTCACCAACGTGTTCCCTCATGACAACTACGTTGAAGTGTGCAAGCTCGATGGTAGTAATAGAAAAGTGCTGGTGAAGAAGACTACGGATTCTCCTAGAGAGTTAGCAGTGAATCCCGTCAAGAAGTATCTCTATTGGATAGACTATGGTCAGTACCCAAGATTGGGTAAGGCCTATTTGGATGGAAGTAACTGGGTACCTATAGTTACCTCTGGTATCAGCACTCCTCGTGACATAACCATTGATCCTGCTACTCATGACGTCTACTGGGTGGATTCTAAGCAAGACACGATTCAGAAGGTCTCTTACACTGGTGGGAATCGTGAGATAATCAGGCGAAACCTACCAAATCCCATGGGAGTGGCAATTTATGGTAACGATGTATATTGGGTGGACAGGAACTTGGCTTCGGTGTTCAAAGCGAGCAAACGCGGTAACATAAGCCTGCCGACCACCGTCAGATCAAATCTGCCTAAACTGAGGGACATAGTCATGTTCGACGCGAATAGTCAGCTCCCGGATCCCACTAATCCTTGCTCTCAAGGCGGCGGAAGCGCAGGCTGCCAACAGCTTTGCTTCGCCATGCCCAAAGAAAGTTCAGCTCCGTTCAAATGCGAGTGCGCTGTTGGGAAATTAGCAGCGGACGGTAAGAGCTGTGAAAACGTGGACGAGTATCTGGTGTTTGCTACCAGAACAGAGATCAGAGCCATCGGCTTGGACCCACAGAACACCAGTGTACCGTTCAATTCCGTAGGGAACCTTACCAACGTGGTCGGCGTTGATTTCGATTACCAGGATAAGAAATTACTGTTCACGCAGATCAGACCCTGGGCCAGGATCGCTTGGATGCGCGCGGACAATCCCTCCTCTTCGGAAATTCACACTCTGATCAGCAAGGGTATCAATCCAGAGGGAATTTCGTACGATTGGACTCAGAAGAAGGTTTATTGGACAGATTCTTCCAACAATAGTATCTATGCAATGGATATAGACGGATCGAATCTCGTGATGATCGCCAGGGTAGACAGACCCAGAGCCATCGTGGTAGATCCTTGCAACGGCTCCTTGTACTTCACCGACTGGGGTCGGTTTGGTACCTCTGGTAAGATCTTCAGGACCACTATGGCGGGTTCGTTAAAGAAGGCGATCATCGACAAGGATCTTTCTCAGCCTAGCGGACTAGCGATCGACTACGAGGACCGTATGTTGTATTGGACCGACGCGGTCAGGGAAAAGATAGAACGTTCCGAGTTGGATGGTAAGAATCGTCAGGTACTGGTCAGCGCGACCATATACCCGTTCGCCATAACCGTGTTCAGGGAGCATATCTACTGGACGGATCTGCAACTCAGAGGCGTATACCGCGCCGAGAAGCATACCGGAGCCAACAAAGTGGAACTGGTCAAGCGATTAGAAGACTCGCCCAGGGACCTGCACATTTACTCGGCAGCCAGGCAGCAGTGCAAAGTGAACCCCTGCCACATCTCGAACGGTGGCTGCGATCAGTCCTGTCACCCGGGTATTAACGGATCGGCCGAGTGTAAATGCGACGACAACAGCAGGCTCGTCAACGAGGACAGGATGTGCGTACCTAAGAACGTCACCTGCGATTCCAGCAAGTTCGCCTGCAGGAATGGCCGATGCATCTCCAGGATGTGGGCCTGCGACGGCGACGACGATTGCGGCGATGGTTCCGACGAGGACATCAACTACTGTTCCTACCACTCTTGCAGCCCCAACGAATTCAGGTGCAACAACGGTCGCTGCATCTTCAAGACCTGGAAATGCGACCATGAAAACGATTGCCGAGACGGTAGCGACGAAGAGGGCTGCGTGTATCCTCCCTGCGGGCCCGGAGAGTTCACCTGCGCCAATCACCGTTGTATCCCTCAGTCCCAGGTCTGCAACGGTATCAACGACTGCAAGGACAACGTCACCTCGGACGAGACTCACGAGCGTTGCCCTAGGAACACTACTTGCCCGCCTAATCATCTCAAGTGCGAGAAGACCAACATATGCGTGGAACCGTACTGGCTGTGCGACGGCGACAACGATTGCGGGGATAACAGCGACGAGAATCCATTGCACTGCGCACAGAGAACCTGCCCGCAGAGCAGTTTCAGGTGCCCGAATCACAGGTGCATACCCGCCACTTGGTACTGCGACGGAGACGACGATTGTTTGGACGGTAGCGACGAACCACCGGGTTACTGTCAGTCGGAAGGCAGGACATGCTTCGGTGATCTGTTCACCTGCGACAACGGCAACTGTATACCTAGGATCTACATCTGCGACGGGGACAACGACTGCTTGGATCACTCTGACGAGGATGAACGTCATCAATGTAACGACAGGAAGTGCGACGAGGAGACCGAGTTCACTTGTACCGCTAACAAGGTGTGGAACCGGGCACAATGTATACCGAAGAAATGGTTGTGCGACGGAGATCCAGACTGCGTAGACGGTGCCGATGAAAACGTCACCTTGCTCCATTGTCCTACGCCGACGCCTTGCGCTGAGAATCAATTTACCTGCGACAATGGACGTTGTCTGAATCAAAACTGGCTCTGCGACCACGATAACGACTGTGGCGACGGTAGCGACGAAGGGAAGTTCTGTAATTCCAGATACAAACCGTGCACGGCTCAGGAGTTCACTTGCCATAACTTCAAGTGCATCAGGAAACAGTTCAGGTGCGATGGACAGGACGATTGTGGCGATCATTCGGACGAAGATGGGTGTCGTAAGTAATAGATATGGCATCATCTGATGCACGACACGCTTATCATTTTTAAGACTTAATCAATTTTCCGATTCGATTTTTTCCAGCGTCAAAGTCGAAAAACACAACCTGTCCAAATCCAGGGGAGTTTATGTGCGGAAATGGAAACTGTATCGACCAGCAATTGGTTTGCAACAAGGAACCTGATTGCGCAGACGAGAGCGACGAGCCAGCTCATTGCAACGTGGACGAATGTGCTCGTATAGAGATGAATCAATGCGCCCATAAATGTGTCGACACTCCAACCAGTTATTACTGCGAATGTAATCCAGGTTACAGATTGTTGGAGGATGGCAAAACATGCGAGGACATAGACGAATGCGTAGAGACGCCACAGGTGTGTAGCCAACAGTGTCAGAACACGCCGGGAAGTTTCTACTGCAAGTGCAACCATTATTGGTACGAGCGTGCTGCTGACGAGCATACTTGCAAGAGAAGGGACAACATCAAACCCTGGATTATATTCACAAACAAATACTACGTCAGGAACATGTCTATAGACGCGTCCAATTATAGCTTGATGCATCAAGATCTCATCAACGTTGTAGCTTTGGATGCCGATTACTCAGAGCAGATGCTTTATTTCTGCGATGTTACTGCCAAGACCATCTTTAGGCAAGTTTCAACTCTTCAACTCTGGAAGAATTTTATCAATTTCTTACGAATCTTTTTATTCACATGGACCGTGTATTATTCGTCTCTTGTGTAGAGCACCGATTGCAGGAGGTGAAAGGGAAGCCATCATCAGACACGACAGTCTTGGCTTGGAAGGCATAGCGGTGGATTGGGTAGGTCGCAAGCTCTACTGGCTCGATCGACACGCCAAACACTTGGATGTTGCAGAGCTTAATGGAACAAATAGAAAGACTTTACTGACTGGTATAGCCGATCCACGTGCCATCGTCGTTCATCCTGGTACTGGATATTTGTACTTCACCTCTTGGCACCTTCAGGTAATCTTAACGATTTAAGCATTAAATCAACAGAATAATTTACAATTTAATTTCTTTTTTAGGCATACATAGGCAAGATGGGAATGGATGGTAGTAACTTTACAAGGATCCTCACCTGGGAAAACGACATTGCTTGGCCAAACGCTCTGACCATTGATTACTTCACCGACAGAATTTTCTGGGCGGATGCTCACTTGGATTACATAGCGTTCGCTGATTTAGAAGGCCATAACAGGCGCAAAGTGCTCACCGGTGCCACTGTGCCACATGTTTTCGCCATCACCGTCTTCGACGACTTTATTTTCTGGACGGATTGGAACTTGAAGGCCATCAGTAGAGCAGAGAAATTCTCTGGAGCGAATTTACGAGTGCTTAGGAACACTACTCACAGACCGTACGACATCCACGCGTACCATCCTCTACGACAGTTACCTTACAACAATCCATGCATGGAAAACAATGGAGGATGTTCTCATCTCTGTCTGATTTCACCACCTGCGAGCTCTTACTTGCTCGAAGGATACGGACAACCCGGCGTCACCTCTTACAAATGCAAATGTCCTAATCAGTTTCTACTGGAGAAGGATGGTAAAACTTGCAGGGCGAATTGCACTGCTGGACAACATCGGTGTGGACCTCCTGATGAAAAATGTATACCCTGGTACTGGCAGTAAGTATTACATGATCATTCTTAAAATGGATCACCACCCAGCTGCAGTGAAGACTGCCATATATTTCTTCTTTTTTTTTTTTTTTTTTAAGATGCGACGGTGAAAAGGATTGCAAGGACGGTTCGGACGAACCCACCAGTTGTCCGCCACGTGTCTGTAGACCAAGTGTCTTCCAGTGTGCCAATAGTAACTGTAGACCCAGCGTGGCAGTCTGCGATGGTGCTGACGATTGTGGCGACAAGAGCGACGAGGCCAACTGTGAATTAGACTGCGGTGAATTAGAATTCAAGTGCAAATCTAATGGACGTTGCATTCACGAATCGTGGAAATGTGATGGGGATGCTGATTGCAAGGATGGCAGTGACGAAGACCCTGCTATTTGTCGTAAGAACCTATTCCTTAAAATTTTTCCTCTCTAAAATAATTAAACATATATATATTTACACATACGTATAATTTACACAGATAATCGTCAGTGCGATCCAAACACAGAATTTACTTGCAAAAATGGCAGATGCATTCAGAAAGTATGGATGTGCGATTCTGACAATGATTGTGGCGATGACAGTGACGAACCAGCATATATGTGTCGTCAAAGAAACTGCACACCTGGTTGGCAGCGGTGTCCAGGCCACGCCAATTATCGTTGCATTCCTAAATGGTTGTTCTGTGATGGAAAGGACGATTGTCGCGACGGTTCCGATGAACTGCCCGACAATTGTCCGAAATGTGATCCTAAGATGGACTTCAAGTGCGCGAATAATAGATGCGTACCCAAACAATGGCTCTGTGACTTTGCGGATGACTGTGGCGATGGCAGTGACGAAGCTGAAGCTATGTGCAAGGATCGGTATAGGGAATGTTCCGAATCAGAGTTCCGTTGTGACAATGGCAAATGTATTGCCTCTAGATGGAGATGCGACAGCGAAGACGACTGTGGCGATAACAGTGATGAGAATGGATGCCAGACGTTTGTCTGCAAGGTACTTCTTTTTCGCTCTACTTATTTTCTTAAGCTTATTTTCGTTAAGAATTTCGTCAATTAATTGACCTACATACATCTATCGCAGAATTATACGTTCCAATGTGCGAGTGGCCACTGCATAGCGTCGTATCTGCGGTGCGATGGAACACGAGATTGCCGAGACATGAGCGATGAAATTGGATGTCCACCAAGGTATCCAGGTGGAAGGTATTGTCCTCAATCAAGATTCCAATGCGATAACAATCTCTGCGTTTACCTCACCGATATATGCGATGGAAGCGATGACTGTGGCGATGGTTCAGATGAAAATCCCAATATGTGTGGTACGATTTTATATTGATAATCTTCTTTTAATTTATTATACTTTGCACTTTGCGAGTTGGTTAAATTATTGATCCTTTACAGCGAACTTCAAGTGCGACACAACTAGAAGGTTCCAGTGTACCAATCACAAGTGTATCGCCAAGTATCAAGTATGCGATGGTATTGATAACTGCGGCGATGGATCTGACGAGAACAACATGACAATGTGCTTCTCTAGAGTCCGTCCTTGTGATCCTATCACCGAGTATACCTGCGCGAACAAGAAATGCGTTGACAGAGCGAAACTCTGTGATTTTGCTGATGATTGTGGTGACTCTTCTGACGAGCTTGGCTGTCGTAAGTTTCGTCAATTTCACTTTTATTATACCTATCCTTATCTCTTTTGTTCTAATTATTATTATTATTATTATTATTATTATTATTATTATTATTATTTTATACAGATCATAACAAGCCCTGTTTGGAAAGCAACAAGGGTGGTTGTTCGCACTATTGTCACAATATCACCGACGGTGGTTACATCTGTGCCTGCTATCCAGGTTATATAATATCGCAAGACAACAGAAAGCATTGCGAGGATGTCGACGAATGTAGCACGGGTCAACACCAGTGTTCACAGATCTGTACCAACTTGAATGGCACGTACTCCTGTTCGTGTAGACAAGGTTTCCAACTGTCAGATAATCGCAGCGGTGTCTGCAAAGCTGTAGAGACAGAAGCGATGGTCTTGTTCGCCAATGGACCTGAAATAAGAGCATACGACGTCAATGAGAAGGATGAGCTCGAGGTTATAGCGGATGAAAAGAGGGTACAGGCTGTCGACTTTGATCCCAGAGCAGAGTACGTGTTTTGGATCGATGGTCATGACAATTCCATCAGAAGATCCTACATGGTGAACGCTAAAGGTGGACAAGTGAAGATAGGATACGCTCAGGATCTTAATATAAAAAGCGACTCGTTACCTACCAGTTTGGCAGTAGATTGGATCTCTGGCAATCTCTACTGGACAGAAATTGATTCTTCGGGAGCAACGTTGTTCGGTCGAGTGATGGTCTCAAAGTCAGACGGTAGATACCGTCGAAGTTTGATCACAATTGGTTTAGAACTACCTACATCGATTGTGTTGGACCCCGAACATGGTCGTACCATCTGGGCAGACGCTGGAAGCCAACCTAAAATTGAAATCGCTTGGATGGACGGCGATAGACGAAAACAACTGGTTTCTGACCGAATTGGACAACCCATTGCTCTGGCAATCGACTATTCAATGAACCATGTTGTCTATTGGGCTGATAGGAAACTTAATACCATCGAATCTATTGAACAGGTATGGTTGTAACCATTAATTATCCCTCTAGAATGAATGAATGAATGAATTAATTAATTAAATGTTGAAATTTGTTAGTTGTAGTTGTTCGTTTTACGATTATCGTTAATTGATTAACGACAACTCTTTTACCTTTGCAGGATGGCTCAAATAGAAAGGTGATCCTAAAAGGTGAAAACCTACACCATCCAGTATCTTTAGACGTTTTCGAAAGTAGTCTATACTGGACAACCAGACGGACAGGAGAATTAATGAGGCAAGATAAATTCGGCAGAGGTGTGCCAGAAGTTATTGTCAAGAACATAGCTAGTCCAGGAGGAGTGAAGGTGTACCATCCGTTGAGATACAATACCACGTTGAGGAATTTCTGTCACGACGATCAATGCACGCACCTTTGCGTTCCAATTCCCGGTGGTAGTCGGTGTCTTTGTTCGGATAGTATCGGTCCCCTACAACAGAGAGAGACTACGCGTTCCAATGAACGCCATTGCGATGCCACGAACGAGAGACCGTTACCTGCGCCGAGAATCTGCCCTTGCAGAAACGGTGGATTATGCCAGGAAGTCGAGGACAATAAATTACAGTGCGCTTGTCCGGCTTACTTCCATGGAGAGTTCTGCGAAGTGATGGTGGGAGTTAGATCGAGCAATGCTACCGCTGCAATCGTTATTCCTATTGTTATTTCTGTCTTGGTCCTCCTTGGGGCTGCTGCTGTTATCATGGTGCTTAAGAAACGTCCATTGTAAGTATTTATTTTTTATCCATAAAAATACCATAAAAATCTCAAATTTTCGTTTAAATATATATGAATGAAACTTGATTTTGTTCATAGTGGAAAGCCTGGAGGTCTTGGCAGCTTAACCGGTGCTCAGAGTGTGTCCTTTAGACAGGGAAGCAACGTTGAGTTTGGTGTACCTGCTCATGAAAGAATGGTATGGTGCAAGGTTTCTTGAAATTCCTGCAATTCTAAAAGTTATAAATACATACGTAAATACATGTATTCACGTTCTCAGGAACCTCTGGATGTGGAGTACAACCTTGGTGACGTGAGCAACAAGAACAGAGACTTCAGTAATCCAATGTACGATGCTGTAAATACGGAAACAGGTACCACTAATGGCACCAGTGCGAGCAGCATGTACGAATTACCTGCTGAAATGAAACCATCCAGCATTCAGCACAAAGAACCTCCGCAGTTGCACCTGAAGAGGAAAGAACTTGATCCCACGCCCGTCGATTCGGGCAAGGACACACAGCAGTTGGTCGAGGAAGACAAGTCCGAGTGTTAGATAGTTTAACTATTTCGTGCAGTGACGTAGTTAGAAATTTTATGAGCCGATCAGTTATTTTCTATTCGATAACACGACGTACTGATCTATTTGTAAATTTGTTGCAGTTGTTACTTGTTTTATTTCAAAGGACCCGCAGACGTGTCTGTTGATTTTTAAATTTAATACAATTGTTTAACTAATTTTAAACTAAGACTAAACATTTTGTGTGTGTGTGTGTATCTGTGTGTATATGTGTGTGTGTGTGTATAATTTTATCTCTAAAACTATAGATTTTATTCTAGCAATTTTCAGAATACCGTTCAATTAAAACGGAGAAGCGTCGTAAAATTCACATAAATATTGTAATAAATCTGCGACAAAATTATGAATGTGGTTATACATTTTATGATCTGTTTTCTGTGAAGGATGCATCTAACTACGCCACTGTTTCTACATAGGGATGCTCTCGCATTTATGACACTTTAATCTCATTGTAAATGAAATAATTAAAACAAAGGATATCTTAGTTGGAAAAAGTAAAATTGAATGATTTAAAAGAAATCATGCAATATACACAAGTGTCATAAGAGTGAAAAATTGTTGAGATTATAAGAAAAGTATTGAATATTTATTTTTTCAATTACATCGAGAGTAAAGTGTAACTATAATGACGGGTTTGTGTCATCGTTAGGTGCGATTTGTAAGTCTTGTAAATACGATTATCGCAGAATATTAATATCACATTGTCCATGTACCATAAAGAAGCAAAACATTCCATATTTTCGAAAGCAGCTCGAGGCCGTATGCGTTGTGGGTAATGACATTAAAGGGTTGTAAGTTAAAGGCCTCGACGAGCGAGTCACCTCACAAAATAAGCGTTTTGTCGCGGTAAAACGGAGGCGAACTAACTCACTTTAGGCGAGAGAAAGAAAATTATTTTTTTCTCTCCCAAAGTTTTTGCTCGGCCACGTGAGCGTTGTTATGCGTTGTACATTTTTCTAGATTATACGTGGGGAACGTCAGTGTATAGTTTTTCTTTTCTTTTGCAGCAGCTGTGATCGTAAAATTTACAAATTGGGTCAAAGTATGCAAGGCGAATGAGCAAAGCGTATTTGTTTTGTTTTTATACGCTCCAAACGAGTGAGAGAAATCTTTTTTTTTTTTTCTTTTTTTCTTTAAATCTATTCAGTACAGTAGAATCTCGATTATAACGATTAAGAGAATTATTTTTAAGAATCATGCTAGGATGTTTAAATAAGTTTGATTGTAATTTTGGAATCTGCAGTTTGTTGTTGTATGTTGCGTATGAAATTATACAGATTGTTAACTTTACTTTTCATCAGTTTTCTTTTCTTTCATCACTGACCTTATAATTAATTGTACATATATATAAACTATATTGAATTAACTAATTAACTAAGCTAGAATTACATAATCTGATTGATTAGTTACAACAAAAGGACAGTTTCACAGAGTGATTATTTAATCAAGTTTCTACTGTACAGCTTTCTTTTTTTTAATGTAATGTTTTTTCTTTTTTATGTAAAAGAAGAAGGGTTGTACATAGGTTTACAGATTTAATGAAAAAAGCGAGCAGCACTGTTTCTTATAACATAATATAAATAAAAGATATATATATATATATATATATATATATAGTGTACAACATATATGTATATCTCTATGCATACAGGCAAATTGATGCCCAATATGAAAATTGATTTTACGTTGGGCAGGGTTCCAAAATGTCCTAATATTATTTTAATTACATCAGTATTTTTTTATTCAACCAACGAAATGACTATTGTTAATATATTGTTTGAATAATTGAAAAAAGTACCGTCCGAGAATAAACGATGAATTTTATCAGTGTGCTTTCATTTTAATTGTAAGATACGTTTGCTTCGAAGAAACGAAGTGGCTGAACAAACTGAAAAAGAAAATTTATTGAATATTGGAAATATATAACTTAATAAGAGTACAAAAGTAAATCTATTAATTGTATATGTATATGGAAATATAGTAACATATATTTTCGTAAGAAATTAATCTCTAATTAAATATTATTCTTAAAAAGATAGATAATTAAACTCATTGTCAGTATATCAAATTATAATGGCATTTGTAAGAATTTTTTGAAAAATCTAAATAGAATATTAGTTACATTCTTTATCCATTTCTACCATTATGCTATGTATATTTTTATATATCAGTCTTTACTATCTAAAACGTAGATAAGTCAATAAGAATCACAAGTATAAAACTTATCAAATTAACAGATTTTTCTCGATATTCGTATTTTTATATTTACAGTATCCGAAGAAAATGTAACACGGAAGAGTGTGTAATTATTGTGTTGAACAAAGTTAAGGATTTGTCAAGAATAATAATTAACAAACAACCATGCGTGGATATTTATAAAGCTATTCAACTTTAGTCGCTGTTTGTTCATCATATTGAATAGATGGGACCATAGGAGGCTTAAATCCATACTCCATCTTCGACTGCCTAAAGCTACCAGTATTTCCTTCCTGTCTGGTTCTCCTCATCGTCGACTGAACATCCGGTGGTGCATATTGGATCGACTTGGACTGTATTCCAAGAGAAAGCTGCACTTTACGTGGCACAGGACCTACGTATTCATCGATAACTTTATCCTTCTCTGGAAATGACCTTCCATAAAATACTAAATTACCATTATTACCGTTCAACGAGGAATAGACCAGGGAATGAGGATACTGAGTCCCATAAGATCCAAACTTCTTTGGCAAGGCGTGTACCGATGACGATTGCCTAACGAAGGGCCGATTTACAGCCAGATAACCTGAACCATAAAATTGCGTGGAATTGTAATGATTCTTCTCGTAAGATGGCCCCAATGGTGCCTGGAAGTTCTGTTGTCTGATCTGTTGAAAATTTCCATCATTGTAAATTAATGGCGGTGCTGGTGCTGTCTTAACCAGTTTAGGAGTCTCTAAAGGATATGGCCTGATCTTCTCCATATCCAGAGGATGAGGTCGAGGATGATGAACAACAGTCTTCTCTATCACCTTTTCCACAGGGATTGGAACTGGAACTGGTACAGACTTCTCTACTACCTTCTCCACTGGAATTGGAACTGGCTGTGGAATCCTCAAGTGAATGGGTAAAGGTATGATAAACCTTTGAACAGCAAGAGGCACCTTCTTCTCGATCACCTTCTCCACGTGCACCGGATATGGAATACGAATTTGTTTCTCTACTACCCTGTCGACAGGCACCTGTACAGGGAACGGTTGAGGGATCGTAATCTGCTTCTCTATCACTTTTTCAATCTGATATGGCACCTTCTTCTCATCCACATTTACTGTGCGATAGACATGAACCTTCTCCCCAGGGTAATGCTGAGGAACGGCCATCAGAAACCTTACTTCCGTTGATGGTTCATTTGTAGGCTTTATTAGTAAGATTTCAGGTACTTCTTCAGATGCTTGAGAGTTCTCTACGTTGCCTAGAGCTGGCAAGTTATCTATAATCCCAACCGGGTCATATTCGTTCTTAGCGATACCTTCTGTAGCGATAGTATCTGGAATTCTTTGAATTTTCGAGTACCTTCCAGCTGTCTGATTATCTTGTACGTCTTCCAATTGTTCTCTAGCATCGAACACAGGCTTAACGTCTGTCGAATGAGCCACAGTCTGATCCACTTGAACAACGTCATCCTCGTTCACGGTATACTCGTAACGATTTCGTTCCGGATTGTTAGAGGATACAGTCTCGTCTAGTATCTCGTTATTCTTGTAAACGTTAATCTGGCTGGCTCTCTGATCCTTTTCCTGACCACCCTGTGGTGGCTTTCTGTAATCAGTCTGCTGTCGTTGCTTGAAATTTGACGATTGCTGAACATAAGGTACAAACTCTAACGGATAGTGTATCTCGTGTACAGGTGCTGTATGGAATACTTCCACTGATTTCTGGATCTCCACAGACTGCGTGGGACCATTCGATGCCACCATTTCTGATATTTCTTCCTGTTGCGACAGTTGATCAGTCTGGAGAGTGGAATTTCCTGAATCAGTGGCGGCGTCGTTTTGAATGATGCTTTCAATATCGGTGGTAACAACAGGAACTTGCGATGGGTCAGGCTCGTTCCGAGGGTACTCCTTGGTGAAAGTAACTGGGTCATTGACCGAATTTATCTCCTGTACTACGTTCATCATTGCTACACCCACTTGCAGAGGATTTAAGACAGCCGAGGATGTTGCCAGATAGCTAGACTCTGCTGCTTTTGACTTGATTGTTTCCAACGATGCTGGAGTTGACTGTGGTTCATCGTTAATGATCGTATAACCAGTTGTCGTGGCGAATGAGTATCTCTTTTGTTGCGGCAGATCAGCTACTACGATTGGACCAGTGAACTTACCGAAAGATACCTGTTGCAAAGGCGCTGAAGTGGACGAGACTGTATCCTTGCTGCTGGAAGAAACAACGTTCTCCTTGTTATAGTCTATAGTATCGCTATATTCTTCTTCTCCTCCGGTTTTCTTCGGCTTCGGTCCTCTCTGAGACTCTGAGGCTTTACCTGATGCTACAGGATGTCTATCTTTAGAGAACAGATTGGCAATGCTATCCGAAGCGTTTAGTTTCTTGATTACAAAAGGACGAGAGTTTTTTCTGTGTTGTTTTCTATAATCTTCGGATAAGGAAAGCGTATCCAAAGGCCTGAATCGATCCCGTCCAACATTCTCATTGCTCTTGGATCTAAACGAAGGAGACGAACGTACTCGTTGCCCAAACTCTCCCACGTATTCAAGGTCTGCCTGATCCTCTGAATTCGAATACGCCAAGTCGTTGAAGCTGTCTTGTATAGGATAGTTGTTCGATGTCGTAGTTGAATCTTGCACTAGAATTTCTTTAGACGGAATATATTCCACCGTGGCTGTCTCGTTGGGGCTATTTTCACTGGTTCTTGCTAATCTTGATACATTTTTTCTTGATTCATTATGGGTGTCTTGTTGAAAATATCTTGTTTCCAATGGCAATGGCAACATATATGGTTGAACAAGCTGCTTTGTGAGTTGTTTATTCTAAAAGAAAAGAAAAGAAAAGAAAAGAAAATTACCTAATCAATCGTTGAATAGTCATTTCTATGGAAACATTTCCTTTTACCAGTGAAAGCGTATAGGAAGATTATTATTGAACATAAAAATACATGATTCTGACGCAACGAGTTACGACCGAGTACAGAAACGTTTAAATGTGTCCTAAAAAGCGCGTTTGCAGTGAAACGGAATGATTTAGGTGTGCGCGTTCAATGGTCAGCATTTTCAGCGTTGAAAGTGAAATGACTTTCCAGCGGCCAGGAAGGGAAAGTGAGGAAATTGATGTTCGTTGAGCTTCGAGGAAATTTGATCGATTAACTTGTATTCATATGCGTTTCAGTTAATTTCTCATCGTTTCCCTCTGAAATAAAATACAATGGCACAATTATCGCATTTCCTCTGCTCTATTGATTTGATGGTTAATGAGTTATTTAACCTTGGAAAGGTATTTAGCGACCTTATCTATTGTTTTTCTTTTCCTAAAACTTTCTTTTCATTTCAGAAAAATGTAAAAGTAGAATTTAGGTACTCCTAATTACAATTTCTCAAGTCCATTCTCTGATACATACCACTTCACGATTGTCCTCATTCTTGTTTGCAAATTTCACATCCAACTCTTCTGGACGTTCTGCTTTGATGGACTCAGTTGATTCAGAAGACAAGATGAAGATCCTTTCATGTGGAGAATGTACATCACCGGTGATCTCTTCCTTTGTTCGATTGCCGATCCTTTCTTGTTCATAATTCAATTTCTGAAAGCAAATAAATCCTCTTCAGTGTATGCAGGTGATGATTATCTACTGGTGAGGACAGGCTGTACCAGTCATCAAAGACATCAGTGGGCGAGGCTGAACGTTTGACCCAATTTGTCGCAGGTAAAAGTAAAAAAGAGATGAAGAAGAAGAAGAAGAAGAAAAAGAGTGTAGAAAGGAAACTCTTGATTGCAAATATTTTTTATCCTAATAAGGCTATCAGTGAAACGTTTCTACGCTTGAAAATATGTTAAAACAGTCGATTGGGTAAATGGCAAATCGAAATTTCAATTAATTCTTTATACAATAAGTTGACGATGAATTGAGATCTTAGTACATACTGCTAGACACGTTCGGTGGTTCGGATCCCGTTAAGTGGAGTAACGTGGATCGAGCAAAGGCTGAAAATAAGTGGTGGCTGGTGAGTCGGGATAAGAGAAAGGTGGACACTTACGGTACACCACTGGCTGTCTTCCTTTCTCCTGACAAATTCGAGCGAGAAGAAAGGCGAAACGGGAAAAGATGCGCGCCGCATTCTTGCAGCTTGCGCTAAAGAAAAACCAGTGAGAGTAGTGCTATCCAGTACAAAACAACGCCGCAGTTCAAAACAGGCAGACCTTGTTTCAAAATAATTTTATGTCTCTCCCAAATTTTCTTCCTGCTGCCATGATCAAATTTAATCAGAATGGCTAGCTAATTTTTCTATCACTTTAGAACACTTTTTGTATCTTGTGTTACAAGAAACTTGCCCACAAGTCCCGTCGCGTCGGTTCTCAAACGTTTTCCACCCGAAAAGGGATACCCTCGAAGAAGAAGAAGAAGAAGAACATGCGTTTCACTGGCCCTTTCTCGAAACTCGAATACCACCTTGAAATTCTATACTGCGGCAAAATGATCGTTAAAAGAGAAATCAACAGATTATATTTCGAAAGGATTCGATTCGTTGACGAAGAAGTTGGTCGTTGGTAATCTGATTCTATGAGATTGGTTCAGAGAAAATGAACACAATATGTATGTATTTCCTTTCATTTGGACGAGAGAATTCAAACTAACAGTGAGAACACTTTTTTCATCTACTGTAAATTGGAGCAGTGGAAATGTAAAGAAAAACAAGGCTAGTCCGAGCAGAGAAAGAGAAAGGAAAGGAAAGGAAAGAAAACAGGATCGTTAACGTGGAATTTTTGACAGTAGGTGGGTCAACCCTCGACACCAGCTTTCATCCGAAAGTGCGCAGAGAAAGTGTTGGTGGTACCTTTTTTCTTCAGGAGGAAATTGTCGTTATACCATCTTGAAGAATGGAAGTTTACCATAAAAGTTTAGAGTATTGAAAATCAATTTCTTTGATCTAGAAAATGAACCACTTTTGTAATTACATTGAAACATTTAAATCAACGATTAAAGATGATTCTATTCCCTATGAATCGTGATCTGCAAACCTTAATTATAGAAGATTGCATATGATGTTCGAGGAAGAGGCAGTGCGAGTGACCTAGAGAATTACATTTAAGGAGAAAGCAGTGTCAAGTACTGTGAAATATCCTCATCCTTATCCAAAGAAATTTTCTTAAAAAAGAATAAGAAGAAATCTTTTTAGATTCTATAACGATTCTTTCAGAGAAAAATCTGAAGAGCTTTTTAAGCGAACACGTTTCTGGTGATGGAAAGACTGATAGAGCCTTCGAGGCAACCTTCATCCGCAAGTTTTAAGTGAAAGTCGTCCTTAACCTTCGCACGCTGCCTAGGTCGTTTTCACTCGCAATCTCATTCTCTTCCGTCTAACAAAGTTCGCGTGTATGCAACGTATCGTAACCAAATGCGTGTGGTTGATATTGTGAAGCGAGGGATGCAAAGTGAGAGGTGTGAAGATATTGAATGTAAAATTAAATGAATAGAAACTGGAGTGTGAAATACAGAATAGAAAATGATACGAGTGAAAATCAAACGTTTCATATCTTTCATATGAAAGCGTGGGTGTTAAATATATATCATTGAGTGATCAATGTTAGTGCATAGGAGAGTTGCAGCGGGTATCTACCGCGGTTCTACACAAGGTATCTCTTGAATGACACCCGCAAGTAGATCGAGGTTAAGGATTTCTATGCCTGAAGGTTGAGGATGTCTCTGCACGGTGTGTACCGGTTCGAGGGTTACGCGTGAGAGGTTCTCTCGTTTTACGCAATGAGACGTGTTCTGCATATTCTTCGCTCCGTATCCTCCGACGTCGAAAGTAACTTCCTGATTGTTCTCAGAGCAATCTATCGTTTATCAACATTGTTGTAATAGCTAATAATAGCTGAGGCACACACCTTGGCTGAGGCATCGCCAATTATCTTTAGCTGAAATCTAACTGAAAAAATTGAAATGATTGTATTCTGAACAATTGCAGTTGCAGGTCTTATGAAACTGTTTAGTGAAAAGAATTTGAATGGGAATGAAAGCCGGGAAAATTTGCAAATCATCGACGTACTATGCTATGGTGCAGGAAAGTTACCTTTTCGTTGCTCCAGTTTCCACGTGAATCGGATTCCAATGTCGCTGTCACGGTTCTTATCCATATTAGCACAGCCACCTGTAAAGAAGAGCAATTTATGTATTCTCTACTGAAAAATTTCTTACTTCCTCTCTGTTAAAAAAAATATCATTTCAGTCTTATAATGACAGAAATTATGTTAATGATCTTCCTGGTTTGATAGTTGTTAATATGAGAAAAATTCTAGTGTAAATTCATAGCATGATTTATGTGATTGGAAACGGAGTTACGCGTGCCTTCCTCATAATGAACATCATGAATGAATATAATAGAATACAAAACTAGTTTTCACGCTTCTTTGGCAATGGATATCAGCGCGTATACGTTATACAATATATTAACGTAATTAACACAATATTATTGTTGATTATAAATTTTAAACTATGTATTGAATTTCACTGCAAGTTTAATTATTATTATTATTATTATTATTATACTGAAAGTAAAACATTATTCAGTGGTTTTGTTAGAAGAATTAGAAATATGTATGTAATGAAAATGATTAATACTGGAGAATAAAGATGATAAACTTACAATGTAATAAAGTTTCATGTCTATTGCGTGTGGATTGGCCAGTCGTTGAACGAAATAGACCTTCCTACACTTCCAGGATGTGTTCTTCTCTGTTCTCTCGTGCGGTTACCAATCCTCTGAAGCCTCAATCCAATGCACGCACTGCGGAAAGAAACAGTGTACTACTTCGTCCCGATGCGATACACTTGACTTAACCGGTAGCTCCAGTTATCCCCACGCATCAAAGGAGCTCGAGGAGAGCTACGATCGCCTTAAAGATCCCTCGACCAGCATCCACTGCATACAGTCATTATCGATGATATACATACTCCATCCAATAGTAAATGTGAACTAGCACAAGAAAAGATTATAATGTTCAGTGCAGCGTAATTAATTTGTTTGATAAAATCATATATTGATAATAAAATGTACCATGCAAATTCAACTACTTGTAGTTATCTGTACTTTAGAGTACAATTACTTCAATTACTTCAATTATATGTAATATCATTATAATAAAGTCCTTGAAAGTATTATAATCATCTAGAATGTTAAATAGAATGTTAATTTAGAAGGTAGGTAGCCATGGTTTACCATTCTATGCCAATTAGTTGCTAAGGAGTTTTCATAACAAAGTTGTGGTGAAAAGCTGGTCTTATGCTTAAAATCTCAACGACTGCCGTCGATATTAAAAGTTTCTTTATATACTTCGTCTAGTGTATGCATTTTAATTATATTTATGTCTTGCAGCCGGTTCTCCGCATAGGAAGGCGAGTTCGCGTGGAGGGGGCTGAAGCGATCAAATGAAAGGTCGTGAAAGTGACATTGACGGAACCAGTGGATTCTCCATGATCCTACGATTTTCCTTTCTTCTTTTCCTCGACTATTATTCCAATTAATAAGCGAATCTTTCGTCAAACGAAATCCACGTAAGCGTTATAAGCTTCACAGTGTAAACGGGAAGTTCGTTGCTCTGTTCTTTCATTTCATTTCATTTCATTTCATTTCATTTCATTTCATTTCATTTCATTTCATTTCATTTTATTTCATTCATAACAACCTAAAAACGTTCAAAAACGATCATTCCATTCTTTTATATACAATAAAGCAATGATGTCTGAATAAAAATAACCGTGATATTTAATTCCCTTATGATTAAATTGTTGAATTGTATCAAAGGATCATTATTTGCAAGATAATCCATTTGAATCCAAATGGATTACGTTTCAAAGCGGTTTCGCTCGATGACGCGCGTTATACTTTTTTCGTACAATTTATCAGCGACTAGGCAATAAATAAATAGTTATCTCCCAGCTATTCGATTTTACTCCTTACTTTCATTCACCTTTCACTGCTTCTCATAGCGAATTTATACGCATTCCTTTTGCAAGATAAGTATAGGAATTGTGTCGTGAATGGATTGAATATCATTCTGTGATTGCCAAAATAACCGTAAATAACTGTAAATGAAAAAAAATAAACACAGTCAATGGTTATGTCACCATATTAACACAAAGTAAATATTTACGCTTATATTTGATTTAAATATTTTCTATTATATATCACAAATACTTGTTTACCTTACTGTTAATAATGGGCTATAAAACCAATAAATGTTGTAGGTACTTACAAACATAATAGTATTTGCATCTAAATCCTGTAATTATCCTAATCTTTTAAGTATATAATTACTCGTTTCGTGCTGCGACCCGTCAGTCTGTCTTCGGACAGCGAGGAAGAAGGGATTCACGCTATCGTCTTCGACAGTGGCGCCATCTATACAAAAAGGGCTCAAACTATTCGACAACTTATCGACCGGTTTACCGACACTGGTTTGACCGTAAGCGCCATCTATCAGGAAACCGCGGAACACGGTCGTCGATTAGTTTCGAGGGTTTCCCGATAGATGGCGCTAGCGGTTAAACAAGTGTCGGTAAACCGGTCGATAAGCTGTCGAATAGTTTGCGCCCTTTTTGTATAGATGGCGCTAGAGGTCAAACTAGTGTCGGTAAACCGGTCGATAAGTCGTCGAATAGTTTGCGCCCTTTTTGTATAGATGGCGCCACTATCGAAGACGAAAGTACAACCTCCTTACTCTTCACTGTCCGAAGACAGACTGACGCGCTTCTGCGCTTGACGGCTAATTTATAGAGCCGAGTTTGTACCAAGTGTTTCATATGTTTATTTACATGTGTATTTAATTATTAAAATCTCTTTACCAATCGATGCTGTAATTATTTCAAATTTTTCCCTGGTTTTGGTATTTAACAACTGAAATGAATTTAACAATTAGTCGTAGATTGTTATGCACCAAAATGAACAATATTTATATGTTTGGAGGTTATTTGAGTCGCAATTTTGCAACCATTGATGATTATAATATTAAATGGACTCGGCCAGAGAGAACTACTTTTACAGATCCTAAATTTAGTGGAGATCTAGGATTAGATGTAAATGTAAAACCCACTGATATTAAACTTTATTACGAAAAATCAAAAGAATTAGAAGAGTAAGTATGTCTATTGAAAGTCTTATGTACATATTACTTAATTAAAATATAACTTGTAAGATTGTTAACGAAGGTATTTCATATACCGATCAATCATTGAAACAGTGCAGATGATGTTGTAAAAAGGATGTTTAGTTTGAAGTTTCAACGAAACAAAGAAACTAGAAGGCTAAAGAGTGAGAAAATAATGCGCCTTGTAAAAAGACACGTCTGTGATCGAGGTTCTATGGAAGTTAGCAGTAAGTGCACGAGCGAAAATATTAACATGGCTGTTTGTTTAAACGTTAAGCGGATATTATCTCTTCTATTCGTTTATTTATAACAATTTAAATATCGTATAAAAATTTTTACCATTTTATAAATCATTTCAGTTGCAGCAATGACTAGCGAGATACACGATCTACAAAAGTATTACTTGGAACAACCGAGCAACAAGCGAGCTAAAGTATTTCTAAAAGAACTAATTGAGAAAAGAAAAAAATGCCTTAAATTTCTACGTAGTTTGGATTATGGGCGATTCGAGTGGGTTCTTGAACAACTGAATCTTGAATATAAACTATTACCAGAGTAAGATATTTCTTCTTTATAGATAGAGGATAAAATAGTTCAATGATTGCTATAATTCTGTATTGTGTTTTTTAATTACAGGAAACCTAATATGATATCAAGAAAAGATTCGTTAAGAATGTTGACAGAAGAGTATTGTAATAATATAATTCAAGGAAAAATTGATGCGTATAAAGTTGAATTGAAAGAGAAACAGAAGAAATTCTACCTGGAAAAAGCTGAAAAATTAACATTCATTATGAAGGAAGAAAAAGAATGTGGTTTAACGCCAACGGTAACGGAAGAAGAAATTGAAGATGCTCGGCAAAAAGTGGAACTATTAAATAAATCTGAGCAAACAGATTCATCGAGTGATATAAACGAATAAATTGTTTCAAAGTTGACATTTTTATATAGATTCTTTTCCATCATTTTGTTTCACAGGGTAGTTTGTAATGAACTTTGTTACATACATTTAATGGTAACGAAATATGAAAAGTGTTGTTTCTTATTGAGTTACAACCAATTTTAAAAATATACTGCGATTGGTAATGTTCCAATCAAAGAAGATTATTGTATATAATTTTTTACGTTATAATGAATTTTCGATTTCACCGATAACCCCCACAGCGCTCAATACGTTAATACAGGTATTTCGGAGAAAGTTGAATAGCAATGAATATACCATTATAAAGTTACTCGAATTTTCTAATTAATACATTAGATTGCAGCAGGTGTTTTATCGGTATTGTAATAATAGCTCATGCGCACATTATTTTCAACAGGTGAAGATGTTCCCACGACTTCAGGTTGCGCATCCCTTTCGTTGTACATACATACATACATACATACATACATACATACATAGTAGGTACATATAAAGGAAGGCCCAAAAAATGTAAGTGAACGTTCTCGTGCATACCGGGTCCATCGTATGAAACGGGTCCCTATATGGATTAATCTAATGGAGGATGATTCAAAGATTCTTAAGATCACCCTGTATAAGTCGTATATAAGGATGAGCTGGATGCTGATGTTCTATTCTCTACAGAACCGTCGTCGTGAAAGAAAGTTCCGTTAGATTTCTTTCAAAATTTCAAAAAAAGTTCACTCGTCATAAATTACCTGTAAATCCTTTATTTAAAAACATATTTTTATCCAAAGATGTGATTTATCACGTTAATCTTTTAATCTTGATAAATGATACAACAGAGAAAAGGACTTTGGAAAAGTGCATCTTTAATTATTAATTGTGATAATTGTAGTGTTGCCAAAATGCGTTTGCAGTTTTCCAAAAGTGTTACCAACAAGGTTGGCAAATAATTAAGTTATTATACTTTTAAAATTATTATAATTATTTTCAATAGTTTTAATACAGGTATACTTTACTTTATCGAGTTAAGTAGGAAATTTTCCAAATGAATTTTTTTCTAAAACCAAATTTATTCTGCAATTTCTAATAATATTTGGTTTTAGAACACCTTATACGTATACGTATTGGCACACCTTAGAAGATATTGTGCAAGAGAATCTGTTGGCCGCATGCGCGGTAGATCGTTGAATCTTTGCCACTTTCCTATTAGTATTTCCAACATTATTAATGTTTCGTTTCTTCTAGGTTGTAATTTTATGCTGCATTTTGAAGCTAACCATCGCTGGTGTTCTTCAACAGTAAGATTACGTATACATAAGCATAAAAAATTATTACATCTATACGTGTAACGTTATACAATATGAATATTGTTCGTAGGCGGTTTCCTTGTGCACCAGTTGATGCAATTACTGGAAATGGTGCCGCAGTACCAGTGGCTTGCGCCCTGAAATCAATCGGAAGTAAAGTAGAACCTGCGCTTCCGACTTACGTCAAGGTCACCGCTCCGATCGCGTATAGGCCATTGCCGAAGACGTCGTCACTGGTGTACATTGCCCCGCCAATTTTTAAAACAGCCTCAGCTGTCGTTGCCACTGAAACAAAAAGCGAAAATCATCAACCGGAATTCGCCGTACGTCATTTCAACTCGTTCAACTCGTTCAACTCGTTCTGCACAATCTGACCATTTATCTTTTTTCTGCAGGCATACCCAAAATATTCCTTTAATTACGGTGTCCTGGATGGATATACAGGAGATTCAAAGTCAGCCTGGGAAGAAAGGGATGGTGACACTGTAAAAGGCGAATATTCTGTAGTCGAGGCAGATGGGTCCATTAGAACGGTCACTTATACGGCTGATGACCATAATGGGTTCAACGCTGTCGTAACAAAGAACGAACCGCCGAAGAATTCGAGGCAAGAAGTTAATGTGAAAAGATTTCTACCGGTTACGATTCTTCCCGATTCTCATTAGGAGACAAATCAAACTATCCATCTGTGAAGCGTTTTCATTTTTTTTCTTTCATGTTAATCGTTCAATCACTTATTGTCACAAACAATTCAAGAGATCCCTTTCTTTATTAACAATATTTTATTTAAATATAGTAGATACAAAAAATATTTTTTTCAATTTTTCTATCACTTTTTCCTTAAAAATTCATCTTCACAACTATGAATAATTAAAATTTACGAAGATGAAAGAAACTTACGTTCTATTATTAGGATATAATACTGCTAAAAATAAGATTTATCTGCAAAGAAAAAAGAGTAATTAACATTTTATCTATTTGCTTGAAATTAATTGGAATCATCATTATTCTTTTTTTTTTTTTCTTTTTTTACAGCTATAAGTTTCAATACTCTATTTGCTTTGTATTTTACACTATGATAGAATAGAGAGCTTTATACAGAAGAAATGACAGTCTATAAAGTAGTCTTTTATAATAATAATAATAATAATAGAACAGATCAATCACATAAAAATGACTATTTCTAATACTTGGCAACAGATGCTGTATTTGTCATGAAAGAAAAGAATAAAAGCTAAAAACAATGTGATAATTATACTTTTAAATTTAATAGATACTGTTCCACTGACTAATATAAAAAACATTTCCGAGTTCTTAATGTTTGATTTCTTTTTATCCCTAACTATTAGTCTGATATAATACTACATTCGTCGCCTTCTAACTTGGTCTGTTTATTCCTGAAATATTAGACCAAAAAGAATAATTGCCTTGTGGTGGCAAAACGTGGTGATCGATCTTCTCCATCGTTCAGTTTTTATGTATCTCCTAAATAATCCTAACGTTCTTATTGCTAATGTATGTTTTTTTATAAAAAAAATCAATGTTCATAGTGCAGTTATTGTAAAGAAAGAAGAAAAGAGAAAACAGTAAAATCTTATACATTGATAGGGTCAAGTGAGACACAAGGAAAGAAACAAGTTTGTTCAATCCTGCACGGATGGTCGGTTAAGCGATGATAACAGTTTGATGGTATTCTACCTATTCCTAGATCTCTTGTTACTGTTCTTTTTAGCACTGTTTCCAGATTTGTTTTTCGAGGGTTCTTTTCCAGTATTCTCTTTCAAGGAGACATGCTCGAGACTGCCGTTGCTCGCATGTCCATTTGCAAATTGTCCAGAAATCTCGGTGGAAGATGTGAGAGATCCGTTCTGATTATACTGGCCAGATAAAGAATGGTTCTTTCCACTTGATTCCTTATTACCATTGCTGCTACTACTATTCTGGGTTGTTCCATGAGAATTAACAAGGCTGCAATTGTCTTCGCTACCGCTGTTGCCAATCTGTGACTCCGATTCGCTGTATCGGTCAACTGGAATCAAGTTTAGAATGGGAGAAACCGCGATCCACGACCTTTGATCGATAACTGTTCGACTTATCTACTTGCAATTTGATCAATGATTGCGTAAGCGTTTGCCGTTCAATAATGATGTTGATGATGATGATGATGATGATGATCATTTATTTGATCGATTAAACGATTAGGAAGATTCAAAGATCAATTCATAATGTTATCAAGTATTGTATCAGAAACTGTCTAAACAATTACAGAGTACAAATACAATTTGCTTTCATATAAGCACAGAGGTTTCATTAAACTCTTATAGATCTTTCAAATATCTGTATGTGTAAATAATCTTTAACTGGAATTATTTAATCGATCAAAATCTATGCTTTTATATAACTTTTACCGCTTATGTGGAAAAATCTAAAAGCAAATATAGCGAATATAGCAAATATGTGAAAGTGCATTATCATTTGCTATGATTTTTATGAAACTGAAAAGAAAACCATACATGTAATTGGTAAAACACTTCAAAATCAAAATCTAAATCTAAATGCTATTTTACATAATTCTTTTAGGCACATGTTGAATTTTAAAAAAAGTTGTTTAAGAATATAAAAGAAATTTTCTTGTTACATCCACATTAATATACAGAAAACATGAATTTATTTCAAGCTCAGATACAGAGGAAAGATAAATCTAGAAAATAAAGTAACAATGCCAAGCTAATGTTTTCTACATTTTCAATGTGTACAAGAAAAGCAAATTACAAACATACTACTGACATACATATAGAATATAGAAGAAAGCAAAATAGTAGACAGAATGTTCAAATTAAGCATTAAACTTTTTATAAAACTTCTGGAAATTGGTAACAGAAATAGATAAATATAAACGAAAACAAATAGAAAAAAAAAAATTTTTCATTTTAATTAAAATTTTAAGTGCTACACTAATCGTAAATTTTTCTAAGGAAGTTCAAAATAAATTACAAACATAGACTAAGCAAAGAAAAAGAATAAATTAAAATTTATAATATACGGAAGAAAAAAAATTGTTTTTAAAAATTATTATATGTATATATTAACAGGATAGATTCCTTCGAATCTGTCGTTCATTCATCCAATCGTGCTTTACAACATTCCATATTTATTACAATTCTTGGAAGACAGTATGATTGAAACATTGAAGAGATAAAGAAACACAATCTGAAATAACTTAGCAAATAAAAAGAACTATTCTTAAGGAGAGGATAAAAGAGAAAAGTTGGAAAGGATGATGGGATGAAAACTAAAAATTGTATTCTTTCTTTTTTGCTTTTTAAAGAATTAACTATCTCAGGAATATCCATTGAGGTCCTTACTTTTTTCCTGGGTATTTTCGACCAGTCCGCTGACAGCCTGCAAATGTTTAATTTTCCATTGATTAAAATCATATTTTCTTCAAATATAACAAATATCCTAATCCTAAGTTATCTGCAGAGTAAAATTGTATATTTTTATATATCTTATGGCACAGGCTAAAGATAATCATATATTTCTCATTGTATCATTAATTTCATTAGACTCAAAAATCGTCCTTTTCAGACTTGACAATTATTTTAATGGAAATAGTTATAATAATCGTATTAGGTCATATCTATATTCCTATTAGAACTGAAACTTCAATTCCAAGTTAATTAATTCATTACTTACTGCCATAGAGGTGATTGATGATTTTGAAAAAAGCCTTTCTGCTTCTTTGAATTTCCTATTTCGTTTATCTGCTTTACTATTGGTATTTTTGTTGCTGGCCAAATATCTATCCCAACCACGTATTATATTACCATATAATTGCGTGTCTTCCAAATAACTACCCTCAAACGCATAAATTTGACGTTCTAAATTGGCAAGAGTATCCTGGAAAATTATAAAACTTTATATAAAACAATGAACAAAAACCAAAAGTAAACGATACACTAATTGTACATGATATCGATCGAATGATAAAAATTTTACTAGCAATGGCATGATAATAATTATAAGGTAAAAGTTAATGATCCAAAAATTTGTTGTAGTATACGCTACAATAAAAAGAATGTAGGTATATAATAATTAAACAACAACAACAACAACAACAACAACGATTTGGAGTATTGATGTAAGAAGTAGATTAAATAATATATATAGAGACAGAGAATGATTGTAGAAGAAAAAGATTAATATAACCTAAACATATCTGAACCTTAGCAAAATTATTTATCTTTTAGAACTTTCATTAGACAATTAATGATTACAGACGCATCTTAGTTTTCATGATGATGATAATGATATTAATTGTTCTAGATACAGCGTATGCAAACAGAACTTGGAAAAAAGAAGGAGGAATGCAGTCTGACAGATGCTTTCATACTTACAGCTATTTCAGCTTTTCGCTTGACTAATTCAGCGAGTTCTGCTCGCAAATCGACGGAGGATTTCGTCGACATTACGTATTTAAATAAATTAACAAAACAATAACAGGAGATTAAATTTCTTTGAGTAAAAAACACTTTCTTTATAAGTAACAAAACTTTCTGATTCACTTGAAGTTGCCTGTTACTTGAAGTCAGAATCAAAACATTGGTTATGCAATGGCGGCTATATCTGAATTATTGTATGTATGTACATACAACAATCATAATTTATGTAATAACAGTTTTACAAATGGTTTTATCTTGTATTTTTTTTTTTATATGAAGCAAGAATAATTGATAGCTATATCGTTTTTGCAGTTACTTTTTAGAATTACCTAGATAATATAGGTTACCCGTGAAACCTCGGCCTCTGTCGGCCTCTGCCCTTCATTTTCAACGTAATTATGTATGTACATACTTACTTAATTCTCAAATATTATTTATATATGGAGATATAAAGTCCAAGCAATGGCAGGTAATTTAATTTAACATAAAATTAAGTATATTAGCTTCTTTTGAAATTCTATTCTTTACCATTCATCTGCGCGCGCAAACGTTGATGATATTTTAAAAATTTAAACAATTGAAAATAAATGTCAAATACTTTGCGCGTTTTATTTTACTTGTTTTGAAATTTTTAGAGGCCGTACGAAACGATACGATGTTTTTCTGTTTTTGGAAAGATAAGAGAAAGGTATTAAGAATATTAACATTACTTCGAATTCATATACTTTAATCACTTTCTTGGATTTTCTAAAGATAAAGAGGTAGGTGTATATTGTTTAGTTTACTAATACATCTTATCATATTTTCTCCTCAGATAAAGACACTTGTATACAGAATATACAAGTTAAAGGAAAAATAAATTAAAAAATGCAAGACAATATATTTACATTCGTTTGTTCCACAATTTTACGAGGATAAAACATTTATGTAGTAAAAAGAGGGAAAAAATCAAGATGTAATGGATTTCGAAGAAAATCGTGGGAATATAATTATTCCTATTTACCACGAAGAAACATTACCGAAGTAAATCACGAAATAAGAAATTTCTCTATCCGTTTGTCCTCGAGTTTTTCATTACTATTCGTTTTTTCTTTCATTCAGGGTCACATATAGAAGAAGAAGAGGGAAAGTATGCAATTTCTCCCCTCCTGTGAATAATATGCGCCTTCTTGACACCTCTCGATGATATATGAAAGAGCACATGTCACCTGCTACTCATTACACCCACGTCACTCACTAATGTCCATTCGTAATTGTTTATTACAATATAAATATAAAGTTTCAACGTAACGTATCGTGTTTGATGTTGGTATCGAATCGAACGGTTTAACTAAGTACATATATACATACATAAGTGTAATGCAAAAAGTATCGGTTAGTTGGAAAAACAATGAATGGTAAAAGCGAAATGAAAAGCTCCAGTGAACCAATTAATTATGTAAGTTATTATCAGTTTTTATCAGTACGCATGTTTGATTATTGTTAGATACCATGTGCGACCTTGATCAGTTTCAGTTCTTTCAGAAACTTTGGAGAACCAGTATTGTTCATTGTCGAAGTTTAATAATCATTAGGTGTAATCATAATTCATTTGAAATGGTAAATTAAGCGATAGCGTATACACGTATATTACAAAATTACTTCATCCCTGAAAAGCAAGGCCTCGATATACATATGTACTAAGCTATTGAAATTTCCTATTAAAACATTGTAACAATATATTAATCGTATTCTTGTTGGAAATTAGATCGCAAATTGCTATTCGTCATGCGTTGTTATGTTCTTATACGTTAAGAAAAATACGTTGTAGATATGTACAGTGGAAAACGTGGAAATGAGAAAAAATTCAAACGTACGTTTAGAAAAAGGAAAAGGAAAAATCACATAGACTAGAATAGCATCATACATATCACGTAATAATTCGTTATCACTTCCGTTTGATGATTCTGATGTTTTGTTAGATTCGAAATATGTATCTCCGTGAAATTCTTTAATCCCACTACGGAACCACTTTACTTTCCTTTTCGCTTTCTCGTTTGACAGAATTTAAATCTTTAACAGTCGACTTGGAACTATGCATCTGAATACTTTCTTCTTCGCGTTATTAGCCCTGATTTTTCTATAATTTACATTCTAGTTTCTGTGTTTTTAAAGTTGAAAAAGTTGAAAAAGTTTCAACTTTCTGAGATATATGCGAATAATAATTATAATAATTATGATGATTGATTGAATATTTTCAAGATGGGAATGTATATAAAAAACTTGATGGAGGATAGAAATTCCGAGAGGAAAAATAATCAGGTATCAAAGCGTCGTATTGTTAAAAAAAAGTAGCATAATCTCTTAAAGCTATCTAAAGTGTTATTGCTGTAATTGAAACGAGTAATTTAAAAAGTGGTAAAAATAGTGGTAAGCCTTAGCTTTTTCATTTGAATTTTTTTGAAATGAATTTTTACCGTAGATTCGCTCAACGAATGTGACAGAGGAGATACATCAAGTGTCGAGAGAAAAACGAGGAGAACATTATGGAAAATTTAAAGGATTTCGTGGATGTACCATTTGGTTAACGGGACTTTCAGGCGCTGGCAAGACTTCCATTTCGTTTCACCTCGAGAATCACCTTGTTTCTCAGGTAAAACAATTTATTTCATCAAGATGAAGAAAAAAGAAAAGAAAAAGTAATGATTTTACAGAATTATATTAATTTATCTGTTCAGGGTATACCTGCATACAGTCTCGACGGTGACAACATACGTGGGGGTCTGAATCGAAACCTTGGCTTCAGCAAAGAGGATCGCGAAGAAAATGTACGAAGAGCGGCAGAAGTAGCAAAATTATTCGCAGATTGTGGAATAATTACCATCTGCAGCTTCGTTTCACCGTTCGAGGTTGATAGAAGACTGGCCAGAAGTATTCACGAGGAATTTAATTTAAGATTCTTTGAAATCTTTGTGCAAGCTTCGGTGGAGACCTGTGAAGCAAGGGATGTGAAAGGTCTCTATGAAAAGGCTAGAAAAGGTGTGATTAAAAGCTTCACTGGTATCGGTCAGGATTACGAGGCACCCAAGCATGCTGATTTTGTTGTAAATACCGAAGATCATAGTTTAGAAACTTCGAAGAAAATGGTCATTGATTTTCTTATCAAAGAAGGAATTATTCCAATGATACCGGAACCTGTCCAAGAATTGTTCGTCCCAGAGGAAAAACTGGAAGATGTGAAACGAGAGGCAGACAAACTTTTCAGTATGTTTCTATCGATGCTTGAATCTCAGATTATTTCACAATTGAATAATTGTTGAATTAATGTAAATTACTACGGATATTATGGATATTATACATATACATAGTTTGTACAGTATCCTGGTTCACGTTTTGTATTTGATATGTTCTGAATACCATTGGGTCATTAAACTCGGGATATATTAGATTTGTTGCATATCAAATGGCCGATTTCAACACGCAATGACCTAATACATGCGTGGTGGATTAACATTCGCGTAACTATAAATATATAGTATGTAAGTAGGTAGGGCTCTCATCGTCAGGGTGGGTCTACTTACTGTATTGTTCGTTTTCTAATATTTATATCAGTACAGCAGATAAGTACATTAATTCATCAATAATTAATGACACAGTACGAAGATATTAACGATCTTATTCTTTAACATATTTAGGTATTGAAATTAATGATATTGATTTGCAATGGATTCAAGTACTTGCCGAGGGTTGGGCAAGTCCACTCAGAGGTTTCATGAGAGAAGATCAATATCTAAAAGTAGGTGTTATTTATTTTTCAAAAGAAAAAGAGTCTTAGGAAAGAATATCTCGAATACACTTGTAATTGATTAATGATCGGAGTGGAAACTTTAAAAGATATAAAAAATTAATCTGTTCCGTATAAAGGTAATATGTACAATATCTAAAGCTTCTCGAAAGCCTCTTGTTTATTATCCGATATTTTCGACATTTGATAAGGCATCGATATACTATACATACTACTAATGTTTACTCGTGATAATTAATTATTGATCATCGATCATCGATCGTTTAATTAATCGATATAAAACAACTAGAAAGTTTAAAAAAAAAGAAATGTACTCGATCGTTTTATTAATGAAGTATAAAAACGTTCAAATTGTTTTTGATAGTGCCAGCACTTCAAGATCATCGAAGAAGGCCAAAGCAGCAGAGTCATTAATCAGTCGATACCAATCGTACTTCCGGTTACCACGGCTCAAAAAGAAAAATGTACAAATTCAACAGCGTTGACATTGAAGTATCAAGATCGAGATATTGCAATCTTAAGGAAACCGGAATTTTTCGCTCATCGAAAAGAAGAAAGGTTTGAAAACTTCTTATCGTTAATCAGAAATGAATTGTTGTATTCTTATTTGGAAAATGTTATTAGATGTTGTAGAGAATTTGGGACAAATGATCCTGGACACCCGTACGTAAGGATGATACATAATTCAGGTGATTGGCTAATTGGAGGCGAATTAGAAGTTTTTGAACGAATTCGATGGAACGATGGTCTCGATAAATACAGACTGACCCCTAATGAAATTCGAAAAATGTGTAAAAAAATGGGTGCCGATGCTGTTTTTGCTTTTCAATTAAGGAATCCGATACACAATGGCCATGCACTTTTAATGCAGGTTTGTAAAAACAATTAATACCTACCTAATAATAATAATTTTATTATTTAACAGGAAATAAGAACAATTAATTTACTAAAATTAATTTCAGGATACAAGAAGATACCTTGTAGAAGAACGTGCTTTCAAGAAACCAGTTCTTCTCTTACATCCTCTGGGAGGATGGACAAAAGAAGATGATGTACCATTGCCTGTAAGGATAAATCAACATCAAAGTGTTCTCGAAGAGGGTGTGTTACACAAGGACACTATACTTGCCATTTTTCCAAGCCCCATGCTCTATGCTGGACCTACAGAGGTATTACCAATCATGTTTTCTTATTTCTTCAATTAATAATCCAATTTATTATTTATATGTATGTACAGGTGCAATGGCATGCCAAAGCAAGAATGATGGCAGGAGCAACCTTTTATATCGTTGGACGAGATCCCGCGGGTCTGCCTCATCCTGATAAATCAAAAACACCAGATGGTATGATTAACACAATTATTTATACCAATTTCTCACTTCCGTATTTCCGTAATATGTATTTATGTAGTTGTGGAAATTTATAAACATTAGGCAATCTATACGACGGAACCCATGGGTCCAAAGTTTTATCGATGGCGCCAGGACTGGAGGGTCTTGAAATAATTCCGTTTAAAGTAGCGGCATATGACAATAGAGCGAGAAGAATGGCGTTCTTCGAACCAGAACGATCTCAGGACTTTAGTTTTATCTCTGGCACTAAAATGCGAGGTAACGCGCATTTACCTGTAGGTACTAATATGTATTAAGAATGTATAAAAATTAAGTTTCATTATTTTAGCTTTAGCGAAATCCGGTGAAAATCCACCGGAAGGATTCATGGCACCAAAAGCATGGCGAATCGTCGCGGATTATTATCAAGAAAAATTACGGAACAATTAACACTTGGAAAAACAGCACAACATATTTTTCGTTCAACTTTAATTTAATTACAATTAAAATGATAAACAATTAAATGGTTCGTCCTTTATAAAAGATCAAATTTACACCTGGTATAAATAAATATATCAAAGTAATATATTTTCTTTTCTCAATGTTCGTTAAAAATGATCCCTGTAAAGACGAGAATGAAGGATGAAAATAAATAAGTTTAATTTATACATATCGGTACGTATGGTATGTATATGTGTGTTCTTTTATACTTCTATCTATATCGTATAATTACGTTTATTGCGTTATCAGACACGAGAAGTTTGTAATCGAGCTTATGTACGTACGCCATTTTTTAACGTTTCTTCGTTTCTGCTTTTTCAAGAAAGACAATAAAGACAATAAAGACAATAAAGACAATAAAGACAATAAAGAAAGAAGAAGGTATTTATGTAGGTATTATGATTTGGATTTAGTCCGTTTAGTTTCTTTTCTTTTAATCTGGTACGCCTGTAAAAGTGAAATATCAAATTAAGGTGATGCGAGCGTATTAGAAAATATTTTTAATCAATTTTCCGCTGTTAAACTTGCCCTCCTCCTCCTCCTCCTCCTCCTCATCCGAATCGGATATTCGTGTAGCCTGTAAAGAGCTTTGCTTGGAAAGTGTTCTACCATGAGAACGAGGCCTAGCTGGTGGCGACTGTTTGTTCCAAAGTGCTTCTAGTTGATCAAAGTGTTGCGACTGAGCAAGAGCTGCCTGTTCTGGACCAAGTCCCGAGGGACTACTCGTTAATCCGACTTTGCTGATCTCATCCATTGACGCGCTTACGCTAAACCGTCGTTGGAGACCGTCATCCACCGATGATCTTAATACTCCTTAAATACATAAATACATAAATAATCGTTCATTTAACTTCTCCGATGCATTTTATAAATAAAGCTTTACAAGTTGATACCTGATGTAAGATGGCCATATTTTCTCCGCCACGTATCACTGTCCAACGATACCTCCTTCTTTAGGAGCCTCTTGTTGGGTCTCTTTGGGCCAGGAGGTCTCAAGTCTCTGATATCGCACCAAGGAGCCACGTAGTCTGGTAATTTAACGTACTGAGCCGGTGTATTGTAGAAACAGAGGATGGGCATGCATTTGTGTTCGAGCAGATGCAAAGAAAGTCTTGAAAGATCAGTCGCAAGTTCAACGCCCAACACTGGTACGTGCAACATAATACTGTTGAGGGGACAGCCTTTCTTCGTGTCCCAAATAATCAGACTCTTGTCTTCGCTTCCCGAAGCTGCAAGAGTACCGTCTCCGGATAACTTTACACACGTGATGTATCCCAAATGACCGTTCAAAGTATGAAGATCCGAGCCAGTGTTGATGTCCCAAACGATCAGGTTGGCATCCTTCGAGCCGGACACCACGATGGACTTATCAAGGACGGATACCGCAACACATGTGACGTGATCTGTGTGTCCCACGAGAACCTGGAGGAAATTAGCGTTAATTTAGGCGTGGTTCTTAATAAAGAATAGAAGAACAGTCGCAAAAAAAATTGTCGAACCTGTGATAATTTACCACCAGCTAATTGCCAAACTTTTAAACTCATATCCCTGGATCCCGTGATCAATAATCTAGAATCAGGGCTAGCCACCAGGCAAGTAATATCTTGAGAATGCGATACTTGATATTTCTCTTCAGGACCGGCTCCTAAACTCACTATTCGCAGCTGATTGTCTCCCGTTCCACATATAGCGTACCTGAAAGTTACAGAGAAAGAAATTCCTCTGCCTACAGAACCAAGCCTAGAAAATCTGCAGATGGCAGATGGCAAATGTCTTGAGAAATTGAAGAATAGGTAGTACCTCATGTCAGAAGAAACAGTGAAACAACGACCAGGTCCACAGACGGATTGAATGAGGGTTCCTGTATCTGCTGCCCAAACGCGAATCGTACCAGCCCTGTCGGAACTGACTATTCGTCGACCATCGAACATGGCCGTAACTGCGGTAACCGGTGCTTGATGTTTAAAAGTAGCTACTACTAAACCCAATGTCAACCCCCAAACTCGGACTGTTTTGTCCTCGGAACCTATGTTGAAATCGTTAACATAACAATTATCAGGATAGAATTAAGGTAATAAGGATAACGCACCAGAAGCAACGAATAAACCGGAAGCTGAGAACGCGATGCACGTGATGCTAGCGATGTGACCTTCGAAGGTGGACAGCAACTCGTGTGTGTTCAGTTGCCATAGATTCACCAGGGAATCGACTCCACCAGTGACCGCCATTGCTCCGTCTCTAGATATATCTAAACACGAAATGGGAGCTGTGTGTGGATGCAATGATTCCTGCTTACTAGATTTTTGGACCTTCGCGTGTGCTTCTTCGCCTCGAAAGCTCCAATAAGTTACTCGATCACCGGAAGCCGTTATCAAGAAGTCATCTTTTTCTGTCACCTTTAAAGATGCTACTTGGTCAACAGGTGCAATATATGTATACATATATACGTATATGTAAGAATAAATAAGGATTTACTTTAACAGCGGTGACATCTGCCGAAGGATTCGCTGGCAGGGTTCTCGTCAACCTTCCACTATGCATATCAAAAACAGAAACTTTGCCCTTCGCTCCACCCGCGATCGCTCTTCTACAGTCCCTTGCCAAGCATATGCTCTTCACTTCGCCTTGATGCCCTCTCAACGTGTGAATCTCTGTTCCCGTGGCCAAAGATCTCAGGTATAGTTTCTGGTCCTCGCAAGCCGCCAACAGGAAGACAGAATCCGCTGACACGTCCAGCATCGTTACCGCAGATGGAAGAACGATACTCTTCAACAAGGTGAATCTCACCAGACACCATAAACAAACTGTACAATCAGATGAGCCGGATACGAGGATCTCCCCAGCTGAATCGACGAGAATCGAGTTCACTGGTCCTCTGTGATGATCCACCTTGATCAGAACGTCACCTGTTAGCAAGCTTGTGGCGATGATCCTAGAATCTTCGCCACCGCTGAAATAAAATTTAACAGAGTTGATTATACATATAATATGTATGTACATACACGCATAGTTGAGAATAAATTATTACGAACCTGACAATCACAGAATTCTTGAGGGCAGATGTCAAGCATAATACTGGAGCGATATGTTCCTGGATTCTCAGTTTCAAGGTAAATTCCTTCATGTCCCAGACTATGATCGAAGTGTCTTCAGAGCCAGTTAGCAAATACTGGGATTGTTGGGTTACCGCTAAGCAAGATATTGGACTCGAGTGGCCTAAAATATCTAATGTTATATAATGTATATAGAAAATAATAGAAAATATAAGAAAAAAATCAGAGCTTTACCTTTAAAAGTATGAACCAATTGTCCAGACATCACGTGCCAGAGTTGAGCATCACCTTGAAAAGGAACAACTATAACGTGTTGTCCAGAAGGTGCCGCTTCAACAAGTTTCACTCCTTGTGGACAAGATAATGTCCGAATTTGAAGAGGTAAAGGTGGTTGAAGCCAGCCATTTAATGGTACCAACAATGGTGCTGTATATCCATCGCACCAAGCCATTGCCGCAGTGACCATTCTGCTCACCTTAGGGGAATGATCTTATTCGAAATAAGACCGTTTTACGTAATCACACGCCATTAAAAGCGTAAGATAATGGAACTTTTCTCACCAAGTCACCACCATCTTCGGCCACAGGTCTCAGCCAGCAGATCAGCTGCGCTCCAAGTTGAAGAGGATCCCTTGTCAAAATATCACTCGACTTTCTTACGGTGTAATAGACCAATTCTAAATCTCTTTCTAGCAGGTATCTTCTCGAATGTTCCAAAACGCATCTTAAATAACTAACAGAAATCGTCTGTACAGCGGCAAGAAGAAAATCAAAAGCGCAGACAGCTAATTTCTTCAACTTTTCGACATCTCCGGCTCTTAATAAATGTAACCAAGCTTCTTCGACGTGTCTAATATTGTAAGCCGTGTCTTGAGATCTTGGTCGGCTTTGGAAAGGTGTCTCCTTCTTAGGAGTTTCTTCTTCAGGGGATGATTTGTCATCCTTGTCTTCGAAATCTTCGGTAAAGAAATGATTTGCCAACTCACCGTGATAACTCTTTAGGGTTTCTTGATTGGAGAAGTATCTTTTTCTAGCTAGATCGCGAATCGGATACTGCCAGGAGAACAGCAGTCTTCCACTTAATACTCGTACCTTGAACGAAGAAACGTATCAATTATAATTTCATCTTTTAACATGGAATCAAACTGATCATTAAAACTGATCACCTTTAGATATTCGTTAAACGTTCTTCTAACCAAATACCACGTTGAAAAATTGAACATTCCTTCTTGAAGAAACAAGGGTCCGTCGTCACCACCACCGGTGGGCATGATCATTTCGAGAACTTCAGTTTCGGATAAACCGTACTCTGTGCATGCCAAGATTGCACCGATTCTGTTGGCCGCACATTCTCCTATCAATCTTTCTAACGTGTCAAAAACGTTTTCACTTTCTTCAGAATCCAAACTTGAGTCTTGGAGTTCGATTAAAATCTCGTTACTTCGCAATCTTTCCTTTTGTACAGGGGTCAACCGCAGCATTTCGGGGGGAACTGCTGTGGTCACTAGCAAATGCACTCCTACAACAAGTTATGATAATTACTTAAATATAAATATCATTCTTTCGACTCGTTAACGAGGAGTTATTGGAAATTGAGGTGTTACAATTACCAGGAGGTAAATGTGTAGGTAACCATGAAAGAGCAGCAACGATATCACACTCGAGTGGATGCAATCGATGAAGATCATCGAGAAGTATCAGCAGTTGCTCCTTCAGCGGCTCCTCTTCGATCCGTCTGATAATTTGACCGAGCCAATTGTTCAAGTAAAGAGGATCGAACGATGCGTCTTTCGGAAGGTTTCCATCTAACACGCCAGACAGAAAGCCGACGTGTTGACAAAGCACTCGAAGCAATTCCAAGCTATACGCTGATCGAGGAGTGGAAGCACAAAGGCGAACCACTTTGAAAGTGGCAGAATCTAACCAAGATGAAGCGTCCGCGTAGATTCTTGAGAGCAAAGAAGACTTTCCCGAGTACTTGCCACCTTTTATCATTATCGGCCCATGTTTCTGCGATTTACCTGTTAACCAGCTTTCGTCATTACGAAACGAAACGAAACGAAGAAAAAGAATTGAGAAAAGAACAGATCAGAAAATTTACCAGCGATCAACAGCTGCTTTATTCGCTCTATATTCTCATTGTCCTCGGAAGCTTTCACATCTCTAAGAAGCGCGAGATGCATCAGACTCTCAGCATAAATCTCTTGCACCATTTTTTTCTTGCTTTTCATCTCTGGATCGGCTTCGATCGAAGCGTTAACTAACGTTTGTACACGATTCACCACCAAACGACAAAGATGTGCCAGATATCCTTTGTGGCTTCTATTGTCAGGATTAATACCGCCTGTCTTTTGTTCTACTTCTACGTTAATTATATTGTCAACTGGTAGATTACTAGTTACGAGAGATTTTAACGACGATACCGCTTTTGAACTTTTCTTTCCTTTCCAGCTACGCGTCACCGCTATAATGCCTTCTCCTGTCTCGTCTAATTCTATAAAATATACATATACATATACATATACATATGTATACGAAAGAAAGTAAAATTATTTGATAAAAACTTACTCAAAGCATATTCGAGCTGTCTCTCCGTGGTACTCTTTAATATATTTCTAATTTCTTCGTTGTCAGATTTTTCAGAAACGACGGATTCTATAGCTTTCTTCAGCGTTTCTCTTATAGTCGGTTCAGAATTTTGCCAACTGTCCTTTACGGTATCGTACCTGTCGAATATATTACCATATTACATATAAATCAATTTAACTATTAACTAAATCTCTGAAACACAAATACAAAATACAAAAGGTAAACATGAGGAAGACGTATGTAAGTAGTAAGTAGTAAGTAGACGTGGAGAACTGGTTCACAAAGAAATGAGAAGAAACCTATAAAAAGAAGAAATGAAATGGTACGTGAAACGAATTTAGATAATAATTTGTTTCAAATAAAAACAAAAATATGATCAAATTCCTAACGTTAATAAATTTATAAAAGCTTAAAATTTAATGAAAAGCACTGCGTAGGCGTTTCATCGATCTTTATTAATATGAAAAATGGCTAATTGTACGTTGGAAGGAACAATGCAAGAACGAAGACAATACAGATAGTAGAGAATTGTAAGTTCAGATTGGAGCAATAAAAGCAATGTCTCTCTTCTTTTTATCGCCATCTTCCACGCCTTTGCCATTTTCATTCCGCTTCTATGCAATAGCATAATAAAACTTAACTACCTGCCAGCCTTTAAGACGTAGCAATTACTATCCTGTTCGTAATATTCTTCCATCGCAGAGTAACGAGTGGAAAGAATTCCGTAAGTTTCCTCTGTCAGTCTCGTTGGCAGCCATCCAGTACTGTACTCGTCTCCTATTAGCAGCTTAACAAATAAAATATTCATTTTTCTTTCTTTCTTTCTTTCTTTCTTTCTTTCAAGCACATACATCGTTCAAAATATCGACAAATTTTATTTTCTTTCATTATTAACGACCACCTATCTTATAAAATAAGACTTCATTCTAGCTTCGTTTCTCTTTCAATCAACTTCCTCTCAGATTTCATTTTCACTTTGCCAGTAATTAATATAGATATTCTCTTGGGGTGTCTCGTTTCAGCTAAGTCGAAGGATAATATGGATCATCTGTCTTATCAATTCATAAAATCACAAGTTGCTTGTGAAAGTTATAAAAACGAGCAGCGGTCAATTTTAATAAAAAAATAAAAAAATTTATTTAGGGTAACATAAATCTTATTCTAAGCCATATAGTAAATGAATAATTACACGTGTTTAAAATGATTAAAACTTACCAAGAGAAAACAGCCTCTTGAATGTCGATAAGCAGCGTTTATTTCATCGAAAAAATGTTCGGCTAAGAATGGATTTCTATCAGGATTCACATTCGTTGCATAGTGCATATCCACCAATAGAACCTATATTGGTTTCCAATTTTTCATACAAGTATATTGGAAGAGATAAAAATAAAATATGATTGTATAAAAATTAAAAAGAATTCTCTTTTTCATACCTCGATTCCCATGTCATCATAAATCGACTGTAATTCCGGTCCGACTAGTTCTAAAAGTTGCTTCCGTTCCTCGATAAATTCTGAAAATATCGAAGAAAAGCCGAAAGTTATAAATTAATTGAAAAAATAATGCTTAAATACAAATATACGTACATGAATAAATACACGAACGTACGAACGAACGAACGTACGATTAATCTACTACTCTAGAATTCTCTACTTATATGTAACTCATAACGTGGAACTATTATTTTCCAGTGAAAAATTTTGCAATTTCATCGTTTTTATATTGGTCCAGAAATATGTATAAAAACTTGACGACACCGGAAGGGAAGCGTTCTCGGGACGTAAGTTTATTGGTACATTTTTACAGAAAATTGGATTTTTCGTTTTCTAAAGTAACAGAAAATAAAAAAGAATATGAAATAAAAATAAAAAACTATCAGAAAATTAGCTTGTACAGGCTGTAGGTAAAAATAAAATAAAATAAAATAAAATGGATATACATATGATAAAGCACGTCGTATAGGTGCGACCAAACAAAGTGGAAGATAAAAGTGAATCCAAGGATGAATGGACAATTGTATATTGTACATACAAACGCAGACAAACAAGTGACAAATACTTTATTGGACAATTGACAGGTTCCTTTATTAACACACGTTCGTGTTTAATTGATTCCATTTTATTTTACTACTGATGCGATGCGTGCGAAGAATCTTATTGTTCTTCACTCGCATATTAACAGCCAATAAACCGTTTGTAGCGATAATCACTTTCACGTTAACGATAAAACAATTAACTTTTTCATTTACAACATCGATAATTTTCATCATCGATACAATTAAATGGTGATGGCTGAATAAATGGTGACTTATACTGTGCAAAGAAATCTGAAATTCACCATCCAAGGGTTTAGAACTCAAGTCTGTACATTTGCAGGGTGTTCGACAACAGGTGGGCAAAATTTTAAGGGGTGATTCTAGGGATCATAAAAATAAGACGAAAATCAAGAACAACGAATTTTGTTTTCAGTAATTAACGTTTAAAAATTCGAGTAAAAAGCGCCTGAAACCTGCAATCCGCCTAGCACCGACGACTGAACGTCAGGTCAGCAGGGGTCGGTACAGTCATAACCAAGAATCGAAGCCGAATGCTGCAGTACCAAGAAACAGAATAGCACGAGGTAAGTTTCTACTATTCAACAATTCTTGGTTATGACTGTACCTTCCCCTGCTGACCTGACGTTCACTCGTCGGTGCTGGGCGGATTGCAGGTTTCAGGCGTTTTTTACTCGAATTTTTAAACGTTAATTACTGAAAACAAAATTCGTTATTCTTGATTTTCGTCTTATTTTTATGATTCCTAGAATCACCCCTTAAAATTTTGCCCACCTGTTGTCGAACACTCTGTATGTAGGTTTCGTTTGGTTAACAAGAATTTAGGGAGAGACACTCTTTCCCCTGCGCTTCTTTTTAACTAACGGAAGCCTAAATTTCACGTGGTTTTACGTGAACCACGTAAATACACACTAGTACATACATACAGTGAATAACAAAAGCATTCATACTTTTACTATTTGTATTTTACTATGTGTATTAAAAATAAGAGAAATATTGCTGATCATGAGTATGAAAACTTTGATGAGACACATTGTACATAGACATTCCTCATCTAATACACAAGCAATTAAATAAATAATAATAAAAATAAAAAAAACGCATACACGAAACAACATAACAATCGTGTTCACGTTGATTCACAGACAAACATATACATACATATATAAATATGCAGATTTCACTTTTGCAATTGTACCGCTATTTTCTCAATAGCACATCTAATGAGTTAATAAAAAATAGCGGTACACCAATACGTCATGTGTTAGAAATGCTGTGTACTTTTCAAATGACACATTTCCTTTGTACAGTGAAAAATAAATTCAGCAATTAGAGCAAAATTATCATTTGATAAAATGTGCCATTTGAGGTAAAGGGGTAAACATAGAAGAATATAAGACCAAAAAGATAAGACCGTTCCGTTCTCCAGCGATGAAGATTTTAATAAGCCTTGGAGCAGGTAAATTTTTCGGAGCTGGTCCACCCTTAATCACCCCTGCGATCAATTCCACTTCTAGATTCATTTTCGATGTTTCTTATCGTTAGTTTTTCAATTCAAACCAACATTCTTCCTTCTGAACAGAGTATTCTATTATTTATATTCAATTAAAATTCATTCTTTAAAAAACATTACCCTCGATAAAAAAGATAAAAAATTATTATAAGAGAAGAAGTTGAAATACTTGAAGTATAACATACCTTTGTTTAGAATCAATTTTTCTTCTGTTTTCCACTTTTCTTCCTTTGAAATATATTCCTCTCTTATTCTCAATGATAACAATAAAAACAGAGATTTTAATCTCTTTAAATGTGGACCCAATGGACACTAAACATTTTATATAATTATACAATTATTCATTTATTTAACATCTACATATACTTTCTCAAACGTGTATGTTATATAACCACTAATTGATTGTATCCGTTATTCTTTCTTTCTTTCTTCCTTTCTTAATTAATACAATTAAAATATTCGTTTCTCTTTTTTCATTTCACAATACTTTAAACACCAAATATTTCTTAAGATCAACCGCGATTTCGATGAATGTATATTCTTTTCAGTCGTCAATAGAAATCTGATTTATACAACGTTGATTTGATTGATTAATTAGTTAATTAGGTAACTTTAGTGACGATTGTCCTCGCGTTTATTTTTTCTTCTTTTTATTGTACTTTTCTTTAAAGTGATTTTTCTATCATCGTTTCTTTTCTTCTCTTTTCTTTTTTATTTCATTTTCTTTTTCTCTTTCTTTTTCTTTTACTTTTTGTTAAATAATCTTTGTACTGAAATTTTGTATTGCTGACTAATGGTCCTGGTCAAATAACGAGTGTAATATTCATCTTCTTTTAGTAATTTCCTCCTTGACTTTTACTTCGTTGACTACGTTGAGCCCATTTTCGAATATTCTTAAGAAATCTGTAACAGAAAAAAGTAAAAAAAAAAAGAAATGTGGAAATAGATGAATAGATTCTATATACGTATTAGTCAGAAATATAACCCATTCTGAAGGGAATAAGAATAAGACGAAAAAAAAGAAAAAAGAAAAAAGAAAAAAGAAAAAAAAATGGAAGGTATTTTCTAACTGAAACAGCTCGTTTTATTTGCTAAGACATTTGTTAGATCGTTTTATTTGGTAAGATCTAGAACCAAGATTGAAGAAAAGTTGCAGGAATAGCAATTACTGGAAAACCCTCGAATGACTTTTTTTCTTTTTATAAAACTATCAACTGGAATCTTACGGTGGAATTGTTTGTTAAGTTCGTTATAGAAGTTTCTTCAGGTATACTTGAGGAATATTTTATTCCTTTGAAAATTTAAAGATGAGAAGAAAGTGAAGAAATGAAATTTATATCGAAAAAAAGTTTGTATTAATATATCTACTTCTTTCTTTTGTCGATTACGCTGGCTTGATAGATATTGGTATTTGATTGACTAATCTACGATATTAGAGCATTTTTCCCCACTACATAGATACATAGATACATACATATGTAAGTATATAGGTAGTAATGTGGTAGGTAAAGTTGATTATTGTGTGACCCAGCCAGCAATGGGTTACAAAGGAGAGGGTCTTTTGAAGGTAGCCATCCTATTATAATAGGTCGATATTGAACAGCAGAACTGTAGGCATCGACAGGTCCAATGTTCCCTTCTTGTTGAAAATTCCATCAGAATTTCTTAACACGTGCCTACTATTCGTCTTGTTTCATGAAATTATGCAAAAAGAATGATTGAATTCGGTTTAGTTTTCCCTGTTCGACAGTCCGAAAATGTCCCATTTCAATTTTAATGGATTTCAAGTTCCGGGAATTTTCCAAAGGACCTTGTTAACCGGATGTTCCAGCACTCTGGCAAGTGGGTTCTTGTTGCTGACATCGAGTGTGTACTCGTACATAGGTATACGATGCGATTATTATCGATAATTGCTAGGAGACATTGCATTCTTCGAGCAACGGTAAAGAAGCTAAAATGTTGGTAAATAGAAAATCACCCACTTTTTCCGGTCAAACCTTCCCACTATGGCTACATACATATATAAGAATGGTCTTTTATGTATTCGGTAATGCAACGAATTCGATTATGCAACGGGGTTGATGAATTTCTAACGCTGTATCGACACGGTTCAATGCGTTTCATTAACGTTTCATTGAATTTAATTAAAAGGTACGGATGTGTAACGCGATTAATTACGTATAGAAAGATTTGAAAAAATTTACAAAGGTCGTTTAATAAATTTAAAATAAAATCCAAGGACACAGGATCGATTAATGGCCGATGCAGTGATTGATGATAGGAAAATTCAGTGAGCTAGGAAAATTGGCTCGATTTCAATAATTGAAATGAAGAAATAAAAATAAAACGATGACTGGTCGATGCAGCGTTCCAACGAAACGGGGAGAAAAGTGAATTACATATGTACACACATATCAGTAAAATGCTCTTCAACAACAGAAGAGAGCATCTCTATTCAGACAATTTCATTTACATTTCGACCGAACGATTTCGCGGAACAGTTTATAAACGAATACAGCAGATTTGTTTTTTCTAATATACATACATATGTATGTATCATACCTCGACCATGAGTCAGGAAGCGAAAGCATAAAATGAAATCTAATGATAATGCGTTGAATTTTGATGGTAAATTATAATCCTAACAGCTTCGGTAAGAATTGGAACAGTAGATCGAAATGTCAAACACAATAATATATCTCTATTCCGCAGCCGTGTAGCCGTGTAACCGTCTCTTATCACAGCTGACTCAAAGTGGTTCTTCTCGGTATACAAAATTTACCCAACTCTATTGGGAGCTTCTATCCACTGTGTTAAACTTCCGAGTTTAGATAGTTTTCCTTACACTATCCCAGTTATTGCATCCAGTTAGTGCATCCAAGCAAGACACATTTTTCTTTACCAATGTATTATATTTATAGGTAAAGCGAGTTGTTGCCAACACATGCACCTTGCCACCTGGTGAACCCCTGAACTTTTGACCCCGACCAACCTGACCAAGATGCATACAACCAGTGCACACGTTCGCGTAATTTACTTCAATCCAATTATTTCCCCTTTTATATTTGTTGTAATTGAAAACATTATGTAATCGGAAACAATAACGAAGCTTTTTCCCTCCCAAATTCATCTTTTTTCTGGCTTTGTTCAATCTGTTTCAAAGCGGACAAGCAAAAACCGTCACCGTCACACACTGTCGATGAAAGAAAATCATTTCTCATGTGTTCCTTGGCAATATTGAAAACGGCAGGCGGGCACAATCCGTCTGCCACAGCCTTTTCTTTTTTTAATAAAATATTCAATAGAAAAGGGAGATATCACCTCGGAAAGAGATCTCTTTTCTCTACATATTATGGCTGGTCCATAAGAAAATTTTAAATACCTCAATGATTTATTCGATCATCGTATTAAAGTATGTATGTACAACTTATACTGATAACTTGGTAGAAAAACAAGATGTTATTTATAATAAATAATAAAAAAGAGAAGAAAGAGGGTGAGAGATACAGTTTGTAATGATAAACAAACGTACCTTATTTTTAGCAAATACTAGCACATATCAAATGATGGATTTTCACCTAACGATAAGAGTATTGGCATTTTAAGGCTTCAAATTTTACGAAACTGACTACATTATAAACAATTTCTATTACATTTGTAAAACAGAACGGATTAATAAGCAAATTACTGTTGTGACTAAAATCAATAGTAATGATACAATTAAACATGAAATTTACAAAAAGCTACATTGCCTTATCGTTAGTGATATAATTTTCATTTCATCCTCAATGTAATTAAACAAAACTCTTTTATTAATACACTTTAAAAATGTACAATTTTATGAAGAAATATCTTAAAAATGTTTCATTTAAGAAATTACAATTCTTATTAATAATAAAAGATACTAAAATATCTTAATATTTCTCTAATTATTCTTTCAAGCTATTCTTTTATTCGTTTATGCTTTTGTGTGAATCTTCCATTGATCCAATAAAAAGCAACTGTAAGGGTCGAGCATAAATATGTAGATACATAAAAAGAGTCATTGTATTTATTTACTTATCGTTAAATTACAAAACAAAGAGAAGACAAAAGATGAAACAACCTTCGTATGGAAAAACCCTAAGCGCCACCTATCTATTAATAAGCGATAATAATTTTTGTTTTTTTCTCTTTTTTTTTTTTGTTTTTTAATTCATCGTGTCAAGAAATAATTACCGCGTCGGTAATACCGCCAATTATCTTCTTCCTATCGATCGGTAAGAAGGAGTCAAAATGGCGGTAGTGGGGGGTGTTTATCGAGCTAAGGGTGCCTCAAAAAAGAACAATCCTGATTCCACAAAATAACAATCACGTTCGCAGCATCTTTATCCCGCGAAAGTTTTAATAAAAATAATCATTTGAAACGTGAGGATTAAACCAGCAGAAAATACAGAGTGCGGTATAAATGTAATCAGTGGAAAGTGATACAAAGGAAATTAGAAATACAAATCAGAATGAAAAGCCACTTACCGGTCTGTCGTCTCAGCTGCGATAAAGCCTCTGTCCCCTCGCTACGGTCGCCGCACTACTACTGACTCCAGCACCCCGCTCTACTAAAGCGATAGGTCGACGCGCATGCGCACCAACTACGTTTACCTGGGGACAGGTTGATCAAGTGCCATCTGCTGGAGGGTTGATAGAGTGTAACTTCCGCGCTTTATCATTCCTTTTAAGAAAACCACATACATTAAACATATGTAAATAAGTACATATACACACACACACAACACACATACGCAATGCTGCATCAGAAGTGTGACGTAAACGCACAACTGCGATGCATACGACGTGCAACGCATAAACGCGACGCGTATGCGCGCAACATGCACGCGCATCACTTTTCAAATTATGCTACAAGCTCGTTCACCTTCGGAACCTTTCGGTCGTCTTCGACACGAGTTTCATTTCTTTCAATTTCTTTTTCTTCTTCCTTCTTTTTATCTTCTTTTTCTTCTTAAATAAAGTTTCAAAATAAACAGCTGTATAAGTAAGAATTAAATACTGATTTAACTTTCATTAACTTACATATAAGTAATCATTCAACTGCAAAGAATTATGTTTTGTCAGAAATTTTAAAATCAACTCGCACACTTTTCCATTTCCATTCAATTACGTAATATCTATTTACTGTAATTGAAAAAGTATTATTCTCCAGTGCCGTTAACGAGGATTTTGAATCTGAAACAGATGCAATTAATATCATAGAACTATTAACGAAAATTTCGCAAAAATAAAATAAAAAAATACATACATGAATATTGTATTGAAAGATGCATCTAAAATATCTTAAAATAATTTTATTAAGTTATCAATAATAAAATCATTAACACGACAATATTATAAATTTTAATACAAACATTAAACGTTAATTTTAGTAAAGCTAATGTAATATAATATAATGTGATATAATATTAAGATTAAGATTAAGATTAAGATTAAGATTAATATTAATATTAATATTAATGTGAAATAATTTCTTACCAAATATAATATTTTTTTAACTAAATTGATGATTTTAAAAATCTTTCTTTCCCATGAATTTGATAGATCACTATAATCTCTTAAAATAATTTACATTATTCTTGTCCATAATATTCGAAACACACAATGGAGAGAAAATACCAAAATAAAAAATTATTTACAATAACTCGAAACTTATAACTACACAACAATTATTATTTACAACAAAATCTAATTGTAAGTTCAAGTAATCGTAGTAGCTTTCCATTCTCATTTATAGTATAGCTGAGAATAATTTTCATAATTTTTAAAAGAAAAATTCTATAAAAATGTAGCTCACTATTTACGATAAATGTTTTATTGAAATATTGTCTTTCCATAGATAAAAAAGTTGAAATATTTTTATTAAATATATCAACTTATTAATTTTATGATTACTGAATCACATTTATTAAATTTGAAATTTGTCAAATGATAAAAAGAACTTTGTTCAAATGTAAAATTATATTACTTATATATAACTGTTTATAAAAAGAAAACAATTGTAATTTATATCATTTATACATGTAATATAATTGTAAAGGTACATAGTAATCAAATATTTTTCACCAATTTCTAAACACTGTATCTGAAATATTGGTGCCCCCAGACTTTTTATTTGATTCTTAATAATTTTGAATATAAGAAATGAGATTATACATATAATTTCAATGTATACGGTAATTTTACGTGACAAAATCTACAAGTTATTACAACTTTCCTTGAAAAAAAAAAAAAGAAAAAAAAATTTTAAAACAGTACTACGAGTTTTATTTTCGCACTTTTCAGAGCGCAGTTTATAATTTTAAACAATTTACATGATCTTTCTACCTCCTGTCTTTTTTCTTCACTTGAAATTCATTCTGAATCTAAGAAAAGTATTTGAGTGTTCATCTCCTTTTTTTTTTGGCAGCATTGATGGTATGAGAAATAGAACTTTGTAAATCCCCAATTTCTCTGCACAGACTTATCTCGAATTAACAGAGTGAAACTTTATCGTTTATACTCATATACATATACGTACACATACACACACATACACACACACACGCTCGCATCATATGTATAACATACGTATATCTTTGATGCCTTTCTGCAAAAGCATTTATATGCAATCGCATTCAATTTCTGAGACTGTATTTCTGTGTACTATCATATTTTGCATTATTTATGATTATGTGAAAAATTAATAGAAACAATTTAAAACTACATAGCTATTCTCATGCATTTTATCTTAAAGCATATTCTACACACATATGGGATACCTAAATAATTAATTCATTTTTACTAAGCTTGATTTATAAATACAGTATTAAAATATCAATAAACAGAAATCATTTTGCTACTTTTAATTTCCATACTTCAGATAAGATTAATATAAATTTTCACTTGCATTCCTATGCATCTTTCTAAATACGTCGTGTATGTGCTTTATATAACCAGATAGAGTTAAAAAAAATTTCTTTTTCTTTTTGTAAATATTACCTTTCTTACTTTGTTAATTCGAGGTCAGTCTATACATATACATGCATAAATACATACACGGAATGTCCAATTAAACACGATAAACAAGTACAATATAATAGAAATCTTAAGAAAAAGATGCTGATAACTATTTAATCGTTCATTCTTCATAAGATTATTAATTAACAAAATAATTGTACTTCTTTACCACATTCAGATGAATATTCTGTAGTAACATATGCATAGATTGCTTCAAAGGCGGTGGTATATTCAACAAATGTAAAGTTCTTGCATAAAAAATAAGATGATATTTCTTAACACTTCCCTGTAATTTTTACTTAATAGTTTAAACGACAATTATCAATCAAAATAAGTACGCAAAATATGAAGATAATTGTATTATATTATATTATATGATTCTTATAATCCTGTGTAATTTTTATGTATTCAAAGTAGAGATGTATTAATTTGAAATTTTATAGCTTAGATGATATTGTAATTGAAAATCGAAAAATCGAAAATCGAAAAATCGAAAATCGAAAAATCGCCAAACAGAAATTTAACGAGTATTACTATTATAAAACATATTGAAACATAACATTATCGGATTCTTTCTAATGTAATTATAGTTTTTAAAAGTTAATAGGGTCTGGTTAAAAAAGCATTAAAACTGATCTTATTTTTGGCGTAGAATTTTTTCTTTCTCGGATACACCATACCTTATGAAATATTGCTTTATATTTATGGAATTAATAAATCTAATTAATAATTTATTATAAAATTTCTGGTTGAAGACGCAGAGAACTAATAATTATTTACAAAATGATTTGAATCCAAAAGGAGACTATTTTGTAACGTACCTAATTAATTAAAAAAGAAATTTTTAAAACAGTTTCATAAAATACTACACACTTGTAAGTAGAAAAAAGTTTTCAAAATCAGTAAATCAGTATCTGAATTGAAATACCTAAAAGTTTCAGAAGATTAAATAATAAAATCGAATGATTACAAATTATTTTTAAAGTGGAGAAATATTAGAAAGATGATGTTTCTTGAAATTTGCAACTGAAAAGAATAACAATAATTATTATAATAATTGTTCTAATAGTAATAAAACAGTAACTACAATTGAATTATACTTAAATGCTTTAACATTTCTTAAAACAATAATAATAACATTCATTCCTACATACGTATACGTACATATATGTATGGTTTTCATATCCCTAAGTGTTCCATTCTAATTAACCGATTGAACAATCGTTTTAAGAGGTTCGCAGTTTTGAACACAGTTCACGATTGTTAAACACTTTCACTGTATGTAATCAACAATAGCTTCTTCTTTTTTATTATCTTTATACGTTTGCTTATCTTGTTTCCATCTAATTCCGAATTACTTTTTTTTATTATTATTTCACTTGAGTCTTAAGATGTTGCAAGAATTCATAATAACTCAGAGAATTCTCGAAACGATCTTCAACTAATCGTTCAATAAAGAGTGTTCTGAAGTGACTGTCATCTCTAGAAATTAAAAAAGAATAGAATTATAAATATTCTGTTTAGAGTTTAATAGTATACATACGTCGTATACGCCTTGATCTATAAATTTAATTAGTTCAATGAAACCAACTTAACACTTAATATAATTTATCAGGCGTATTTTACGGTTGTAGAAACCTTTTAGTATCATTCTCAAGGTACTTGTCAATTTCTGCTTATATCGAGTTAACGATATTTCAAATTAACAACAATTCTCTAAATTAGTGTTTGCGCTATATTAAAAATTTTTCAAGTTCCTCAAGAGAGCGTTTAAACTAAATTTAAAATGACATGACATATGTATATGTATACAACAAAGAACGAAACTCAACTCACCGAATAATTTGTACAGTGGCAGGGTAAGGCTTTTCTTCTTGTAAACTAAATACAAAATTGCGTAACCTTTCGCTTTCAGCCGTCTCAATTTCTGGTAATCATACTAAAAAATAATATTTTTTTCACGATGTACTAGTATTTATCACATATACTAGTATTTTTTATAACAAATTATTATAGAATTGTTTTAAAACATTTTATCATAGAATAATCATAGATATAAACTTACAAGTTCTTCGGGTATTGAAGCAAAAGCAGAAGCTCCAAGTATATTGCAACAAAATGAAGGGTGAATATTTTACCAATTAAAATAAATATCGATCACCAGCATCCATCAAGAAAGCTCCCCTAGAATCAAGTTTCTCAGCAGGAAAGATGCAATCTGGGTGGTTGTGGACAAAGTTTCCCATCGATATCTTTCAAATTCCGGTCATCAAGCGCATGAATAGGATAAAGGTCTGGGTAAATTGTCTGAATTAATTGAAATAGTGGCAGAGTTTTCAACTGGCACATTGCAAAGACTCGATCATCAAGTCTTGTATTCGTTCCCGATCTGAAGGCAACCTGAAAAGGAAAGCAAAATCACTTTCTTTTCCGACTTCGTTATATACTTTTATACTTTTAATAAAGTGTTAATTGTATCAGACATTAAATATTTTAAATATCTTTATACTTACGTATTTGAGCAAAGCAATAATATAAAGGGGCAGTAACTTTAAGCTCGCAGGAGCAACAAGTCCACCAGGGGCCGTTGACTGAGACAATTTATAGGCTGACAATACATCTATAGCCACGTTTATCAAAGCATCTCTTGCATCGGATAAAGATGACTGCTGAGACCTGTCTACAGCTATAACAGAATAAATAATAAAAAGAAATTTAAAAAGAATGTTTAAAAAAATTAAGTAACTTGTGTCCAGTTTGTCGGAGAAAAGATACCTTACCCATTTTAGAAAGTAGGCCTGCTATACATTGTTGATCAGCAGAATGAAGAACATCAGATAAAGTGGACACTACTGGTAGGCACAATGTGTGTACCCTAATTCTTCTTTCCCCTGAAACATACATTTTTAACTCAATCCCTTTTTTTTTGTAACAGTTAAACAAATTTAACAAATATACGCTTAATACCGATCAAAAGAGTAATTATATGAATTGTTATTTGATTTGAAAATTACCTTTACTTGATGTATAAAGTAGAGCTGCCTGAAAACACACGTTCTGAATATCTGAAAGGTTTTCCTCAATAGAAATTTGCATTCCAAAGCCAGCATCTGGATTAACGTTAGGTAAACTAAGAAGGTCAGTCGATCTAACAAAGAAATTTCCATGAAAGTATGAATACTCAAACCACGTGTGCATCGTATCTCATGACTGCTTCAAACCAATCTTTCGAGTAAGATAACGTCTGAGTATTCTATCGAGAGTTTCTGCATTCTGTGATTTTGATCCTCGGAACAGAGGAAGGTGATATTATACATCCTCCAGAAATTTACCCATACCCGCTGCAACAAAAATTTTGTTAAAAACAATTTTTATACAATTAATAAATGAAATGAAATAAATGAAATAAAATGAAATAAAATGAAATAAAATGAAATAAATGAAATAAAATGAAATAAAATGAACTAAATAAAATAATTAAGATATTTACAAGAGTGGCTAAATCGCAATATTGACTGTTCAACAGAATAAGTCGACAGCAATTTGTTGTCCACTGCAATCTACTGCCAATCTCTGATAGAAATCTGTAACTGGGTTCAAGTGTGGTACATCTTTGCTTGATCTACTATTTGGATCTTCTCTTGCTTGCAAAAGTCAGGGCCGAGGTTTGGTAAACAGGTTTGGAAAACAGTCACCCGTCCACCAGTTGGCGACTAAAATAAAATTATGTTGATATTTTAACAACTTCTAATCGTATTTTTAATCGTACTGTTCTCTAATTTACCATAAGTTTATATGCTGCTTGTAATGCTGCACCTAAAGCGCTACTTGTATCATGAGTCCCTTGAAATTTCGTTGGTAATTGAGCCAACAAATCTCTCACTAATTCCTCTCGTTCTTTTAAATTAACGATAGATTGTCCGGGCATGGAAGAATCCATCTGCAGAAAATGTCTTATTATTATTACACATATATGTACATACACGGTAATAATTCAACCGTAACAATTACATATAAATCATTTAGAATTACCATCTATATCGAGCTAATCATTTCCTGAGGTTGCGATACATTGTCGGGTATGCCAAAGAAATGTATCGCAGAATCTTACTGCCAGGAATCCAATTTGTGTTCTGCTATCACCAGGCAACTTGGATAATTCCTCGGAAATTACGTTGCAGACTATGCTCAAATAACCACTCTCTACTGCCAGTCTTGAAACATCCAAACCCAAATAGATACACGGCTGGCTGTGGTGGACGTAGCTGAAACATTTTTATACCATTACATGTCCATCCATTTTGCTACAGCTGTTGTAATTTAATGCTAGTATGTGATAATTTTAATCAAATATTTCTTATTCTTACCCTATATTCACTAGGGCAATAAATTCTATTGTACTGGTATTACTTCTGGACGTCTTGATGGATCTCCGTTATGACTTTTGTTACAGGATCAACTTGAAATTCGTCTGGTACTGGAACAATATTAAATTAAAATTCAAACTGTTTAATACAAGCACCAGTTTACCAGTACACACCAAAATTACAGTTCTGGAAATTTATACTCACATTCATTTACTCTGTAACACAGGTTACACTTCCACCTTTTTGAATCATTGAATACACAAACGGATTGATATACGTTCTACAAGCACGGCATCGTACTATTGTGCTGCACTGTATTACTGGTAAATGCTGAAAATACAATATACATTATTACTTGAAATTATCAAATGTTTTATGTCAATTCCAATTAACAAGCAAAACATATAGCGTACATACATTTAAATCCTTAAAAGGATGTATTAACACTCCTAGAGGCAATCTGGACTTTTGTAGTAAAGAATTTGATTCGGGGATCTTTGTGAGTGTACACCGAAAAATACTGAAAAATTTAGTATGCAACAACATTTTAATATATGTATTATATTAAATGTTTATTTTATCATTAGATACATTTTGTATAAAAAACTTACTCTGGACTACAATTAACACTATCTAGAAACTCTTGGTGAAGTTTGATCTTTGGTGGTTCCACTTTTTCTGCAGGTAAAACATTTCTACATTGCAATAGATCAACAGTCTCCATTCCCTAAATAAAATATATTCAAGTAAGAATAAAAAGTAAAATAATATGCTCAACTTCAATAATTATTATTATTATTATATTATTATTATATTATTATTATTATTATTAAAAAAGTAAGAATTCCACTTACCCATAATTTATTATAACCGGCTTGTGCAACCGACATCATATCATTTGATTGTTCAAATGATTCATTTGCTCAGGATATGATCTGGGTATCGTTTGTTCATTGAATCTAGTGGTATATTTACAGGATTTGGTGGTTGACTTGGATACTGTAAAGCAAAAAAAAAAAATTACGTACAGATATTGCAAACAAATCTTTGTTAATAAAATGAAATTTAAAATGGAACCATTCTTTGTCCAGGAAATCCTATAGGTGCAGCTGGAATTTTTGGTTGAGTCTCTACGCTACCTACTGTCCTATAAGGCATTGTGTTTGGTACACTGGTAGCATGTTGTATACCGTACGTATTTTTGGATACATTCTTGATCCTCCCAAATTCTGTTGGTAAGACATTTGTCCTCTAGGCTGTTGCATAGTAGTCGGAATGATATTTTGTTCTTGCTGCTGCACGAACGTTTGCACACCTTTCACGGTACTTTGGCTATCAGTTTTGTAAAGTTTCGATCTGTATTTGCTGATCAATTGCGAATTTCCTTGTAATTTGTTAATTCATCTCTAGGTGGAGCTTGATGTTTTGTAACTGGCACTTGGAACTGATTCTGAACATTATACATTGGTGGATATTGTTGGTTGGCGATAACCCTTACTGGTGCTTGCGGTGCTGATGGTGGTGGTGGTAGTGGTGGTGGTGGTGGTGGTGGTTGTGGCATTGGCATTACACGGGTTCATTGAATTTTGTTGACCGTCATCGGAGGTACTAATGGACGTTGTAGGGTGTGTTATATTTGTTTATGAGACGATAGGAAGTTGGCGATGGGTCTCTTGAGGTTTCTCTAGATGGATCTCGCGATGACTGGGCTGACGAGGTACCTGAAATGAACGGGGACTTGTATGTATACAAGTAATATATACATATACGATAAGATAATACGACAAAAAGTGGTAAATTTATGATATATATTACCAGTAAAGTTATAATTCCTGGTTGCATGCCATATGGTGTGTCGCACTTGCCTGTCCATTTACCATCTGAGGGGGACCACTTTTTAAATTACCCCCCAATTACCATATGGACGATACTGATAGTCTGGGCTGTGACATATCGATGACTTCCAAATGTCGCTAAAAAAAAATGATACGTTTATATTATGTTACCATGTTTAAGACCAGTGACAAATGAATATTGTAATATTTAGCGCTACATAACAAGCCATTAAAATATGTATATATTTCTATTATAATTTTATACATAAGAATGCAACAAGCAAATAAAAAAATTAACTATATTTAATACATTAGATTTGACAATGTTGAAATGTGACATCCAAATAATTCAGTCTCTTATTCTCTATGATAACACAAAATAAAACATTAAATCGTGTTATTAAAATCATACTACCTGATAATCTAATAGTTGAAAACTAAAACTTAATCAACAATCTATACGATCAAATGAAATCTAACAAATCTATAATTAAATGTAAGTCGATATCTTAAACGCAACATCGATAATTAAATATATTGAATTCTCAAAGTTTATTCCCTGTAAAAAGAAGATACAGAACTCTAAAAATAAAATTGTTAAAAACCGAAAGTCAAGCTTGACAAGAATGCAAATACAAAATCATAATAATAAATAATAAGACAATAAAAAATCAATAACATAAAAAGAAAGAAATCAGAAAGCGATAAATACATTCTTAATAAAATGCAAGTTTTGCATAGAAGTGCAGTATAAAAAAAAAAATTCAAATATAGTAGTAATTGACAAATAATTAAATGGATAGTTAAAAACTTGCAATTAGATGAAAGAAAAGATTATTTTTTAAAGGAGTTTACAAAAATTAAGAAAGAAGAAGGATCGAAAGGTTAAAACGTCACGTCGAAACGAAGAGACCGAGAAATGTAGATCTCTTGTCAAGTTTTCTAATGCAAGACCATTTTCTCACCTTTTCGACGAGATAATCACGGCGAAGATGAACAAAATTTTAGACTTTACTGCACCATGAGACGTGCATTGCACTTTTTTTACTGTATAATTCGCCGTTAATTGTCGAAAAGACGTACCTCGTCGACGCGACACACAACATTACGTGGCAACTCTGATTGAAGCGCCATATTCGCCAAGTGGTCTCACCACGAACCACAACACACTTCAAATCAACTTGTGTTTCACAAGCAATAAAGTTAATAAAACTTTCTCTGTTACAGTAAAGTAATATAATTTTTGAATTTATTTTTAATATTAATCACATAATTGGTCACACAAAATATACTGTTTGGTCGATTTCTTAAAATTATGTATGTACATTTGATCATTTCTTTATAATTAATGAGTTTAACCATCAAATTTCAATGGAACAGTAAATAATTTGTGTAATTAATACATATACATACATACATACATACATACATACATACACAAATTACTTAATCATAACTAGCATTAATGACTTGATTATTCAATTAAATACTTAGCAAGATTTTGTTATAGATTTTTTATAATAGAAAACATGGACTGAGACCTAACGATCATTCTTATAAATAAAACATTCATATTATATTTATACCATTTAATTGAAATTGTAATGCTAAAAGATTGTTAGATAAGAAGAACACGAAGAATCATGTTTAAAATTGTATATTCCGCACACCTTACAAAAAATTGTAATTTTTTTTTTTTTTCCTCTGTATTCCTAGTAAGTACCTTATTAAATTATCTTGTCGCAAATTTTTTTCAACTTCTCTTGAAGACTTGAATCCTCTTTCACTCGAATCGTTTCTCGACATAACGTTATTAAATTAGTTTCACCAAGATGTTTTTCTTAATTGATCTGGAAATTTCATTTAAATACAAAAACAGTCAGAATGTATGAAAAATTAATGAAATGAAATATTAAATACCTGAATTAACAATATTAACCAACAGTGACAAAACATTATGTAAGATAGGTATTTCCAAACTGTGCTGAGGATTAAAAAATTTGCAAAGTTTTTCTCCTACGTCCGCCTCGAGAAGTGATTTTTCACATTCCTCTAAGGAAATTGTAGTTGTTATCATTAAACTAATTAAAGCTTCGTTTTGCATTAGAACATGTTGGGCTGTTAACATTTTAACTAAATGCTTTATCGCCCCATGTTCTATTACCGAAAGTGTTATCCCTTTATCCCTAATTTAAAAAATATAAAAATTAGTAACTTTTACTTGTGGTAAAACTGAATGTAGTACAAATAATTATAAAATATTCAATAAAACTGAATTGGATGAACAACCTGCTATTATTGATTAACCAAGCGATTAAGCGATTCGCTTCACCCTGAACTCCGGGATGTTCCTCAACTTCGCACCACTCGACAACCTTCTCTACTAAACCATCCTTTTTTCCTAATTCTATTGCAGCTTCAGCTGAAATAATCACTGTGGTTATCATAATTTTTATCGTTTAATTCATTTATAGGAAAAATAAATGAAATAGAATCTTACATTGACCATCGATAACGATTCTTAAAGTTCCTAATAACTTGAAGACCACAGGATACGACGAAATGTTTATCATTGGATATAAAATATTTAATAAACCGTCTTTTAATATTACAGGCTTATTATCCACAGGAATAACAAGATTTCTTAAAGCGCTAAGCAAAGCATGTTGAAACCTTATATCAGCAGTATCTGTATTATTATCTTGTAGCAATTTAAGAAGAGTACAATGAACATTTTGCGTAACCATAAGTTTGCAATGAGCATCGGTACGTGCAAAATTGCCCATTGCTAATACTGCTGTAATTTGTAAATCTCTATCTTCACTTTCAAGCCATTCGACCAGTTTTTTATATACAATACCGTTACTGTTATCGTAGAGGCTGTTCATACTGTCATCTGAAAGTAACTTCTATATCAATTAATATTTTCATCTTTAATTTTATTTTAACATACCTCCAGTCAAGACAAGAACAATTAAGTTGCAAGCTATCTTCAACACGCATCTAGTCTCTTCGTCTGTGCAATACGGACTATGTTTTTCCAAAAGTTTTAATAATAACTCACAGACACCTGCATTTGCAAGTAATAATTTTGCTTTTTCTGAAATTTTAAACACAGATTAATAAAGATTTAGTCAGTGAAAAAATTTAAAGCACATTTCAAAAATGATCTGAATACCATCTTCTGCTTGACCATGAAAAGTTCCAAACACATTTCAGAAAGTTCCGACGATGCATCAGTTCCCAAAATATCTACTAAAATTCTTGTAAGTCTTTCATCTAGAAACACTATGTTGGCATCATTCGATATTCCTAATATTAGAAGGGCATGCATCGCAGCTTCTCCACCTGTAGCTCCATCAATTTCCAGAATGCTGCATATAATTGGTACTATATCCTGTTGCAGTGCCTAAGAAAGTTTACCTATATTTTAACATATGGATAACCATGAATATACTAATTATAACATATCATTTCTACCTTGAGTAAAATCATTTAATTTATATTTTCCACATATTCTTATAAAACAGTTAATATATTGTGTTAACTACAATCATATTTAAAGTATTTATGACAATAATTACAAACTTACAGACTAGCATACCTATAATTCTTTAAATGTTAATAATTATGGTATAAATATAAAAATATCTAGTAAATACCACACCTCTTTGCGAAGAGATGGTCGATCGATAAGAAATTAAGTAAAAGTCCTACAGCAACATTACGAAGGAATGGTGCACCTTCTACGTTCTTTAGCGTCACACTTTTTTCCAATACTGCCAAAATCGACATCAATCCATTTTTATCTTCCACAAACTTTTTACCATTTTCTGTAATAGAAAATAAAACTTATCATCAGAATAAAACACGCTATCCCTTTCAGCATTAAATACTTTTCACGGATCAGATATTCCAGCAGATAAAAAAATAAGTAGAGGGAATTAGGACAAAATAAAAGTATTCTATTCTTTAGAAATAATAATATCAATAAAAGGTTGATATTAAAGGCAAGATTTATAAAAATATTAAACTCCTACAAGAAATCGTTAATATTGTTACATCATATTATAATAACGGTGGTTTTAATGTTAGCTACATACATGAACAAAATTGGGTCATTAGGGATTAAAGCTCCCTACCATTCTCGTAACAAATATTCCCAATGCCCTGGAAGTCTGCGTTAATACATCAACACGTTCGTCCTTTAAAAGATCTATTAACGCATTCACTAAATCTGTACTAGTGCATTTTTCTCTTCCTCTTTCACTTTTTGCAATCTCAGCAATTGCTTTAGCAGTTTTTGCAATAATTTCCTTGGATTCATGACGCAAAGAGTTAAAAAAACATCGTCTATCGTGAACTCTGTAGCCTCTAAAAGAAGAATAAAATTATCTTGTTATAGAACATTATAATTGGTATAAAATTATTTGGATAATAATTGGATAGAATACCTCCTATAGAAGTTTTGCTAACATTAACAATAGAATCTAAGACTTGAATTATGTCTTTGATCTCTTTTTCTGACTTTACAACAAATCGTAATTCTTCAACTAGCTTATCAATGTTGTGTTTCAGTTCACCTGGAAAACAAATATCTCGCAATATAACTGAATTCATTTTTTATAAAATTTATCATATTTCTTAATAAATAGAGACAGGCAAGAATAAATAAATTATCTTATATGTACATATGTTCCATATTGCTTTTATAACAAATTTTGAACAACTGTGTGAAGAAAATTTGTCTCCACGTATTTATACAACTTCTAATACATTACCTTCCATTATTACTTTTTTCTTTTTTAACTGTAATGAGCTGACTTTAAAAGATTTATACTTCTTTTACAAATTAACAACAAAACAAAGCTTTACTTAACATGAAAGAAACAACTTTGAAGGATTTTCCATAAATTATAAAACATTAGATAAGAAACTTGCGTTTTCCCTTTAAATTCCTTATATGAAACTTAATCCTATTTCACAGGTTGACATAAAATCGGTTACACTGATCGTGAAATAATTAAATGTAAAAAGAATGATATCTATAAAATGCAAGCCCTACAAATCTTAATTTAAATTTCTCCTATGTATGTTACATATGAATTGTATGCTAATTAATTGGCCCTCAATTTTAATTTAATTTTTCCAAATAAAATGAAAATTTCTTACATTGGTACTTTTGATTTCAAAAAGTAGCTAGTTTTAAAAAATTACTGATAACAATTATTTGACAACTTTAACAATAATCATTCTGTAACAGACAAGATAAACGATATTGAAATATTTGTAGTAGCCATAACTTTTTAAAATAAAAATGTATGAATAAAAAATACACTTCTATATATATATATATATATATATATGTATATTTTGTCTTGAATTGTTATTGATTTTTGATATTATTTGCTATTAAATAAACTGAATACGATGAAATTTTAGAATTCTCCAAGGAATTAAAATAAAGGTTATGTATTTACTTATTAGATCATCAGCATCAGCAACTATCGGTCATCTGGTAATCGTTGTATAAAGTTTGTTGTGAAAACTTTGTATTATTGTAATTTTAATAACAATACATATTTTAATAATAACTATAGAATAGTATAATGTAAAGTAACAATGACTTCTAATGAAGATGTAAGAAAAAAAAAGACAAATTGTATGGTAGGTATGTTATATAAATAATTGTTACATTAAGGCTATAATTGATATAAAATATAATTTAATTTTAGAAAAATTGTTATTAAATTATTCATTTGTTTCAGGTACATTATTCTTAGCTGGAATTGCAGGAATTTCTACTATGGTTGGGTTTGGCACTGCTTTAGCGTCAACTAGAAAACAAGATGCAAAAATTTTGAAGCAGGTCTTTATGAATCTGGAACTGCATTAGCTACAAAGGCCCTGATTCGGGGCTCTCTATGGGCAATCGGAGGTTGTGGATTGCTTTTCTTTGGTATTTGGAAGCTATCCGGTGCTAAAACTGCAGAAGAATTTCGATTAAAGGCTGGAAGTATTTTACCAAGGATACCAAAAAATAACCCACCACAGAGTAGAACTGAATTTGAAAACCTTACCGATTCCTTAGATATGTTTCTGAAGAGTGGGGTAAAGAAAGTAATATCATTTATTATATTGGCTAGTGTTAAAAGCAGTAAATAATTTTTTTATTAAATTACCTTAAAAGTCTTAACAGTAGTGTTTCAAAAATATTACTATTATCTCTGTTAATCAATTACATCATTATTTTCAGTTTACAAGCTGATTAAAAAAGATCATCTAGCCACAGGTTTCACAGAAACTATAAGTGTAAATGTTTGCGTTCTTTTAAAATGCAAAAATATCTGTTTATTACATTATAAATAGTATTTTTCATATAGCAGTATGTTTTATACTTATATGTATACGTTATTAACACATAAGATCTAAGATTTTGATTTGTAAATACTACATGTTACAATAAATAATTTTTGTCTATTGAACGTCATAAGTTGAAGAAAAAATGTTAAAAATTTATTTAACAGTGTCAATATCAACTTATTTATCTCTCCGTGACAATAATTAGTTTTTTTCTTTCTTTTCCGGTAAACATATAATTAGTTAATTTACATACGTAATTCACCTGACATTTATATTGGTCTAAGAAACTTGGCATCGTATGCATTATGTAAATTATTATTTTTTCATTCTATTGCATTTATAAATGTTATATTTTAATTATGCGTAGAATTAATAAACAAGTAAAATGTAATTCTTGTAAAATATTTAGATAATTTAATAATTGTCGTGATAATCAGTGAATTTATTAATTATACAACTCTACATAGAGTTGTTTATTATTTCTAAAGAAAAGCATAGAAATTTATGTATGTAGAGGAAAAGAATGTAAGAAAAAGTGTGAACAAAAATATTATTTAACAGGAAGATTAGGTAAAACATATATAACATACGATAATTAAGACTAAAACTATATTTTTATACCTCCAGTTATAAATTATTATTATTGTTGTTAATATACAATATTCATGTATAATAAAGAAAAAGCATAGATAATAACAAAAGAAATGATACTAACAAATTATACATTTGCTTCTTGTACGCTTGTTTATTCTATTATACACACATACAAAACGTACAGTTTTTCCCATTTTGCTTTCATTTTGCTTATTTGGAAAGAAGAAGAATCAAACCAAAAATGTTTTCTTCATTTATCTTGATAATGATGTTTTCTTTCATTCGATTGCACTTATTGCTAATTACGGAAGATAAATGTTCGCTATATAGAATTTATTATTAAACAGCCAGATGATATTATAGTAGCAGGCAAAATTCTTTTTTTTCTTCTGTATATATGTATATTTTACATTTAGTTTTTCTTTTTTTTTTCTCTGGAGCTTTCTCCATATTCATCGAATACTTTAACACACTGCAAGCAATACTCGTGGAAAATTGAAGAATTAGAAGATTCTAAGTGAAAATTCATGTTCTACTTAATTTAACAACGTTTTAATCTCTAACTTTTATTACTCGTTTGTCTCCTAAAAAACTATTTCTCGTTTCTTTTTAAAAAATTTCTTTCACTTGGAACTGTTATACAATTACTTGCAGAAAAATAACTCGGTAATTATAACATTTCCAATGACAGAGTAAATACAGTGTTTAATCGCAGTGCTACCTGTATCAATTACGAAAAGCAGGTTTCTTTTTCTGTTCTTGTCGGAATTATGATTAGACTGATTTGCAATAATGCTTCAATTTAATAATATTAAATTAAACAATTGAAGATTTCTTAATTCATACTTATGTTTATCGGTAATCGATGCATTGTTAGAAAGGATTTCCTATAAACTCGTACTCTTTTTTCTTTCTTTTTTTTTTTTTGTTACAGATAACTTGGGGGTACATAAATATTTTCATACGAACAATTCAATTCTTATCCACCAAATGAAACGCGTATATTTGACCATTATCATCGTTAGTGTAATAATTATTTAAGTATTTCAATTATTGAATCGAGCATAGTAGTAGTACATACTTTGGCAATATTTATTGATAAATAATCAACTATTGTGCCTTTCGTTGAACCGCGATATCCTTTTGTTATTTTATTTTATTTTATTTAAAAACTATCAGGAATATTTTGAGTTGAACAAAGAAAAGGAAGTTGGTGCGCAGGCTGTAATAATTACTATTGGTTTTTTTACAAATTCGCTACCTATTAAAGAGCTATGTATTAATCATAATTAAAATTATCCGAAAATCAGTTTGTAAGTGAAATAGTAAATGGGAGAATTTGTAAATGATACTGATAATATACATATATTAATCGTATTCATGCCCCCTATTGGTAATATTTGTGCGAATTAGAAGCAATATGGTAATTTATTAAAGAAAATTGAAAAAAAAAGAGAGAAAAGAAACACGGTTTAGTAGAAAGTGTTAAAAAAAATAATAAGATAGTTAATCAATTTCGGATATATAACTGCGCGTCGCGTCGATCAGCGGCATGGATAATTGTTTTATTTTAAATATAAAGATATTTTTTTCTAATACACTCTCATTTCACTTAACAAATGCTTTCATCCTGACCATGCGACTAGAATCGATCAGTTTATGTTTCAAGGGCGACCATCCCTACAAAGATGTCTATTAATTGATATTGTATGTATATAAAATTACAAAGAAGGGACCATTATTATTGAAACGTTCTCTTTTTCTCTTCTTTTTATTCTTACGAAGCTATTATTCGCTGCATCCTCGGTGAAAAATTGTGAGTTTTAAAACTTATCGCTTCTTAGAATGACAACATTTTTAACATATACCTTCATATGTACGCGTATTTATATGTATATATGTATATAGTAAGTATATGTATATGCAACAGAAACTGAACTTGATGTATTTCTTATAATAATACGCAAGTAATCTAAAATAAATTCAGGTTCTATTATCGTATGAGTTTCAATGATTTAAGTATACGAATAAATATAAATAAGATAATTTATACAAAAACCTTGTTTAGAAAGGAATATTATGTTATAGAAAAGTTAGACATTAACAAAATAAACGGTTTCTGCAAGGTTGGCTGCAACCTGAAGGTTTACAGATACGAATAAGCAGCCCATTTTATTAATCCTAACAGCATAAAATAATCGTAATAGAAAATAGTAAATATAAATGTTTTTTTTTCTTTTTTTTTTTCTCTTCGGTTTCTTGCCTTTTTCCGTCTAACGATCAGGAATGATCAAACGAAACAATGCAAGATATTTATGCGATATCGATCCCTGATTATTATCTTTGTTTTACTATTTTCTACAAAGAATATTTTCTAGCTCGTTTTCGAGGTACGTACGCTTAATGAACGCACGTGTCACGTGATATTTTTTACATTTTTCTGGTAGAACGAGATTTCAGAAGAATTGTCTGTGTTGTCGATTAAAGCGATACTTGAACACATTTACTATATGTATAACAATAAATATATGAAAAATTTCTTTTCGTGTGAAATATGTATATTACGTTTAACAAATATATTCTTTTGATATTAAATATAATTTTATGTCTTCCTCCTCGTTCTACCTAAGGTTTTACAATATACATATCCAACTCGACGAAGAGGTATTAGAAGAAAAAATATTTTAAAAAAGAAGAAGAAAGAAGAAGAAGAAGAAGAAGAAGAAGAAAAAATGTCTTCAGAAATTGTTTTTAGGAACAAAATATTTTGATGAGGTACCTCTAAGTAAGAAGCTCTTTATTCGTCGATAAGATATTTAACACGAAATATGTTAAATAAATTATCATAAAATTTATTACTAAATTCAGTGTGCAACATTTAATATTATAAAATTCAGTGTGCTATATGTTTGAATAACGCATTACCATCACTTTCACCCTACCACAACTTGTGTACGACTTTGTTTGTGTCGTTAATAAAGAGTTAAAAAAAAATTCTTTCCAAAGGATATTTCTCGAAAGCCTACTTTTGAAAGGTATGTGTTTTCCAAAAGCATAATTCTCAGTGTCTTTCGAAAAAGTTTCCGAAAAAGAAAAGAAAAGAAAAGAAAAGAAAAGAAAAGAAAAGAAAAGAAAAGAAAAATGTAGTGTGCTTTAATTAGCCTTGAGCTTTTCGTATTCTTCTGTTCCGTTAACGTAACTCTTTTTCGCGACTTTGGTAGCACGGCTAGCATTTAGATAAGAGCTTTGGAAGAATTTAGCAAAAAGAATAAAATAACTAAAGTATATAGGAGACCAAGCGTCACATTGACACGCGAAATGTGACAGTCGATCTTACCGCCTTCCAGATATTGGAAAGCTCTAATATTTACAATGACACCCATTACCATTTGCATTATCTGCAGCGAACAGTGATCAGCATGGCAATCCACTGTGGTGGTCTGTAGCGCATCGCTTTCAGAGCATAATACGAATACATTATGGAGTGAACAAAATAGTTCATAACAATATACCATCTAGCAGTTGCTGCATATTCTGTATAAGAGAACCATGCGTATAGAAGAACAGTATATGATGATACCAATGTAAAAAGATCAAACGCTGTTTTCGTAGCACAATAAAGATCGTGTCGCCTAGTTCTGGAAGCTTTGATAGGACAAACATCCATGTCCAAAAGCCTGATACACAATTTCTTTCAATGAAGCTGCAAACAGATGACATTCTTATTATCAATGTTTTTTAATACTAGTAGGTAAATATGTAAATTTATGTACAATATTAAGAAAATATAATAAAAAAGAAAAAGAAAAAGATAGAATTACCTAGGTACACAAATACTATAATGAAAACCATAATTCCTTAGCACATAAATCAACTCTGGTGCTGTTCTAGTAAATCCAATAATGGAGAAGATCGCGAGCACTGTATTCCATACAGTAAGTGCGCCTCTTAGCTCAAACTTTGGCCTATTCGACATATAATGTTGTCCTCCAAAAATCAAGATCATGTAAATGCCACAATAGTAAAAACCATTTGTCCAATTCTTGATCATCCATTGTTGAGTTTCCGCCGGACTGAAAGTCTCTTCGAAATTGAAGACGTACGAATAATTTGGTAAAGTCACCTCCATGTAATCCACTTTATTCATCTTTAAGTATTTTTCTTCTAATCCTTTCTCCGGAATAATTGCAAGCCACCACAATTCCTTACTCCGGCCTATTGTTAATTTACTAGAAAAAAAAAAGACAAGAAGCCAATATGTAGTTGAAAAAGTAGTTTCAATTCATTCATTTATCATGCAATGTACGTATTTATGTATTTATGTATCTATGTAAGTATGTAAATAGCTGTAAATCTTTCAGTAATTGACACGAATTTATTTGCATTTTTCATTACGAATAATATCAGAATTTCACAGAATTTCACAGAATTTAATACTTTGTTATGTTACATATTATTACATTTCGTTTACACAATTCTTCTGTTATGCCTGTATCGAACTGTTTTTCCCTGCGATTACGTAAAAACGTATACGGCATTTACGACATATCACGTGATTCATTTACCTATGTAAATTCGACTGAGATGAAAAAAAAGAAGAAGAAAAAAAATAATAAATTCAAACAATTGTTTCGTTGCATCATACACCAGGGACTCTGTTCAATTTTATTGAATGACGAGAAAAATATGACATGACGATAGATGAATTACAAACGTGGTCGCAATGCAAAACTAAACAAGTACGGTTCTGTGCAAGACCTTTATGCCAGTTTAATTGCCAGAATCGCGGCAATTGCATTCTACATTTCTCCTTAACCGAGATAAGCCTAACTTTACCAATTTAGATCGTAAAGAAAATAATTTAGTTAAGTAAACGAAAAGAAACACTGAAAGAGGATATCTAATGATAAGCCTTATTTGCTCTTTTTCTTTTTCAAACTTTTAACGCTTAACGCTTACGATTAGAATGCGTAATTGAAAGTAATTAAAAAGAAGTAAAAAATACATATTGATGGTTACGATATACATACATATGTATTTATGTATTATGTACCATATATGGTTAAAGTTCAAATATATGTATGCAAATAGGTAAGTTTGCATGATTCGATGCCCTCAACCTTGATCACCTGCGGCAAAAACGATTATGTAAATCGCGTTTCGAAAACTGTTTTCTTAACTATTGTTTAAAAAAAAAAATTGTTTCCTTTGGATCGGAACGGCGAATCAGATGCATAGAAGTGGTGAAGTGGTAATTTGAACGACAGTTGAAAGGAAAATGACAAGGAAAAAAAAAAGAGGTGTTAGAAGGCTACTTATGTATGTAGTCTTTTCTATCTTAAAATATTCATAGACCTACATCAGATAGACCAACATCAAAGACGTCACCAGTTATTTACTGATTTATATTGTATCTTGAAATGAACAGAATTTGTCAATATTCGTAATAGAAAAGGATTCGTAATTTATTTAAAATAAATAAATAATAGTAAGTATGTAGCTCGGTTCGCGACATCAAGGAACAGGTAAAAATTGCTTGATAAAAGGTAAAGCCGTTTCTTAATTTATGTACATACGTGTAAAATGAAATAAATAAAAAGAAATGAAGCCTAAATCATTCGGCTTTAATTTCACTCTGTCGCACCAACACATATTCACGCCATGACTGCCGGCAGTCACATACCTTACACATACATACATATGTGTTAATGCGGCAGAATCAATTAACTAACGCCTAAACCACGCGACATCGCGCGATCCTACAATTAGCGTCTAATCAGCTATCAACGATTAGCATCACTCGATATATTTCGTAAAATTTTCATCAATTATTTAACACTTTATTATCTATAATCTATAATCTATCATATATAATATGGTTTGAAAACAAATTCTGTTTTGCTTCTTTAGATAATTAGGATAAATAAAATTGACATATCTTTAAACATGAAATTTAATCTTAATATCTGTTACGCGTCTATCTTTTAAAGTTATAGCTTCCCATAAATTAATTTATACCATATACATATCTTTCATATGTATACATAATATCATTTCTAACGGACTCTGACCAAATGATCACCAAATGATAATAATTATCAATGCTGGAACTCTTGTTCGCCACAGAACTGCCAAATATGTATATTTTTATGGAAGAAATTCCTTTCATTTTATTCATTCATTCATAGAAAGAAAAACAAATGTAATCTGACATTTTCCAAATCTTATCTAAAAGAAAAAGACGGTAACGATATTAAAACTACGAATGAACTTGAAATCAAGAGGAAAGATACTTAAGTAAGAGGAGATCAACTTGTCGGACTTGTATGGAAATTAGCAAAATTTATCTAAACTAACCGAAAACGGAATATGTAGTTTGCAAGTATTTCAAGAATTATTTACAAAGATCTTTCAACTTGTAAGTGTAAGTAAAAATTTATACGAATAACCATTTTCTGTTGGCTGTTTATGAGATTAATATTAGGCTATTTTTATAAATATATCGCATCAAATATAGCGCATCATTTTGTCATTAAAAAAGTGATATATGTAATGTGATTCTTGCTTATAAAAAAAGAGTAATTAATATCGTGCGAGAAGCAGTAGTTGGCAAATTGCAACATATTTATGAAATTTTCTGTACCTAAATTAAGCATTTAAAGATAAATAAAATCCATTCAAATGTCAAATGTACATACACAGTATTATGTAAACAGATTATCAACTATTTCGTATTTCTTATCAAAAATCTTTCTGAAGAAATATTTAACGCGATTTACTTGGATAACAAATTTTTTAGTAAAAAATAAACCAAACAAATAACGCTGATATTTCTAAAAATTACACTCACATTTAAAGTTATGTAATTTCACTTTCAAGGAATATTAAGATTGTTTTGGTCATTTTAAATGCACGCGCGTCATAGGAAACGTGATAAGTCAATATAAAACGTACATACAGTGAAAAACGAAGAATAATGCATGTATTTTCAATTGATGGAAAGATTAGTAAAACAAAAAAGTATTACTGACACGGCGCGGCGATTCGTTACAATTTCCGGTTGCTACAAAAAATCTCGCTTATTTATGTAAATACAATGTACATATTTAGGTATGTATGTACATATTCAGATGACCAAAGAAAACAAGACGAACGAATATCACATTAATTTCATAAGGTAGTAAGTAGGAATAACACGGAAAAACTCTGACTAAACCGCAGAGCAATATATTTTTTTATCAATTAAAGTAAGTAGTTACGTATTCAAGGGGTAAACTGTTAAAAAAAAAAAAAAAATGTTTCCAATTCGAATTCCAACGGGCATCATATTCACGCGAATGGCATAATGTTTCTACATTTTATTATAGTATACAGGTATGTACAAGGTGTCAATATTTTTTAGTTTCAAACAAATACTACTGCTCATACGTAATCATGGCCTTAACCTTCTGTATTTATTAACTTACTATTTATTAACTTCGTTTTCACTAAATCATTTAATATTGCACATATGTAGATATTTTTTAATTATTATACATAAGTAACCGGAAGTAAGTACCGATGGAGGTCTGATTCGCGCGAAAAGTGCCACGTGTTAGATGTAAGTAAGTAAGTAAGTAAGTAAGTATGTATGTAGTCTGCAACCGGAACAGTCAGCTCAAAGGTTAACACCACCGTCGGTACTTCCGGTTCCGGGAATATTTGTATTCTGATGCAAATCGGTCAATTTATAAGCATAATATTGTAAAAATTAGTTAATAAACACATGTATTATAGTACCCCGCGCCCGTATCAAGATGAAAAGACGTAATGGAATAATCCAATAAGGAAATTGAACGATATGTATGTAATATCGAACGAATTTCTAAATTATCTGTATAAAAATCTGTAGACTTGCAAAATTTCCGCATATTTAAGCATTTTGTACATATGTACGTACATACAAAAATACAAAACACTTGTATCAAAATTGAAAAGAATATTTTTCTAAATTATTCGATAAAAGAAAAACGGTAGCCGCGACGAATAATAACGCACACCTAGTTTATTCTATCAGGCTACATCTCAATACATAACTAAGTACGCATAATAAAATTTGTTAGCCTGTAATTTCCGGTATACTGATTGAGGAATCGTCGCCAACTTCATCGTACCAACTTATTAATCAAAACTATCAAACTAATTATAATATAATAAAAACCAGTGTTAAACGATATCAGAAAATTTCATCATTCTCTGACAAGAATAAAACGCGCGAAACCCCATTAAAAAGAAATGAGTAATAACTACGTTAAAAATGATAGTAACAAGGCTTATCAATATCCAATGCATGGATAAGTACAATAACGATGTTAGTTGACATAATAATTATCAAGTAAGTATGTGTACGTAATTGGAAGAAGATAGCGATGGATGTAAGTTCAATGGAACGGTCTCTCTCTCTCTCTTACATGCATCGTATAAATAACCAACCGTTTATAATTGAATCAACTAGAAAATTTCAAATTTTTCTGCCACACAAAACTCGTTAGGGAATACGATTTAGATAAAATTTCATCAATTTATAGAGTGATTCATGAACAAATTAACGACCTTTAAGGGTATGAAAACTAACCTCAAAGTTCCTTATTAGTCAATAATTAAATTATCTTTATCCGTTGCTATTTCTGCGAAATTATACATGTCTATTTCATCTCTGCACTTTATTCGATCCAGAACGTAACAGCTTCGATTATGTGCAATTAAATTTTCAAACAATAATCTTTGCATCGTGCATGTGAAATCAAGTTCAATGTTCAAGTTGAATACATCAACTTCACGTTGATTTCAAAAATTATCTCCAATACTAAACACTATTATTCAGATTAGCCTCCTTAATTCGTTCCAATTGATTGATTTTTGATTTTTCAACAATTTCATTCAAAAAGTTGACCGAACAACAGAATACCATAGAAAATAGTCAAATAAAAAAAAAACAAAACAAAAAAAAAACAAAAAAAGATGAAGAAAACTGAAGGATACCAATATAATTTACTATACATATATGTATATAGCAAAAAGTATAATTATTATAAATTAATATTAATCGTAAATGGAATCTAATGATGGAAAGAGATATATATATATATATGCATATGTATGTATTTAGATACAATTCGAAAAATAATGAAATTTGACCCATATTAAACAAAACGAAGGGTAGGGAACACGTAGGAAAACAATGAAATCTTTAATTGCAAGAAAAGGTATACATATGTATGTATAAGATAAACGAAAATTGCGTGATAAGATAAAACATTTAATAGAAGATTACCCTGTCGTTATTACCGGAAATTTTAATACCGTGCAAATAGAAATCATCCGATAAGGTATTGAATACTTTCGACGAAAGTTGAAACCAGAAAATTACAGAAAATCACCTGACAAATATGCTAAACTATGTAATACCGACTAGGTATTAACTTTCACAAACGATTTCAATTCATAAAATGTAGAATCAAGAATGAAAGTTATCTCGTCGATTGAAATCAAAATAATGACATAAAATTCATAATGATGTACGTATATATAGAATAAGAAATGGAAAAATTGCTTAAAGGAAGAAAATCAAGAACAGGTACATACCTTTAAGTGGGCCGAGTTAGCGAGGGTTTCGGAACCAGTCGGTGGAGGAAGAAGACAGAGGGGATCGTTCTTTTAATTCCTTTCTGCACACCGAAAGATTAAGACTCGCACTAATCACCGGGCAGTCCTGGCTGCCTGCTTTAAGTAGGCATATTCGTTGAATATAGTGAAACAAGGTTGACTTTCAGTGCTAGTAGTTTTCACACACGCCGCCGGCCCAGCAAGATGCAAATGTGTAGAACACCGCAAGGCGCCATCTTTAGTTGGATACTGCGCAAACTATGTGACTGTCAGAGCATAGACAATACTGCAAATTAAACAGTCCCTAGATTAAACAAACGTGAAATACCTGAACGGAGCTTTACACTAGTTACATTCTCGTATAGCGTCATTACGAATTCGCAAAAAGATTAGACATCCCATTGTTTTCGAGCGGTCATAATTTGGGGGGTCCTCGACAACTCTAGGCCAAGTTGGGTCTTGTATGCATCAGTATGCAGAAAACACCGTTGGTACGACAATGGTGCTAGTTCCTCCTCTTTTATCACACCTTGAACTTCACAACTGAAAGAACACAATTTTAACTCCCTTTGATTCTGCTTCTTAGAAATCAGTCAAACAAGAAATTTGACAAACTTGCATTTTAAAAAAACCGTCATAAATGATTTTTTAAATTTTCCAAGTCCCAGCGCCATCTATACAAAAATGGCGGAAACTACTCGGCAAACTAGGAAATACTATCGCCATCTATTAAGAAACGACTGAAACTGCTCGACAATTTACCGACCAACTTCCGAAACTCGGATCATCAGTCGGTAGTCATTGCTTGATTTAGTTGTTGTTAACCTCTTTTCATGTAATTTCAAAAAATATGTAACATTCAGTGAAATTTAATAAAAGATTTGTTTGTAATTTAATACATTGTAATACAATTTACGTCCACTTTATTTAATTAATAATTAAAAGAAACAATGAAACGGTTGACTGAAGAACAAACAAAACTTGTTTTAGAAAAATTAACAAAATAGTGAGTAATAAATAATTATTTACTGTTCAGTGAATGATAAAAATAAAAGATTCAATTATAATAGTAATATCAACATAGCTGATAGTATGTTTTATGTAATGTTTTTTTTTTTAGTATTGGAGGAAATGTAAAATTACTAATTGACCGTCCAGATGGGATTTATTGTTTTCGGTTAAGGAAGGACAGAGTATATTATGTTTCTGAGAAAATTCTACCATTAGCAAGTATGATAAGTTCAGATCATCTAGTAAGTTTTGGAACATGTTTTGGAAAATTTACAAAATCTGGAAAATTCAGGCTACTTACAGCGTTGTATCATCTGGCACCATATGCCCAAGTAATTATATAATTTCTTACATTGTTTTAAAATTTCATGTCGCTATTATTATTATTATGATCAAACTCGAAAATATAAGTTTTGAAAATGATTACTCAATTTTAATTTAACTTTAATTTTCTATTCTAGTATAAAATTTGGCTGAAACCATCTGCTGAACAGCAATTTTATATGGGCATCACGTTTCTAAGGGCGGCTTAAGTCGAATTACAGAAAATACACCCCAATATCAAGGAGTGGTTATTTTTTCCACAAATAACATACCACTGGTAATTAATATATTAAATTTAAATTATTAGTTTTTCCATACAATCGTGATTATTATTGTAGGGTTTTGGCGTCACAGCAAAAGGTACAATGGATTGTAAGTATGCGGATCCAACAGCAACAGTGTGCTTTCATCAAGCTGACATAGGAGAATATATTCGATCAGAAGATTCCTTAATTTAATAATTTTGTAAAAATCTCTTTATATTTATATATTTCTCCAATATAAATATTAAATATTAAATATTAAATAAAAATATATGTGTATCTTTGAAACAGTTCCTTACCTAAGAAGAAAAAACACACGATACTTTTTTTTTTTTTTTCCCAATAATGTATCAAATTATATTATGTTATGTTATATTTTACAACCATCGTATGATATGATACGTTCTCTTTCCAACTCTGAGAAGCGATATATTGTTACTCATATATGTATTCCAGGTACAATAACTTCTTCTGTATTTGTTATTCTTTGATAATTAATATAAAAACCACCACCCTCGATAATCCTCCTTGCATCGTGACTGGTCTTAAAACACTTAGCTTTCATCGCTAATTCATAAACGTTGATACCTGGTTCAGCAAAAACTTGTACTACAGTAGCACCGTCTAGTAACTGAACTAATTCATCTGCATTCATTCTTTTCAATGATTCTAGTGAATTTTCATAAAGAACAGCCGATGCTCCTTTTGCTGCTAATAGTCCATCCTCTATAATAAGATAGGTATACTTAATACAGTACTGAATAAATGATGTTTTTAAATCACTGAACATATTCATAAATCACCGTTTACATACCTCCATGTACTAATAATGTAACTTTTTCTGCAAGAATTTTTTGGGCTGTTCTAAGTTCTGGCTTTTTAAAATGTTCTTCTACAATTTCATTAATGTAGCGTATAGGTAAAAACGTAAAAAAATGAAGAAACTTTTCGATATCGGCATCTTCGGTTCTAACGAAATATTGGTATAACTGAAAACTTGAGGATTTTGAGGGACAAAGCCAAACTGCATTGCCAGTAGATTTTCCAAATTTTTTCCCACCTTCAGCTGTGACTAGAGGCAATGTCATTCCATAAACATGTTTTTTAATGTATCTGCTTACTAGATCATATCCGGACACTATATTACCCATTTGATCTTGACCCCCAATTTGAAAATTACAATTATAAGTCTGCTGCAAATGTAACCAATCGTATCCTTGAAATAGCGGATAAGTAAATTCTGTAAAGCTCATTCCACTTTCAGATTGTAACCTGGATTGTACAGACGCACGACCTAACATTGGGCCCATTCTAAAATATTTTCCTATTTCTTTAATAAAGAGAGTACATTCTTATCTTTATACCATTCTATATTGTTAAGTATCTGTACAGGAAGCAGATTCTTTTGACCTTTATTAAAATATTTTGATGGTTTCTAAGAATATTTACAATATTCTCTTTAATGCTATTCAGATTTTCTTTCAGTATAATTTCTTCTATTTCAACACGTTCAGATTTTCTGTAACTTGGGTCACCGATTAAACCTGTTGCACCTCCTAGTAAAATAATTACTCGATGACCACAGCGTTGCCAGTGTAAAAGATTAATAAGGACCAATAGATTTCCTATGTGTAAACTTTCTGCAGTTGGATCGAATCCAGCGTAAACACACTGCGGTGGTTTCCTCCATAACGCTTTTATTTCATTTCTAAAAAAATGTCATTATTTATTCATTTAATTTACTGTTATAATGATATGAAAAATGATAGATTTTTGATAACTCACACATAAATATCAGGAAAAAATCTTCATATAATTGTCTATTTTCAGCGTCTAGTACGTATTTTGCAATATGCAAACGCCGGTTGTTAAAACTCTTATTCTTAGTAAATGAACGTAACCTCAATATCCTATTCATGTTTAATTAGCTTTCTATTCATTTGAAAAGTATATAAATTAATTCTAATACAAATCACTAAAATAAATGTTAAATCAATCAAGCTGTTTATATTATTTGATGTAATTTTTATTAGCTGATCAAATGTAAACCGTGGAGAACATAACCATCAATTAGCATCAATTTGCATCAGCCGGAGGTATTAAATTTTCGTCATTAGCCGATAGATGGCCACATCTTTCGGTAGAAAATTATAAACATTGTACGTAGGTATTTACATACCTACATATGTGCATAGAGTAGATCCCTTATTTACCAGTTATACATATAAGTACTAGATGACTATCCGGTGATACCAGATACACTCATATATTTCTTATCGATAACACAGCTTTGACAATATATCATTTTAATACATACAATGTATTTATAATAAATTTATCAACGTATCCTTACGTATTCTCTCAATTTATCAATATTATCCCCTACAATTTTCATTTCTTTGAAAAATTGTTGAAATCACCAGGTCTCCAGTTCTCATTACGGTTTTTAGTTACAGAGTAAATATCCTTTTTCTGATAATTTCACGATTATTGCCTTGTGAGAGAAAGAAGTCGATCTTGTAGATTGCTCAAGTCGTAAAATAGGGCACACCTCCAGCAAAAAGTAATTACGTAACTATAACTGGTGAAAGAAATAAGATTATAATTGCGAGTCGGTTCAGTTTCAGGAAGAGTTTAATAGAAGAATGTTGAAACTGCAACAATCAATTTGATATACATGATTGTTTCTGTTCAATCGCAATTAGATACACGTAAATAATTTCTTATTGAATTCTAAAACAATTACAATTACCGTCAACAAGCCACAGAATCTCTTGAAAATGAAAAGCTATGCAATTTAGGTTTCCTTTAAATAAAACGACGATAAAAGGTTTTGGATTAGATTCTTCCTATATGCTCTTCCTGGAATCTTCATATCTCTCCATTATAATAGTTTTCTTGGGATTCTCTCATAATAACATAATAACATAATAACAGATGGATGATTTCTCTAGTTGAATTTATTCTTGACCAAATGAAGCCTGGAGTGAAAAGGAAAAAAAAAAATGAAAATTAACAAATTAAAATTATCGTTAAAAAGCACGTGTACATAAAAATGTCATAATGGATGACACGTTGCTTTTAAGACAAAAGCTTTTTATCCAGAGGAGAAGACATATATGGTAGAAGAGAAAAGAAAGATGATAGAAAAAAAAGGAAGATTCAAACTGCACGTCCATATTAAGGCAAATACCCAGCTGTTTTGTTTTGTGCGGTTGTTGCTGCATTAGAAACACGTATTGCCGTTAAACGAATCCCGCTAACAAGCTGTTGCGAAATGTATGAAACAAATTGTACGATTTACTACGTACGACGTACGGTATATTACTTTACGAGTGATTACACTTAAAAAAGAATACTTTGAACATTGCAAAAGAAATTTGTTTGCAATTATCAATTTGACAAAATGGTTCTAGAAATAATCGCATAAAAAATACAAAAGCATTCGGAATAAGCTTTGAACTATACATAAATAGATATATTGTGAATAAGAATTTCTTACTTTCTGTGAAACATAACATTAGGAACAGAGAGCAATTGTTTGATCAATGAGATCATTAGATCTGATTAGATCTATTACGAGATTGCATAAAACGTTTTAATAATTTTCCAAGATTGACCAAACAAATTCAACGAATATCTTATCGTTAGGAAAAATAATTGTGTGGATGAAATATTCTTTCTTTCTCTTTTTTATAAGTCCCTTGACCTAAATTCTTTGAATTTCTTCTTATTCAACTATACTCGAATGTCTGAAATGACATTGAAAGTTTTATTTTTTCATTGAAAATAATAAGAAATTAGATTCTTTAATAATGTTGATAAAAATCAAGAGTAATTGAACGGGGAAATCCCGATTGCTCGATTCATCAAAGGACTTGGTTGGTTCGAGCAACTGAACGATTGCGCGATCGTTGTAACTCGAGAATCTGGAAAGTGATTCTGGGTCAGAGAATCACATAATTTTTTCACGCACATTTCTAACTTTCGTACAAGTTGTTTCATAAAAGATTGTACATGACGGAAGCCAAAGATCAGAATATTAATAACTTGATACCTTTTCTTTTTTTTTTTTTATAATAAATTCTTAAAGTCTTCCACTTGGAAAATTCCTTCTTTATTCCTTGATCACTTTTACACAATTGTATGATCATCTAAGAAAACATTTCTCTTTTCCTGGAACGCTTTCTATAAAGGAAGATTTCATGTGACCCATAAATGTCCCTACAAAATTGCCTTTCTAACGCGTCTGTGCTGCCTCTCTTTTGTAAGTCTCCACGCTCTCCGAGGTTCTGATCCATTTTCCCATGACCGTTTATAAATATATATACACACACCTGAGAAAAGAAAAGAAAAAAAAAGAAAAGAAAAGAAAAGAAAAGAACGAAACGAAATGCCTATAGGAAATTTCGAACACAACAACAGTTTTATCGCTTATAACTTAATATGATAATGTTGTACAGTCACCTGTAACGATGGCTTCTCATAGTCAACATGTTCTACCACTCTTACTCGTACGTTTTTCTCTGGAAAATAACGATATACGGGGGAGAAAAGCCCATTACACTCAAAGGTGAGCCTACTTTGCTTGATGCTGTACAAAAGAATTTTGAAATGTTACCATATATCGTTATTGCCTCAAGGCTTATCTCGAGGCAAATGCCTTGAACTACATATATGTACATACATATATGTATGTATGTACCAGGGCTTCTTGTGGATAGGCACTTGTATACTCTCTTTAAACTGCTGCTTTGGTTTTCGTATATGTGTTTTGGTTGTCGATCAATTTTATGAGCCCGCTATGTCATGCAGGTATGGTCGTTAGAGTAATAACGAGTTAATAGGATCTGGCTTCGTTAAGGATGTGGACTGAAGAAGGTGTACTTTGTCCCTAAGCACTGTAGCCAACGCGTTGATGCAACTGACGACACCCGGTTGAATTTCGATTTCTTGAAAACTCCCTTTCTAACGCACTGTTACTTTTTACTCTGTTTAGGATTCTACTCCATGTTCCCATGGCCGTTCCGCATTTCGATCGAACGAAAGAATCCGCGAACCTTTCTACCTCCGAGCGGTTCGTTCTCCTAGTGGGACGTCCGGCGTTCAGTCATACACACATATGTACATATGGATACGAATGGATACGTATGGATACGTATGGATACGTATGGACACAAACGACACTTGTCCTTTTTCCCATTCACCAGACTTACGAGGCTTGTTACGTGCTTGTTGGTGGCATCGCGAGCCATCCTGAAGTCGCGATTAAATCGTCCACTCTTCCTTGTGATTCCCCGTTTACAGCGGTTCTCATGGAATTCTTTTTATCATTGGCATCATCATTTTTAATAAACGTTTAACATAGATTGCTGGTGGTAAAAAAAGAAAAATGAAAAAAGAAAAAAAAAAATTTCCTTTCGATTTCTTCCGAATTTCATGAAACTTTTTGCATCACTATTTCCTGCAACATAAGTCTACTATTGTGCAAGAATTGAGTTAGCAAGTAGAAACGACGCTAAACGGTGAAAATCGTGATCGTGTTGATCGATGACGCGTAAAATACGTGAATCAATGACACTAACGGTTTCCTCGCAAAGAGAAGGGTATCGTGTGCATCTTTATGTTACGAAACTGTAAGTCTTCCACTTCCTGCGAGGAAGTTTCGTCCTCGAACGGAGAAAGGGAACCTCCAAAATGAATTTGACCCAAATCATTTTTTTTTCACGAGTACGCGTACGCACTACTTTCTTTTTTCTTCCTTTGCGATCAGGTTATTTCTGGGTATTTTATCTGAAAAAATTCATTTATTATTATTATATCTGGCACTAAAACCCCTACTAATTGTAAGATGTACAATTTATACGTGTAAGGTACGGTTCGTCTCACATAACGTAAATGAATGTTCCTTTGCTTACAAGATGTTAAAATAGTTATAACATGGTCCACAGAGGATCTGTTATTCAGGGATTCAGAGGAGGGTAGGTCAGCGCACGCCGCTATCGACCTAAAATTTAGCCTACCCCCTTTAGATTTCTGATCAACAGCAATGTTCATATTGTTTCAAACCAGTGCATCATATCATTTGCAAGAGAAAAATTCAATTAGAATCCATTTACCTGGAAAAATGAAAACCAAGTTTCAAGATACGGTATTAAAGTATTAAACAAGTAAATATGCAAATTCCTGTTTCCAGAGTTTGAGAAATCATTGCAAACGCTTTGTATTGAACGTTTTAGAAAGTTACCAATTCCTAAGTTCCTTGTTAGCTTCCTTTGTCAAAAATACCATCCTCTTCCTACGAAGCTTTCAAGATCCTAAAGAGGAGGCCAGGTCCAAGGTTCATGGACGATTTGGTTAAGGGCATTTAGCCAAGATTATGGTACCTATATGAAAAAGAAAAAGAAAAAGAAAAAGAAAAAAAATGGCGTGCAATGGTATCGGTGACAGTAGAGAAAGAGAGAAAGAGATTCGTCAGACGGTCTCATCAGCATAGGTGATGGGTCGAGATGCGAGTGGGGCCAGGGCTGGTATAAAAGGGGCACCGTGGCATCTGTGGAGCATCAGTCCTCTAATCCAAGGAACAGCAGCAACCATGAGGGCATTCATGGTGAGTCGAACTTTTTTCTTCTCACTGACCCCTTTCCTCTTTAACTTCCTTTACTTGGGGGAGTGGTGTCTCCTGTCACGTTTAATCCTATTTTCTTCCTTCTTCCGTAGCAGTTGTTGAGTTTTAGTGATTAAATGATCGATACTTCATTTTCTGTGTATACAATAGCGAAATTTCTGAAAAATTCGAAAATAATAAATTTTTCTTGCGAATAGTTTTGGTTTTGATAGATATGTTTATTTAAAGTTTATTTCATTCTTGATTAATTTTAAATACTTAGTTAATAAATTTTATACCATCTCTTTAGCAATTTAAGTTTAAAAATTATGAAGATGAAAAATTAAAATAAAAAGAAATAAAAATATATATTTTCGCGGTGATTATTCTAGAATCAAAGTGATCTCAAGTTTCATCGAAATGTAAGCGATTCACGAACGTTTCTGTTGATTGAGGACAAAAAAGAAATTTGAAAAAGTAACACGATAAATCGCTGGTAATTGTCTCTTCGAGAAAGTATCCACGCGAAACTCGAAGAGATGAAAGAGAAAATGAGAATATCTGGACAACGTCGAAAGGGAGAGGATATGGGAGAAAGTAGAAAGAAAGAAAGAGTGTGAGAGAGAGAGAGAGAGAGAGAGAGAGAGAGAGAGAGAGAGAGAGAGGGAACACAGAAGACGGGATAGATGCAATTGTATTCGATACCAATGCATTTGACGATTGACTCAACGTGTACCGATTATGAAAGTGTTAGAAAAACTTTCCAATCCCATGTAATCCAATTTCCACTATTCTATTCCGTTCAATCGCTCAGCTTGTCTTTCTCTTTCCGCTTTACTTTCTTCTTTCGTTTATTACCATTTCAAATGAACTGAAACACATACATATGTGTGGCCTGTATGTACCTAGAATTAAAAATTAAAAATTTTATATTTAAATATAAATAAATAGTAAAATAAATATTTAGGTATATAAGAATATTGACCATTTATTCGTTGCTTACAGATCGTGGTTCTCGCCGCATCGGCGATGGCGCGACCGGAAGCAGGCTACTCTTACTCTCAACCCAGCTCTAGTTACGGAGCACCTGGCGGTGGTGGATCCACTGGATTCGGCGGAGGTGTAGGCGGTGGACTTGGCGGACTCGGTGGACTAGGCGGGCTTGGCGGTGGAGGTGGCGGAGGATTCGGTGGCGGTGCCGGTGGCGGTTTCGGCGGTGGTTTCGGAGGCGGTGTAGGCGGTGGAATTGGAGGCGGTTTCGGAGGCGGTGCAGGTGGTGGCATCGGAGGTGGTTTCGGCGGTGGAGCAGGTGGTGGTGGCGGCGGCGGTGGCGGTTTCGGAGGAGGTACTCTCATCCAGAAACACATTTACGTTCACGTGCCACCACCAGAAGCACCGGAAGATAGACCTGCCAGACCCATTGCGCAACCAGCACCGCCACAGAAACACTACAAGATCATCTTCATCAAGGCGCCAACTCCTCCCACATACTGCTCCTGTTATCCCTGCTCTTCCTCAGCAAGACGAACAGAAGACGCTGATCTATGTGTTGGTTAAGAAACCGGAAGAAGCGCCTGAGATCTCTCTGCCTACCATCGCGCCTACCCAACCAAGCAAACCGGAAGTTTACTTCATCAAATACAAGACTCAGGTACGTCAATTCTATTAACTTTTTTTTCATCTTTCAAGAAGCGAACTCTAAATTAATGAACTTGAAGCACCATTGAAAAAGTCTAAAGGAAACTGATACATTCCGATAACTGGCTAAGCTACAATTCCATAGCGTCTTGCGAATCTATAACAAGAATAAGAAAAAAATTAAAATGAATTACAATTACAGAAGGAGGTCACGTCTGGAGGAGGTGGTGGCGGCGGCGGCGGTGGCGGAATCGGCGGAGGAATCGGCGGAGGAATCGGTGGAGGAATCGGTGGAGGAGTTGGAGGTGGAATCGGCGGCGGAATCGGCGGTGGAATCGGCGGCGGAATCGGCGGCGGCATCGGCGGTGGCATCGGCGGTGGTGGAATCGGCGGTGGTGGCTTGGACGGCCATGGTGGAAGCGGGCCAAGCGGACCAAGCACGTCCTACGGTGCTCCCAGTGCTTCAGGAGGGCCTTACTAGTCACACGAAATGCCCGTTGAACCCCGCAGCTCCTCTTCCATTCACAATCGGACCCATCTTAACGCTCCGCGACACGCACGCATTCACGGCTTCGGCCACGGCTTCAGCCACGGCTCAACAGCGTCCCTTTTGGACGCGAATCTCTGTGATCCTACGTGGACGACCACGGCGACGAGCAGGAACACGATCGACGGACCAATCGATGCCAAGATATGGCTCCTGCTCGCGATTCGGAGTTACACGATTAGCAAGAATTATATGAGAACGACCACGATCATATGGATGACCGTGACGACCACGATGATAACCACGATCATGATGATGATGATGATGATGATGATGATGATGACGACGACGACGACGACGATGTTGGCGACGAACGTTAGAAGAACGATAACCAAGAAGAAGAAGACAACGACGACGACGACGACGACGATTAGGATTAAAAGTTTTTTTATACGTTACTTTTTGCAAGAAAACGGTGGCGAAATAAAGCTTTTTTTATGTTTTTTACATAAATATCCTGCTTTATCATTTATTTACCAGATTCAATCCTCCTCCTCCTCATCTTTAATTTATTACATATATATATATATATATATTAGTAATTATTAGTTGAAACATCAATGCAGGGCAAAGAATGTTGAGTCAAAATGAAAATTATGATGATGCAACGAATGAAACAACAATGGAGATAATGATCAATAGCGACAACTGAGATCAGATAGTGCTGTGTAATTATCCAATGACAATGATGACAGTAATCACTGTTTTAGTCTAACGTTGAAAGTAATTGAAACTAAGGCTGCTGTATTAAAAATAAAGATAAATTTTTGAGAAAGCAATATGAGAATCAGGATTGATACTAAAAGAGAAATATAGAATTGTAGAATTGTAAAATAGCAAGGTAAATAAAATGCCAAAGAAGAAAGTTAAGAATTATCTAAATAGCTACTAAATTTCACCATGAATCATATACGACTGCAAAGTTAGCCTTTAATCGTTGTTTCGAAAGTGTCTGTATTTACTAAAGAAAAAATATAGTGTAACGTTAACTAGACACGGTAAATAATTTCCATTTCAATTCAAGCCTTGCGTTACCCTCTTATTTACGTGAATAAAGAGAAACCGAGGTAGGTAGCAAGTTGGTTTCGTGTCGTACATACATACGGATACATGTATGTAAGTACATACAGAATTCTGCATATGATGAGATAAATCGTGTGATAAATGCCTTATTGTGCAACGAGCTCGGACTAAAACGCTCTACTAGGCTAGGAAACATTCTGATCCACACCACCCAGTGAGAAATCCCACTGTGGTCCACCTACGTGCTGTGTTGACGCGAATGTCTCACTCTTGCGTTATGTGTATGTACACCTTGTCGAAAGATTTCTATCAACTTGAACAATTCTAGTTAAGCTTTTGTCTTTACAGTATAATTCAACTATTAACCCTAAACAAATAAAACATACATACATATGTATTTAGTATACTATATACTATTTTTATAATGTTGACTTACTGTCTCAAACTAAAAACTAAAAAATAATCAACTTGTCGGTAGGAGGTTACACATTTACTCTTCCTTAGCTACTCTATCCGATTCGGTTAGGTAGTATATTTTCTACATCCAAGAGTACATATAAGCTATTATAGAAGAAGCAATTGCAAACTCTCATTTTCACTCAAGTAAATCGTCGACGATGCTCGACCTCGGAGAGTGGCTTCTCAGTGACAGAAAGAGAAGAAGAGTCCTTCATCTTGATTAGTAGCTGTTTAAGAATAGTGAAAGTTTCTCTGCTGGCTTGCGTCACGACGCGACGTGACGCGACGCGACGCGACGCGACGCCTTTCCCAAAGAAGACGCGGAAATCGACGCCTTCCTCTTACACGGACGATCAATCTTTTCAGCGACTATCATTTTTAACAAGTTAACTATTCATTCTCTCCCCCATCTTCCGTTTTATACCACTGTGTGCTTGTGTAATTTATATATTTCTTTAGACATTTTTCTTACCTTGCCATTTATAGCGAGCAACCAATTAAGGGGGTGTAATCAATGCTTTAGACATCCTTGTGAAAGAGAAAGTCCACCTGTTCAATGATCAATCCTCCAACTCTAAAGGGTGTTCTTATTGTACAGGCTGCTTCAAAACATGGCTGGAATAAGATAATGGTACATCATTAATATAAATAACTAGCAAGTATTCTATAAGATTTCATCATTTGGTAGGTGAGAAATTTCTTCACAAAATGATTACTGAGGGATGCTACTTTGATTTTCTATGCCATAAAAAAACCATATAAAGAGTATACCTATACATATAATTATGAAATGGTTTTAAACGTTGAATTACACCAAGCATTTTCTACCAAACTGTACCAGATAATTAAAAAAGATGATATACATTTTATAAATGGACATCTCCAGACCACGTTTCCCATCATTCTGGTGTGTAATAAGTTCAGTGAAAGATGTTTTATATAATCAATAATAAAAACGAATAAACGAATAACGAGGAGCGGCCAGAAAAGAAGAAAGGATCATCAGCTAGCGATGCCAGTGTTCCAAAGGTTCTTTATAATTTGCAAACAAGTTATGAATAATAACTTGAAGAAGGAAAAAATTATCATTAGTTATACAATCTTTCGATCACTTTTCTATTATCGCTATGAAATTATATTATTTATAAAAAGTAAAAATGAAAAAAAATAAAAATAAAAATAAAAATTGGTTTATAGTGGAATCTTCATCGTGAGTACTAGTTAATGTTTTAAATTATACACAAGGCTTTGCTCCTAATGATTGAACATTGTTTCTGAATTTAGTTGGGAAATATTCTCATCACTGATCCCAGCTAAACGGGGAAAGCAAGGATCAAGAGACAAGGAGAACTGCTCGAATACGGTCTGATTTTTTTAAAGGAGGTCGAGGAATGACCTTTCGATCAGGCTCTGTTGCCTCCAGTCTCTTTTTTTCTTTTATTACTGATACTCTTTGATCCTCGGGAGTTACAGGAAGCCGAAAAGAGATTCACGTGGTGCAATGACCATGTGAAAGTTGCCTCCTGGCAGACATACCTCCCTCCTTCCTCCTCTGTTTCTCCTTCTCTTTCTCTTTCTCTTTCTCTTTCGCGATAGTTTTCCAGGGTTTCTCAAGTACGATTTCTTACGAGAGCATCTTCTCAGCTGCGTAAGAACGTGAGAGAGAGCCCACTTTCGTTTCCTTCTTCTTTCTTCACGTTGCTACGCATTCTCGCTTTCCCCTTGATTCATACGTATTTACCGATCCTCATCATCATCATCATCATCGTCGTCGTCGTCGTCGTCGTCTTCTTCTTCTTCTTCTTCTTTCTTCGTTTTGTTTTATCTTCGATTTCATTAATTCCTTGTTACGTGTCGCGACTCAATCTTGTTTGCTTTTTAAACAGACAGTCGATTTCTTTTTATCTTGTACTTGTTAATTTCGTGATTCATTAGCTGAGAAATTTGTGATTCTTTTTCCTTTTTTTTTCATACCGAAATTCTGTTCTTTCTATTTATTTTATTCATTTTTTGTTAAGTCTGTTAATTTTGTAATTCGTTTCATTTGTATACGAATTGGAAATACGTGAAATGTTACTAGTTTATTATGCAAATCTTCTGTTAAATGTCGTAGCGTTCTAATTTTCTGCAACTCGTGTTTATGAAACATAGCAAACCCCTATTCGAGCGAAGGTTTAAGAAACCCATAGAAGAAAAAAGTTGAAAGCTATTATCTCCTTTCCCCATCAAACGATGCACATGCAATATGCACTTTCTTCGACGGTGGTAAAAAAGATTTAGTAACAGTTATCATTTTTAACATTTCAGTTATTCTGAAAATTGTTGACGATTGCAACAAAAAACATTTGTGTCTTATCTTACGTTCTGTTAATATTCTATCAATAAAAAATTCGCACACATAAAAGTGACAAATCTCTATTCGTTTCCCTTCAAGATTCTTTCTCTCGAAATTTCGTAAAATTAGTGTGTCGAGGTCGACAAGGAAAATTCTATTTAGGTAACTGCTTGGATCGCTTCTAGAAGATACTGCACATGCCGTACACTCGTCTCGCACTCGTGCTTCTTTTGAAACAGTACAAGTTGTGTGGGGAGTGACCATAAGTCACACATCACATTTACAATCGGATTAATCTTTAAGACATTCGAAAATCGTAAACGAACATCATCCTCTAGTGAAAGCACAGAAAGACCAACCAACCAAACAACAACTGGCAAGATAGGCTCTACAAGACTCCTGTAGTTTTAACTTTTTTCTTTTTTTTTTTCAAATGTAACTTAATTAACGTTTAGTTTAAATAATTTAAAGTTTCTGGTACATAGTAATTTGTAATAATTCTTTTTTTTTAAGAACTTTTTTTTATGCTTTTTTTTTTCTCTGGATAATGAAGTTAACGTGTAATTGGGAATGATGTCGAAACGATAAAGTTACACTTTATTATCTTCATTACCATTCTCATTATCCCGTAAAAGAAATATTAAAATTTTAACACTCGCTTACGCAAATAAAACTACTTATGTACTTACATACATACATACATACATACCTCGAATTCGTATCGTTCAATATCGGCTTATCTACATATGTACATATACTTATACTTGTTTCATTATCTTCTCTTCTATCGAAAAAAAAAAAAAAAAAAAAAAAACATTTAATGTAACTATTGAATTAAAAATTAAAAAATTTCTATCTTCTGACTGACCTATGGCTATAAGAATAAGAAATCACACACATAATCATGTTTATACACTTTCTTTGCAATATTATCATTATCCAGTTCGACGTTCACGTATAGAATATACCTATGCATAAGATTAATTATAACGACGAAACTGCTGAGCCGAAGCCTTGGTTAGTAATAATAATTAAACGCAATGTACATACATACAATAATTACTGGAACCTATTTACTGAATTTACCCACCTTTGAGAATTATCTTCGTCTCGTATCGGTTTCTCTAATATACGAAGGATTTGAAGGATTTTTCTCTAGAGTAAGTAAAATCTGTGCCGCTAATTCATAAGGATTTCTTCTTTGTATCTGTTAAGTAAAAATAATGATAATAGTGAGTAAATGTGAAAAAAAAAATTTATATAATTTCGTAGGAAAATATTGATTAGAGAGTTATCGATGTGATTTTTGTATTCTACGCGTAGAATACATACTGACGGTTTCCGCTAGAAACCAACCACCGCTGCAGTCTAATTGACTCCTTAATTCAATTTATAACCGATCGACGTGCGTGCACGATCGGTTACATGTGATATCACGATGTATGTAGTAGATACTGAGTAAGAAAAAGGAAAAGTAGAGAAAACGCAATTGGTATTTTGCTATTATGCAGCTTATCGGCTTGTCCGGGAACGTTTATTGGCCTTTTGACCTTAGCTTTCACTCGATTAGGTCCTCTTCTTCCTTGTTTCACTGTTCGCATACTGCCCAGTTCCATCCAGCTAGATATATCAGCATCTCCGTGTTTAATCATTCTTATCGGTCTATATCATAATATATTCATTATTTATTACACAATCAATTGTTGTGATACAAATATATTCGAGATAAATTAATATGTAATTCTGACAAAATGATAAGGTTTAAACTAATGCTTCATTAAAGATTCATTAAGATCACTTATACATATATGTATATACATAATTATTTGAAAGCAATCATGTCATTTAACGTGTGACAAATATAACGTGCATATGTATCATTATTATATGATCAGAGATTAATTACTTACAGTGTTTCCAGGCTTAAAAGGTTATTTACGCGCGCATTTATACATATATATATATATATATATATAAGTAAGTACGTACATATAATAAAACTGCTCTCTGGATAACTTTTCCTAATTATCTAATTTAGACTAAAGGAAGAGAAAAAAATCATATTGTTGTAAAAGAATTAATTAACTATATAACTAAAAATGGTTTAAAAATGATCACATTAACACCATCTAACAGCGAATCGTACAACTACTGGAAAATGCTGCTATATCGATTGGAAGTAACTTTACATTACAGCGCTCTTAGTGGCAGAAATTAAAATAAAAATGATAATACATAGTCTGTTTCTACACAAGTAAATACATATACATATGTATGTAAATATGTACTATACTTATGTACAGCATCGAACATAACAGGCTTCCTCATGAAAGATCCCTCTTCCATACATCCATGGGCAGCACCCTTTCCGCCTTGGAGGCGTTGGAGAAAGTGACGATGTAGTGAAGGGGACCTCGTATATACATACATATTATGTACATATAAGTCTGTGCCCGACCCCCCACAAATTAGCTCAAATTAGGTGAAATACATACCAATCATCTTTTCTATCTTAAATTTTATATCAATTATAAGCACTAATACTTTCGTTTTATGATTCTCTGTTACATTTATATATTTTTAAAATATACACGCATATACATAAAAATCTGTCGCAAATCAACATATATTTTATACATTTTAAAACCTAAAACAGTCTCTGTAAATTAAAGAAATGGTAGGTATGTATAAAGAATTCTGAAAATTCAGTTTCATGGAATATGAATGTTCTGATTTTTGTAATACAATTAATAATTTTTAGAAACATTTATAATTCAATGTTATGTACAATTCTAAAATATAACTTAAACGTTAATAAATTTGGTAATTTATAATTTTATAAATAAATATGAGTTAGCTACGTATAAATTGTACGTAAGCGTATAGCGCTCATATACTGTAAAAACTTTTCGAGTACAAAATTTTCAATTTTCTTAAGAGTTTTTTCATGATTTTGTGCAAATAAGGTGGTTTAATGAAAACAACGTATCAATATGCACGCATGTGCATGTATTTATGAACCATCGGTAACAAACTTGACTTCATCTAAAAGAGGGAGGGGGTGGGGATTGAAACAGAAATAATAAAGAACTAATTAATCCTAGGCGGCGGCGGCGGTGGTGGTGGTGGTTGGGGCCTGCGGAAGTAAATAATTAAACTGAGCATGCCAGTGAGCAATCCTATAAGATACAAGTCCCAGTTCTGGCCCAAAAGCTGGTCCCATTTATTTAAGTGGTCGATAAGGCTAAACTCTTGAAGATAATCCAAACCAAAGAGGAAAGAAAGTTTAATAAGAGCCAATGCAACAGGAATTCTTGCATCTGGACTAGCTTCTGCTGCGAGATCGTAACATCGTTTAGCTAGATGTCGATCTCTCGCTAGACCTAAACCACGTTTCATGCATATATCCCAAATTAAACATTGCCTGTGCATTGTGTTGTTGTTCAGAAGCTAATCGATAATGACTGGCTGCAGCCTCGTAATCGATTTTTGTTCCACGGCCATAATAATGAGCATCCCCCAATTTGACCTGTTTTAAAAAAAGAGTTTTAATTAAATAAGACACAGTTTGAAAAGAAACAATTACTTATTATTAAATCATTTATTAAACCACACCTGAGCAGCAGAGTATCCTTGTGCAGCAGCTCTAGCCCATAAAGCAAGTGCTCTAACCAATCCTTCTTCTTCCGATAATATTGTAGTCTCTCCTTTATCTAATATAAAGCAGCATTGCTCTGTGCTACTTCATAACCCATTTCTGCAAGGAGAGCATACTTGACGAAAGCCTCGTTAATTCTACCTTCCCGATAATCCGTATGAGCAATCATCAACTGATCGCTCCATTTCCCTCTTTCGGCAACATTTTTTAAAAGTTCGACAGCAGTTGGGCAACTACGCATCATGCCAGTACCAGTAGCATGCATCTGTGCCAAGTTATAAAATGCCAAGACATGGCCTGACTGGCTAGCTAAATTGAAATACTTGTTGGCTAACTTGTAATCACGCCTAACTCCGGTTCCACCTATCAAGTAATTGCTTCGTTACAATACCTGAATTTATTTTATTCGTTACCGAATTTAGTAGAAATAATAAACTAAAGTCAACATTTATTATAAAAGAACCGAGATAATTTCAAAACATACTAAAATACATATTGCCAAGTTGAAGTTGCCCATCAACCCATCCCTGCTCTGCAGCTTGGTTAAACTATTGGAGAGCTTTTGCAGTATCTCTTTCAACTCCTCTTCCATAAAGATACATAAGACCTAAACCACTTTGTCCAACAGGATTTCCTAGCTCTGCAGCTTTTTTAAAATATTTGTATGCTGTTTCGTTATCTTGCTTCACTATATCACTGCCTTCTAAGTAAATCTATAAAAAATAAAAAATAAAAAATAAAAAATTAAAAATTAAAAATTAAAAATAAAAAACTTAACAGTTTCGTTTTACCTTTCCCAGAAAAGCCATAGCAACAGCATTTCCAGCATCGGCAGCATGCTGAAAATATTGTAATGCTCTTTCATGATCCAAAGGAACACCTCTTCCGCCCTTGATAATGTAACTGCCCCAATCCAACTTGTGCTTGTGTATCCCCCTTTTTTGCCAACAACTGGTAATATTCTATTAGATCTTGATCAAAGATTCCTGAGCTGTACCCTGGATCTCTTGTTCATCTAAAAGTCTAACTCTTTGGACAACTGGCCCTCCACTGAGAGAAACTTCTTCCGCGACCTTATTCGCAACTTTACGATAGAAATCTAAAGCCCTTTCACAAGAAACTGGTGTTGTCCACTCCGGCCCAATGGCGATACCCTAAAGCCATCTGTGCCCGTGTATCTCCACCAAGAGCTGCTACCGTGTAATGAAGAAGCGCCTTTGGCTGGGAGGCATTTACACCACCTAATCCTGTTGCGTACAGAAAGCCCAAACCCTGGAAGATACGATGATTAACTTAATTAATTTCGTGATCAACTTTCGAAAATCACCTCAGTCTCCTCTTTTTCTTTAAAATCATTTCAAAATTATTCACCATATGAGCAGAGGGTAGACCAGTTTCAGCGAGTTCTTTAAACGTTTGATAAGCTGCTGGAATATCTTGACTGGATATCCAGGAAAAAGTTGGAGCAAACTGAGTTCCTAACAGCTGTGCCATGCCAACATAGACCTGGATTCGCGATGTCCAAGAATTGCAGCAGATGTTAATAGTTCATAAGCTTTCTGCCTTATTAGAACGTGTGGCATTTAAGAGGCTCTGCGCTTTTCTAAATATTTGCTCCGCTGAAATTATTATAAAATTCAGTTCTATTAAGGTACTTGTTTAATTACTTTATTGGAATAATTATAAAAGTACCTTCTTGTTGCTCCGGAGTCAGTGGTTCTTCAGTCTCTTCGCTAAGAGGCTCCAGTTGCTCTTCTTCGCTCCATACTTCTGCATCATCTTCTTCCAGTCTTAAATTATTATTTGGTAAATCAATATTTTTTATCTGAGTTATCATTGCTTTCATCCAAACATTCTCATCGTGGGACTTTCCTCTTTTGTTTTTGGTTCATTTACCGCTTCCTCTTTTCTCTTTGTAATCTTATCGTTAAGATACGGTTCAGAAGCTGGTACCATCTTTAAAATGGTTTCATGTAAAGCCTTTAATTCTGCAAATGTTCAAATGCATTCTCTTCTAAACCAACATCCTCTTCCGCCTCTTCGTCAGAAGTATCTGATTGTTTTTTAGAAACTTCTGACTCTGATGAAACAGACATAACAAGCAACAGTAAAATCAACTCCTTTCTTAGCTTCATCTTTTCAACTATATTTTGATTGTACGTCTGTTTATGAACTGACCTTAACATAAACAAAAAAGTTACTTTTTTAGTATGTATCTTTCTCTATCTCTCCATTAATTATTTACATCCTTTCAATAAAATAAGAATAAATATTTTTAACAAATTTACAGAATTACTACTTTTGAAAATAATATCTTTAATTTAAACACATCTCCTGTTCACAAATAGCACGCATACATTACAAAACCGTTCGTTACAAACGAACTCAGTTTCTTATCCTACGAATAAAAAGGCTCATTTCATAAATGCATCAACAATTTCATCAAATGCATCAACAAAGATGGTCAACTTTAAGAATACGTTTAAAACAGTAATATCTTTACCATTCTCTGCGTATATACAATATTTACGAAAATGTTACGTTGTTCTAATTTATAACCTACATTTTTTTTTAAAACGATTATACTTAAACAAAAACACGATTATACTAAAAAGGAAGAAAGTGTACGTTTTCTACTTTTAGCTTGAATAGCTTGATAAGAATATTCCTGAATTCATCTTAAACTATGTTTCCAACGAATTCGACTCTTCGTGTTAGAAAGAGTAAATTACGTCATTGAGACACGTCAACGTACATCTTCGGTTATCACGCAAATAATTTTCTGTAATTGTTGCCAAAAATATGAATTTTTACATGCCAAAGTAATAGCGTTCTATAATTTTCTATAACTGCTAAATAGCAAAGTACACTATGCATTTAACAATCAAAGGATCAGCTGTTCCACAAGTGTGTTTGCTTTCAAAAACTTGCGTGTTGTATGTAAGTATTTATATATACATATATGTATAAATACATATACAGACTCTGTGTATTCAATAACCAAAGTTAGCTTCAAATTGTAGAAATATGGGTTATATTTCTTTAAAATTAAATAGTCGATAGCGGAAATATAAAGAAATCAATTTTAACGATGATACTTGTGTGTATATAGAAATTTATTATCGCTTAGTAGCATAACCTTCAAATCGGTCCTTTATGTATACATAAGTACATACGATATCAAAACTTTTGTCAATATTAACAGAGACCACGAGCCTAATCCTTACAAAAGATTAGAAACTGTAAACGATATTTATCTAAATTACCATTGACCAGAACCCTGCAACATTCATTTTAGCATATAAATATGTATGTATATACATACATATTCATTAGTTAATTAGAAATAACTAAAGCTTAAAACCAAATTGTAAGGAATTAGGGTATTGTAAGGAAGCTAAAAGAATACATTATTCAGTCTTTTCTTTTCTGTATTTATTATTTGAACATTTATTTTAGTATTAAAGTTTTGAACTGCATAATTAAAAATTTTCACCATCCAATTTCGACCAATTAGAATCGTCGTTACCGGCAAAGTGTCCAGGTTTGACTCATATGTCACTTCCTTTTGTAACTTGGTCGTAAGTGCACGCGATAGTGCAGTACATGATGTTGGCGTTGAAAACCTAGAAAAATCCCTAGAACGTAGAACACACCATTTTTCGTTCCTGCTGAACAGATTGCAAAGAAATTTGAGGGACGTGTCAGGAGGTTCGTATTTTACCCCAAATCGTCAAAAGTTATAAAATATTGAAATTGCTGTCTGTCCACGGTCAAGAAAATGGCGGATCGGACTCACCTGCATTAATTTATTCGTAATATTAACATTTTTGCAAATTACGTCAAAAGGTAAAACAGACCAGAAATTTAGTTCCTCGTTTTTTCTGTAGGCGCAGTTCGTTCGTTTTCCTGCGTCGACCGAATCGATTGATTATAATTTTTGTACTTACATATTAACATTTCGCTTATGCATACATTGCACATAAGTGTCAAAATTTATATATGAAATAATATGTTCTTAAATATTTCATATCAAAATCACGCCATATGAAAGTGTTATTAAAGCAATATTCCCCTTTATTTATTACATAATTACAATAATATAAAATATAATACAAGACGGGTGTTGCTAAAAAAGTACATTATTCGATTTTTTCGCTGATATTTATTGTATTAACGATTAACGCTATGATTAGCATTACAGTTTCGAAATTTCTACCAATGGCTGTGATTGGTTGTTTCATTCGGCATCCTTTCATTTCGACCAATCAGACACGTCGCTGTGTGAGCGAGTGCGTCGATTTGTGACGCAGTACAGCATTCCTCTTCGAAGCTTCGTTCGTCTTGCACGTGTCTGCAACAGGTAAGATTAAATTATTTTCAAATATTAAATTAAATTGTCTTTCGGGTGTTGAAAATACAAAAAAGAGAAAGAATAGCCGAAGAGAAATCTAGCTCTTTGTTTTTTGACATTAATTCGAGGTTATCTTTAAAAATACGTGAGTTGAAATTTTTTTGCTCTTCCCGTGAATTGACAATGAAGTTGGAAGAACAGAATCTGAATTATTTTCCCTTTACACCAATAATTTTTCGAATATTATTGCATTTTTTCATGTTTTTAGTACATTTTTCCCGTAATTTATTGTTATACATCGTGATAATTGATTTTCTCGTTTTTTTACTATTACGCCGATATAGATACGAATTAAATTAGATACATTTCCTTCATTTATTCTGCTTTTATATCAATAATTTCTTAAATCCCGTCAATATCTTATATCTTATCTACTTTGTTTCTTATATTTTGGTGTTTAAAGTTTTTTGAAAAGTAATCTTGATTTTATTTCAATATGGCGTCGATAATTTTTAACGAACCTTTCCCTTACGATTATTATTAAAGTTTCGAAGCACTTTTGAAACTTCTATCGATGGCTGTGATTGGTCGTCCCATGTTGGCGTCCTCTCATTTCGACCAATCAGACACGTCGTTGTGTGAGCGAGTGAGTCGATTTGTGGCGCAGTGCAGCATTCCTCTTCGAAGCTTCGTCTACTTTCCACGCGTCTGCAACAGGTAAGATTAAATTATCTTGAAACATTAAATTAAATTGTCTTTCGGGTGTTAAAAGTACAAAAATAGAAAGAATAGCTGGAGAGAAGTCTAGATTCCTGATTTTTGATATTAATTCGAGGTTATCTTTAAAATACAAGAGTTGAAAGTTTGTGCTCTTGCCGCGATTGTACAATGAGGTTGGAACAGTAGAATTTGAATTATTTTCCCTTTTATATCGTTAATTTCCTAACCAATATTGAACGTTTTTAATATTCATTCACACAATTTACTGTTTAATATTTAATAACGTTCTTTCTTAAGCATCGTAATATTATGAGATCTGTTCGTCTACCGGCTTCGGATCGGCTGGGGACGAACATTACCGAATAATACCGAAGCGGTGCCGACCGGTCTTCGTCGGGAAGGAAGGTCTCGCCATTTCTCTCGCGAACGTCCAAGTGACAAGACGTGTTGAGAGCATCCTTCCCTCTCGAGTATAAGTAATAAGTGAGCATTGTATCTATTAAAATATTTTGCATAAATTATAGTTGGATCGTTTATTATTGTTGATTACATTTTATGTACATAAATTCGTATTTCTTTTTTGTTACAGATATTTGATGGATATTGAAAGGACGCCATGATATGGGTTTGAAATAGAAATTCGTAAGAATTTATTGTTTTAATTTATTCTGATCAATTATTAACATTTATTATTACTTGTCTTTTATTGAGTCGTTGTTAATTGTAAGCATTTTTGATAATTACTTGCTACCAAAGTCAAGAAAGAAAAGATTAGAGACATTTTTTTTCTTTAACCAATTCATAGAAAAGAATAATTAATTTTTCATTTTATTAAATAATTTCGTCCAGTATTTTAATACATTTGTTTTAAATTACTAGAACAAAATTGAAATAATTCGTATTTTACTGCAAATGATTGCTTCCCTTCTGCAATTATTAATTATTTTATACAATCTATTTTTGTTAAATCGTAGTAATTATATTATAATATCCAGTTTTCGATGCAAATTTAAATTAAAATAGAATCACGTTTTTTAAATCACATGCTGTTTAAGCATGATTAATTATTGAATTTTGCTTATTGAAAAGAATTAGATAATTTATAAATTACTACGTAATAGAATTTCCAACAATTTTTAATATGCTTACAATCTGAACAACAAAAATCCACTGCTTTAATAAAATTGTTTATTATATGTATTTAACAATGATTTTTTATCCTTGTAATATTCATTGGAATAATTATCAACAATTATTTAATACATTTCGTTATTACGAGATAATCTAGGATCAATATTCTACTTGAATAATATTCGTGTTCGTTGATATTTCCATTTACACATAACAGTATTTCCTTAACGAACGTTCAATAAGAAGAATGTTGGATTGTTTTGTATATTTCCACCGATCCCCAACCTCCTCGCTAATCTTTTCTTCCAGGAATTGTTGTGGCCGCGCGCAAGGCGGCCGGTAGAGTCAGTGTTTGTACGAACATATTTCCAATGTTTTGATTTTTTCAAGGGTGAACTGGCCCTGAATAGAGTTGCGTTTGTACAATAGGAATCACGCGAAAGTAGAGTCAGTGTTTGCTGCGTATTATAAAATATTTTCTAGAGTATCGCGGCTCTGCTTTTTCCTTTTTCATCGTGAAAGTAGAGTCACTACAATTGTTCGCCGAAAATTATTCACGGTCGCGTTACTAGTATTTCATATCTATATTTTTATTTTTATTTTTAATTTTTTTTTTTTTTGTTTTTGAATTGCTCGATATATCCGGTATTAGAGTCAGTGCACCACTGAAGAGGAGTCTTGGGCGTTGCTCCATAAGGAAAGAGTGTAAGTATCTTATTACATACTTTATTTAATTAATTTTAATTCAAGTAGAATAATTTACAATTTCAACACTTGATAGTTGAGAGTTATTTTCATTGTTAATATTTGATAAAATCCAAATTTATATACATATGTACATATGTATAATTTTATTACAATAAGAATTGATAATTTTCTTTTCTTTTGTTACAGATGAATTTTTTGATTTTGCCGAGTTCCTGGATATCCTGATGATGGCTTTCTTCACGACTTCCGTCTTGGTACGTCACTTAATTGTTTATTATTAAAATAGAATAATTTACAATTTCAATAGTACTAGATAATTGAGAGTTCTACTTAATTGCTATTGATAATATATTTTACTTAAGATTAAATTCATATATAATTTTATTATCAAATAAAAATTGATAATTTGCAAAATTAACCGTAATTCTTTTTTGTTTTGTTACAGATGAATTTTCTTCACGACTTCCGTCTTCTCGTACAAGCAGCCTCCTACCTGGTGCTGTCCATCCTCCTACTTGACTGTCGGAAGAAGAGTATATCTGCGAACGGTGAGTCGCATGTTTATGGTTCCTCTGGTGCCCAATCATGTCGTAGGACGAATGGTCCGAATCGACACGGGTTACCAGTTGTATACGTGGTTAGCAAGCACAGTGACCATGGGTATGATTAGTAACCATACCCATGAGTAGTAACATTTTTATTGTTTCATTTCATTTAGTTCAGGCTAGGTCTTCTTGTACACCGCGTTTTAATATCATTTCAATTCCACATATTCCTAGTAGATATTTATGAAATATATGAACGCTCTTAAATGTTTTTAAATGTTCTTAAATGTGGAATATGAAATATTTTAATATAGAAGCAATTTTATTTAGTTTTTATTCAAATTGATATATTCAAATTGGTAATATAATATGTATACTGAATATACATATTATTTATGATTTTACATTGATTTAATTACATTTTCTACATAGTAAATTCAAATATAATTTGAGACTTTTTTACGAGGAGTAAAGTTCAATTCATTTCATGTAAAATTAAACAATTTATGTGCAAGAAGACAATTCGTGACGGGTAGATTTCCAAGTCAGAGTGATCTATTTCAACAGATTTTGCGTATTCTTGAAAAGTTACTCCGAGGAGGAAGTCGCCCGAGGATGTTTTAATTTTTTATTATAATTTTCATAATAAATTCTTTTTTTCAATGTAAAGAATTCTTAATTAGTCATTTTGCTTTTAATAAAATATAAAATTCAATTTTGACATTAAATTCCTTTTTATTAGAGTTTTGCCTTTATTAAATTAGTGTTGCGAGAAATTTCCGACGCGAGAGTAAATATGACGATGCACTGACTAGTATTCGGTGGGAATCCTTTTGGTTTTTAAACTCAATCCAATGTTTTATTTAATTAATCAAATTAGTTACAAGGATTCCGCGGCCTAAGACCGTGAACACCATCTCATGGGAGACAAACCCATGCATTACTAGGCCTTTGCAGGCGCAGCTTTAGAATACGGAACATATGAAAATATGTTACCGTATTCTAAACTGTAGTCCTTTTGTCTATACTATGGGCGTCCGTCAATCTGACACCGTTGGATGCAACGTGTTGGACGGGCGGGTAGCGCTCTTAGCGAAGGGGTGCATCCTGTCCTGGCGTTACGACGTCCAGGCGGGGTGGGTGGTATGTAGCGTCTGGCGTATGAACTAGGGGGCGTGAGACCCTTCGTTGCCAGCTGATATTAGCAGTGCACCATGTTTGCGTCATAGTTGCTCTTTTTTTTTTTTTTTTTTTTTTTTTCAGTATTTGTTCTTAAAGCTTTATATTTACAAAGTCGAGTCACTTTTATTAAATTAAAATTGTGAAATATTAGCCCGTTAGATGTTTATGTACTAATCATGTTTGTAGATCAGGATTTTCAGATTTAACCCCTTCCGTGTTTATTGCCAAAGCCCATTCACGTGCCCAGGTGCTACTTGGATGGGTAGAGGCAATGGGCACGATGACCTAGTTGATAAGAATAATAATTAATAAGCGGCTGGCATTGTGTTAGTATATCGTGCACGACGTAATTTCCACATATGGTGTGTGTGGTTTTAGGCTGTGGGATTGCGTCGGTTTAATAACTTTTTCATTTAACTTTTAATTTGAAATAATATTTTATTGAACAAGATGTACAATGAACGTAGAAACGAAATAGTATTATACCATTACTATTACCATGATTGCATTACTGCATTATTGTGAAATATTCTATATCAAAGTATGTAGTTGATTAATCATTATACGCAATGATTGCTAGCCTTGCCAGACGATTTCAGTGAAAAATGGTACGTACCGTAGAGTGTGATGTGAGATGAAACTCGGGTGTCGGAGGCGTCCCGGGACGTTCTCTCTAGTGTAGGTCTTGCGCCCGGGTGGAGTGTATGGGGGTCGTGGAATGAATTTTTGTGAGAATGTGATTTTGCCTTTTTTAAATATAGCGTTAGGTAGGTAGGTAGTATACCTTCTGGTGTGTGTGATAGATTGTAAGTAGGTAGGGCCGGGACAGGTTGTCACAGTCTCTTGGTCGGGTAGGCGCGATTTCGCGTGATCAACCTGTACCTGGAATATATTTGAAGAATTGACGATCCAATCGATACGAACGGAGTATGTCGTTCGCTTTCGATTCTATCTGTACAATTTTTCAAATTTTTGGCGACTTCATAAGTCGTCATACGCGATCGCAATGGCACGAAACGCACAAGTTCTGCTCGAGCACGGCACGTGAGCACGAACAACGACTTGTATAAAGTCCTTTTTCGTCCACGTGTCAATTAGAGTTTCGCGATTATTCTGTTTTGTTGATTGTTTTTTTTTTTGTTTTGCGAATTTGCAAGTCTCGAGCTTTAGATATAAGTTTTCAGGTGGGTGGACCGCCCCGAAGAAAGAAAAGGCTATATGCCGAAGCGCCCCGACAAACTGTCTTTCAAGAGGGGAACTACTAATGATTTTGCATCCTTTTGCAAAAAAGGATGGGAAATCATTATCGTTACTACTTTGTCACTGTGCTTGCCTGTAGTTGTAGTTTTGTAATTTCAGGAGAAGAGGGGGCCCGTGACCCCCATGATTTTGGGCAAATCGCGTTTTCAATTTAGTGTTGCGAACTTTAAATATCGCGTTTCTTCTTGCATTGCTTTAAATAGAATTTAACTTTTCAATGTTGATTGCTTTAAGATTTTTCAGAGTTTTCTTTTTTAATGTTGATTGTTTTAAGATTTTTTAGAATTTTGCTTTTTAATATTGATTGTTTTAGTGTTGCGAATAAAAGACTCACGGTTTGAGAATCCCCCTTTTCTGCATTTTAATTGCATGTCTGTTAAAGATAGCGTTGCGAATGACATTAGCGCGATTGTTTCCCAGTGTTGCGACTTATAAATACGCGATTGCTTTGCATTAGTTTATAGAGTTCCCTGCTAAAATCAGTGTTGCGGTAATGAATATTCGCGTTTTGCATTAGAGTTGCGATATATGATGAAATGCCCAAAACGATCCAGTGGATTTGCCATGGTCCATAAGGCAGCTATGGACCAGCTGCCATGATACAGTCTTGGATTGGCTGTCCCCTTTTCTAGATTAGTGTTGCGTCTTAGAAAATTCGGTAGATTTGAGTAGTGTTGCGTTACAGTTCGCGTTTTCTCTTTTTTTCTTTTTTTTCAGCTTAGCGTTGCGCATAATGGAGCAGCCTTCACGCGTACGCTTTTTTACATATTATATGATTAATGAAATTAGTGTTGCGAGCAAAAATTCACGGTTTGCGAATTCTCTTTTCTGCATTTTAATTGCATGTCTGTTAAAGATAGTGTTGCGAATGACATTAGCGCGATTGTTTCCCAGTGTTGCGACTTATAAATACGCGATTGCTTTGCATTAGTTTATAAAGTTCCCTGCTAATTAGTGTTGCGGTAATGAATATTCGCGTTTTGCATTAGAAATGCCCAAAACGATCCAGTGCAGTTGCCATGGTCCATAAGGCAGCTATGGACCAGCTGCCGTGGTACAGCTTTGGATTGGCTGTACCCCTTTTTTTAGATTAGTGTTGCGTCTTACTAAATTCGGTAGATTTGAGTAGTGTTGCGTTACAGTTCGCGTTTTCTCTTTTTTTCTTTTTTTCAGCTTAGCGTTGCGCATACTGAAGCAGCCTTTACGCGTACGCGTGAATTTGTACATATTATATAAATAATGAACTTAGTGTTGCGAATGAATTCGCGATTGTTAATTAGTGGAAGTAACTATGACTCACATTCGGTGGGAGTCCTTTTAAGGATTCCGCGGCCTGAGACCGTGAACACCATCTCATGGGAGACAAACCCATGCATTACTAGGCCTTTGCAGGCGCAGCTTTAGAATACGGAACATATGAAAATATGTTACCATATTCTAAACTGTAGTCCTTTTGTCTATACTATGGGCGTCCGTCAATCTGACACCGTTGGATGCAACGTGTTGGACGGGCGGGTAGCGCTCTTAGCGAAGGGGTGCATCCTGTCCTGGCGTTACGACGTCCAGGCGGGGTGGGTGGTATGTAGCGTCTGGCGTATGAACTAGGGGGCGTGAGACCCTTCGTTGCCAGCCGATGTTTTGTCATAGTTCAGAATGTTTGCAATTTTGAATTAGTGTTGCGTGTGATTTCGGTTTGTTTTATTTTATAGGGTTTGCTTAGGGATTGCTCTTATGGGCAGTGAAACTTTTCTTTCCAGGTTTCCCTGTACCCTCCCTCCCACTGCCATGCCCCCATTCTTTTTTCTACCCATTTTAAATTTTGAAAATTTTGAGCATTCGGTTATTGGAAATACTGTTAAATAATATATGAATTTAATGTTTTCAGAATATTATTAGATACGATAAAATTTTTAAATAGAACTTTGTTCAAATTTTTATTTCAAATGAAAGTTCATTTTATTTTCTGATGATTGGTGATAAATCATTTCAAGGAATATTTGTTCATTCGAGATAGCTTATTAAATTTTAATACTACTTTATTTAAACAAAAGTACGCAATGTTTTGTTTCAAGCTTACGGAGAAGCTAATTAAATTAATTTTATAAATTTTCAAATTCTTTTTCTGAAAAGCAAAGTCCACTCGTGATGTTTTTTTTTCACTTTTTCCATTTACAATAAATTTGCATTGAAAGGTGTATTGATTAATATAATGATAATGCAATAAAGTCGAGTAGAGTCGTGGTTGTACGTACTACATATTATATGTACTTATGTACATATATTGCAATAAAAAGCAGTTGTTTCAATTAAAAATATTGTGTGCTATTCGTCGCGAAATGAACGAATATGAAATGAAATACAATAAAATGAAATAATTAATGTTCTTAACTCAAATCACTTAACTGAAATGTATATTTTTCTGATTTTTTTTCTCTTTATTTTAGTACTGAAGTTTGCTTTAAATTAATATTTCGTATCAAATTGATTTTTACTAATGTATCTTCTTTCCAGCTATTAATTTTTCTTTGTCTTTATCTGGATTCAATTAATCAGTCTCTGTTACAGAGAAATATCTTTATAGGAAGTATGAAATAATAATATCGGATAATCGACTGGAAGAAATGTAATAAGAAGATCTAGCATCCATAAATGGAATGAAATGTATCCAATTAAGCAAAACAAGGTGAAAGTGATTCTTATAAATGGTAATATTTGAACCGTACTATTTTCGAAAATTCTATTTAATCCTTTTCTGTTTATTTTAGGCAGGTTGTAAATTTATGATTAAGGCTACACGAGCCTGATTATTTTCTTAAATTTCTTAAATTATGTTTAATCCTTTTCAATTTTATTTTAGCAAGTATTCTGGTGAGGACAACAAAATCAACAAATTCATTGGACTTATTTATGTACATAAGTACATATGTAGTCATTAAGATATAATCGTGAACACTGCAATGTTTAATTAGGAAGCGTTATATTTAAGCGAATTTTTAATATAATTACGAGCGCTCGTTTAGGTAGGCATTCTTATCGTTAGTAATATAACTATGTAGGACAAATATGCAATTGCATATTTATTAATTACAGATCTGTAATCAAAATCAAAATTAAAAAATGTACGTAGATATACATATGTATAGATAGGTAGGTAGTAATAAAAATAATGCTCCTTTTGTTGTTCGTTGCATAACAGTAACAAAAACGTTTTGCAAATGTGCATCAAGAGGATGATGGTATTGAATAAAAATAAAAATTTTTCTATAAATGGAGGGTGGATGGGATGAGGTAGGGCGGGTCTCCACCCGCAGCAACCTCCCCGTGGTGAGACCTGGGAAATCGTTATTATTTGATGGATTATTAATAATTGCATCATTATTCCAATGGTACACTTATTAATTATGCAGCAAATAATACGAGCGAATTGGCTGCGGTATTTATGCTTTTCTTTTTCTATTTAATCTCTGTTATATTTTTTTCAGGAACTACATATGTCTTTAAGATTCTTCGTCAAGTGTACCCCACATTGCAAATACAATTTTACGGAAAGAAAATTAATAATAGTTTTGCTCGACAGCGCAATACGACAGCGATATAAGTATACAGAGAAATCTATGTATAGAGTATAGAATATAGAACAATAAACAAATGGAGAAGATTATGTCGTATAGAATAGGTACCGGCATTTCTTGCAAGAAGAAAACGAGCATGTATGTACTTACTTATTTATATATATATATATATACATAATTTTATTAGTCGTATGTTTCAAAATATTTACTATGAATTTGATTTTATAGAAAAATGGTCGATTTATTCGAGAAGGATAAAGGAAATATATCATTGCCAGCGAAATTACAGTCATGGCAGGATGAGAAAGAGAAGAGTAAACCCACAATTATCAACACACAAAAAGCTTTTTACAATATTAAAATTGGAGACATTCAGAACAAAATAAACAGGTTATAAATATCAACAGGAGGAGGTCAACTGTAAATTTAATAAAAACATGAATGATGATTTTTTCGAAATTTTTCATAAAAATATTCAGGTTAGAAGATCGAAACGATGAGTTATTAGAAAAATTGAAGTTACCGATGAACGTTCAGCGATCATAGACGCAGAAACATCTGATGAAATTGCAAATCTAAGCAAACAACTTTATTCTCAAAACAATAAAGTAGATGATGTAAAAACTAAAATTGATTATGTGGAAAATAACCGAATAAAAGATAAACACTCTCACGATGATAAAGTAGAATTACTTAATCAGCGATACAAAGAGAAGAAAGTTGAATTAGTTTCTCGGATTAAAGTTTTAAGTAACTTATAAAATCTCTTTTTCCTTCCCAATGAAATCTTATTTCATTCCCAACAAACAATCTATTCTTAATATAAAGATATTTCTTTCGTTAGCTGCAAAAATTAATGGTCTGGAAGATTTTAAAAAAACACAAAGAGGTTTGGAAGAAAAATTTGAAAGAAATGAACAACGGATTTCAAAGAACGAGGAAGAGATGAAAGAATTGCTCGAGAGTGTTAATCGAAAGTTTGAATTTGATAAGGAAATGTATATTAAAATTATTACTCTTTATTAGTTTAGTTTTAGAAAAGAAACACTAATCATAAATTAATCGTTGGACCTTTTCTTAATTTAGGCTGAAAAATGAAATGTACCTGTGTCTTCTCGATTTAGCGGCACAGTTTCAAGTAGAAACTGTCGAACATATAAGTTTACCAAACAAGAGATTAATGCGAGAAAACATTATGCTAAAAAATGAATTATCCCATATTTCGAAGCAACTTTCCTCGGAAAATGACATTCAATCTATTCTCAAGTATCATTAAACGCATTTCCATTTTTTATTCGTCGGAATAGAAAAATACTTATGATTTTTATATCTTATGCATAGGAACTCGGTTGTAGACTACAGAAAAAATATCGTTAAAAAGTCTTTGCATGTAAAACAAAATATAATAACTATAAAAATACAGAATGCTTTGTTAAAATGTTTGAAAAATAAGTTTCGAAGGACAAAGGGATATTTTTCATCTATCGATGTTCCCGATCGTACTATGGAAAGCAAATATCTTATCTTAATTGAAAATGCCCGTAACGAAGAAAATTTAACAAACGTTCGTTTATCAAAATTAAATGTTTTACTTGAAAAGGAGAGAACAAGAATAGGGATCGCAAAATATTTACAAAGAAGGTTAAATTGTAAGATAAAGGCGGCTGTAGATACACTTTATGATCTAAAGTACATTGCGAGGTGTTTGCTTGAGGTATTTTTCAATTTTTCAATTTTTCATTTCATTTCCATGAAATAATTTTTAATTCTTCATCATTATACGATCAAGTTACACGCAATCATGTTTTAGTGTCCTACCAAATGTCCTGATATAGCAACCTTGAATTGCACCCAATGCTTTTGTTTCTGCAAAACATATTCATGAAAGGGCAATTAAAAGTTCAATGTGGCATCGTTCAAGTCGTGAGTATACTAGTACGCTAGTAGTATAACAACACTACTATTATCATGGAAAAATATTTTTCATTTCATGCATGTAACGTATCGTATCAAGGGTTGAAACCCTACTCCCACGAGTGTTAGAATTTCGTACAGAAGATTTAAATGATATTTCGGATTTTGAAATAATCACAGAATCTCAAGAGAAAGAACAAATCTTGGACAAAGTACGTAAAAACAATTTTATTACGTAACATGTTAAAACATGTACTTTGCTTTATACTTGAGATTTCTTCTCCCTATTAGGTAAAATTAAGCACAGATTCGGATAAAGAAACAAAAATATCTATTGAAAGTATCGACTTGAAAGAACATTCATCGACAGATATTTCAGATAATATTATGCCATTCGAGTTAAAAGATGATTACAAATTGTCTGAAAGTGATGAATACATAGAAGATGAATCTGTATTTAGTATTGTTGAATGAAATACAAATTGGTTCCGTGGTCTACAACCTCCCTCCCGGCTTATTACATCCAAAGACGTCAAGTAAGTAGTGTACGCAAATACTTGGTCATTTCAGTTTGGTATATGGTTACATCAATCTTGTGATCTGGCTTAACAAATCGTTTCACTTTTCGCTTTATCCCGTTTTCTGTAACATCAAATAAATAAGTTAATAAGCTAATGTTTATAAACGTTATATGTACAATACTTACAGTTTCATTCTAGACGGAGCAACAATATTTCTCTGTTGAAGAGACTTAAATCTGTCTTTTAATAAAATTAGTAGTTGGCTCAGCATTGCGTAAATTACCGGTTAATTCGTTTGCTAATTTGAAATCAGCTTCCAACGGTTCAAATTTAACTTTACTAAGAGTTTTAGGACCCAGTGCCTTTAATACTTTCTTCTTTAATCTTTCTTCTCTTTGGATTTTTTCCTTTCTTTCTTTAGAAGCCAACTGTTTATTTAATAATCTTAATTTATAAATATCCGAAACCTTCTTCTTTTCTAACTTTTTCTGCTGCTTCTTACGCGCTAATTCTTTCTCTTCTTTTTGTTTACGTCTCTGAACACGCGTTTTTTTCTCATTTCTAACTGGTGGATTTACAGACGTTACTCTCGGATCGTCATCGTCATCGTCATCGTCATCGTCATCATTTTTCTCTTCCGATTTCAATCCTTCTAACATTTCTTTCAGTAAGTTATTTTCTTTTTCTTCCACTGAAACCTGTGTGAAAATTTCAATATTGGTTAACAATTCTATATAGAAAAATTTATACATCAAAAATACCTTTTTAAACATATCTGTAGTCACTCTTTTCAAATGTTGTTCCTCTTTTATTAATTCCATTTCCTTCTTTGCTACTCGATGTAATAAAGTTTGATGATCCTCAAACGAAGGATTATAAGATGTTCCTGGATGCGGTGCTTCGATTGCTGGCAAAGCTGAAGGTTTCTTGCGTATTGAAATTGGTATTCTCCTCTTCTTTGCACCAAAATGAGTCAATGTATGCCTGACAGTATCCGGAGACATCCATTCCGTATCGATACCAAGTGTTTCTTCAAATTTCTTTCCCAAACATCAGCATTAAACTCTCCTCTTTTAGGCTTGTTCGATCTTCCTTCATAGCTAACATTCTATCTGTAATTTTATTTTATCTTTTAATTTTAATATTCCTTGCGCCTCTCTCAAAGCTTCCTTTTCTACCAAAATTGCATTTTTCTTTCCTCCTTAGTTCTCACATGATTTCTTTTTCTTATTGGATCCTGTACAGCTGTGTGAGGTTTTAAATATTAAAACATCGCGGCTCCTTTGATTTCAATATTTCTCGACGGGTTCTTTTCGGAAGAACTTTAGGCTCCGTAGAAATTATAAATAATTCCGAATCTTGGCGTGTCGAAAAAGAACCACCTAACCTTTCTTCTAACCGAGAATCTTCCAAAAATTTCTCAACATCTTTTGTATCAACATGTTTTCGCCATGATCTTTTGTCTTTTTTAGACACTTTACGCTTTTTACTATTGATCGCAGGCATTTTATTCTTTAAATGTTGGAATAATATCCTTTACCACAGCATTGAACATTTATTCGTTAACCAGTAAACGTGGCTTTCTGGCTTTCTGTTTCTGTTTCTGTTGGGGAACAAGTTTGGTTAGGTTACGTTAGGTTACGTTAGGTTACGGGTTAGGTTAGGTTGAAAGACTGTGCTTGGATCAGTACATACATAACTATATGTATGTATACATATATTATGCATATAATATTATTGTATGAATTTTATTAACAAAGTGAAAAATACATTACATAGAACGCTAGTCATAACATATAATAGTTTTATAATTTATTTATTTATTTTACGATACTTGATTTAAGTGAATTTTGAAATGAACAGAAAATGTTGAAAATGAGGAAAAAACGAGGATTATCTATATTACAATTTTAAAGAGCGCACATCTTACACTTGTAAAATGGGAGATATACAAAAGAATTATATTTTGTATAATTAAATATGATTAAGACGGTCGAATAATCAGAAAAATTGACATTGTCCAAGAGTGAGGATTAAGATGCTACCTACCGTCAGTAAAAGGCAAAGATATCTACCTGTGACTGGTACCCTAAACAGTCTAGCACACATTTTAGCGACGACGTATACAAAAGTATAGTGTCAAGATCTCACCTGGAGTGCTTTGATAAACAAATGGTCGGATGCGTACTTCATGTCCAATACTTTGAATCATAGAACAAGCTGTACTTAAACGAGCTGCCTATCAAACAGAGAGGAAATACAAACAATATTTAAGATAAAGATAAAATAATTAATCGGTAAACATACCTGAATAAAAGGAACTATCGATATTAAAATCCATAATACGACATTCGCTATTCCGATCCATGTAACAGGACTATTTTCTGCATCACCATTATCATTATCATATCGAAGCAACCAAATTGTACCCGCGGCAGCCCATGATAAATTCACAACTGTATAGATACATACAGCTGGTCCTAGTTCGTCATTGAAATATTTCAATAGTTTTTAAATCGCAATTTCCTGAAAGATAGACCAACACGAATATCACTTTCTTATTCGAGAAAAAATAATGATATAGATAATGAGATTAAAGAGAAATCAATTTACAAACCTTCATCCAATCGATAGGAGATAAAGTGTGGTGAAGCAACTTGCCACGAAGAAAGTACAAGTGTGCCAATAAAAGTTGCCCTTGTAAACAGTAACTGGTGATAATCGGTTCCTTGAACCATATCGTGCCATAATGTGCATACAATTAAAATACCTTCAATGTTATTTTTACTTGATACGGACTGTGCAAAAATAAATTCGAAAGAAGTGCAAAATAGCATAACGCTCGATATTGTACAATATGAAATAAAAGATGTATAAGATGGAATTGAATAATAAATAAAACATCAAGAGTAATTTTAATCATCAATATAAATTAACAATAAATCGGAATGACGCAGAGATATTTTCGAGGAAATACCTGTGTTCTAACCATTGAAATATAATACTTCCTTGGGCCATTAGAATATTTACTGTGATTAATGCCATCATTATCCATACCACGCTCAACGCTATGAACAGCCATAGTATTCGTACAAGTTTTCTTTGATTTCCACGATTTACAGGATTAGATGAGAGAAGGAATGCTCTCTCCATTAAATTTTGTAGCTGTTCGTTTTCTTTGATCCGGAATAGATATACCGTATAAAATATGCTACTAAATGTAAAACACTAGGAACTAGATAACTAAATATAATATTTCCAAAGCAAATAATTTCCTGTGTATGTTCCTTGCTGATATTTGTTACAATTTCAACTTCTAAAGGTAGTGTTTTGTAACAAAATCCTCTGTCTCTTCTAAAAAAGAATCACACTCGATAGAGAGTTACACAAGAGTTATGACATTGGTAAACTTACCTAAAACATGCCATATATTGTAAAATATATCCAATGCACATAAATATTATCACTTGTAAAGTATGAAGATTTGTAAGAATACAATAACAAGAGCATCGTTCGGAATCATCGCTGCTCATTGGTTTTAAACCCATTACTCCCAACAATCTCAAGTACGGCCTTAATATTTTATGCTTACAATAGTGAAGTACCGCAGACGTACTTAACATCTCAAAATCTGGCATTTCAGTGATTTCACCAACCTGTGATTACACATACACATTTATAAATTCTAAGAAAGAAAGAAAGAAAGACAGAAAGAGAAAAAAACAAAAATCGGTTTAAATCTTACTTCTGTACTTTGCATTTGCAATTCTGATAATCCGGACGGTGTAGATGTCTGCATTGTTTCTTCATGATTTTGCTGAGGAGGATCTTTCCCATTCTTTGATTCATTGTTCGAACTTACCTAGAAAAGATTATTGAAATGTTTAATTTTAATATTATTCTCTACCTAAATCGTATAAAATCGTTTCAAGATATTCACATTATCATTGATACGAATCTTTTGTTTCATTAAGGATGAGAACGATAAAGAAAACATCAAGTATCGACTGAGGTGTGTACATATGAATACATGTGTAGACTTTGAAAGAGATTTAAATATAACCGTTTAAAACCGTTTCAAAATTAAAATAAATACTGTTTGATACACACGGAACGATCACACATTGGATATGTGTGTGAAATATGCGCTAGTGAGAAGAAAAATGTTTGTGCGATCGAAACCGGCTATTACCACACGTTTATATAATAATATCGTGTCATCAAGAGATTACAATGTGATAAACAGTATATTTTATTAAGAAAAACAAACAATTAGATAAAATATTATATGCAGAAAAACTTACCAATGTCATTTTTCTCAACAAACGTGTACAATGCTTTTGAACTTGAAAAGAAAACATTTGTATCTGTACCTCGTGTGATTCACCCTAACGTATGAATTTCATTATATCACTCTTTTGAGATGACACTTCACCTCTGTCAAGATATCCATTTGCATCGCGTCGAAACAAATTACATATTTTACTTGTCGTATAGGTATAATCTACAATACTATACGTAAAGATGGTGGGGAAAAAAAGGGGAACGAACGAGACTGTTTTCACGCGACATCGCAATAATAAGAATATAAGAAAAAAATAGATGAATTATTTTACAAAAGAATGATTTAATTTAAAGAAAGCAGAAAAGGAAAGAGAAAAAGAAGTAAAATAGGTACAACAATAAATTATATTAACGTCTCTTTTTAAACAAATTTCCTGCTGGTCTCAACAAATGTTTATATCCTTTTTCGTGTCTTTTCACTTGACCTTTTGCACGTTTTGTTTCTTTCTTCTGCAAATAAATACATATAATAAATACATAACGCGTATATATACATAAATATGTATATTCGTTTCATATGAAAACGTACCTTTTCAACGACAAAAGTCATTTCTCTATTACCACGAGAACCAGAAACTTGAATATTATTAGCTTCTTGGTCTCTTAGTCTTTCTCCTAAACTAGCCCTGAAAGAATGCGAGAATAAATTTAGCTAAGCATCTTGAAAGCAAATGATAGAAAACACATACATACATACATACATACATGAATGAATATACATACTTGTTTAGTCTCTTTGCTACCGGTTTTGCATCTTTGAATTCTACGTTCTCTTTGATTTCATAAAACTTGGGTTCGTTTTCTCTATGTTCATCGGTGTTTTTGACACTTTCATCCTCCTCTTGTATCTCCCGTTGTTGTTGTTGTTCGTTTTTCTTCATTAACCGATATTGTTTCTTCACTTCTTTAACCCATACTTTTTCATCCTCCGAACTACTATCATCATGAATGAAACTTTCATCGGAACTATTATTATCTGAAATTGAACAAACTTAAATATAAACGGGGTTACATGGAATAATATTGGATTAGAAAGGAATTAGAAAGAATTAAACCTTGCGTTTCATCGTTTGTAGGATCGAGTTTCATCTCTTCTTCCATTGCTTTGGCTTTCAACAACCTCTTTGCCTGACTTTTATTCAACTGAGAGACAACGGGATTCAACAACGAATACTCTTCCGAGGTTGTGTCCACTTGAAAATCGGGATTAGTAAAAAGTGCTTTGAAACGTTCATCTTTTAGAAGGGCGGAAGAAGAAGTTTTCTTCTTCTTTTTCGTATTTGTCTCGTCCATCAGTTTCAACGCAAGCTCTTTATTAACGGTTGCTATTTTTTCAATCTGTAACCGACTAGCGCAAGTTTCTTGCATTTTTTCCTGAATTCTCTTTTTCTTGTACTCTTGGAATTCAAACGGTTTCATCGCATCTCTCGCTTTTCGGTACAATCGAATATCCATAAAGTATCCGTGCATATAAGCACGAAGAAGATTAGTGCCTTTTAAATGCAAAAGACCTAATTCATCCAACTCTTTCTCCGTAAGAAATTTATAATCGTCATAAATAATTTCATAATTTAATTCCTCCAATTCCTCCGTTAAATTGTCCAAGAAGCTACACCAATAAGGAGCTGGACCAAGAGAAGGAACATAATACGTTTGCATTTTCGTATTTTCATTAGCAATTAAAAGCATTCCGGTGTTTGGTATAACGCACATGTCGTTAAAATCGTTTTCGGCTTCGATCGAGGTGTACAATTTTCCCTGAAAAAAATATTACAACTGTTCTCGTAACTCTTCTCGTTGATAACGTATAATTTATTTACATTGTTTTTGTCCCATATCTTGACAATAGAACTGTCCATAGAATAAACCATGTCCATTTTCTGATGAAATTCGATACTCTTGATGGGTAATCCATACATGTGATCCTTGATCAAAAACGGTTTATTCGAACGAATATCGTACAACAATATCTGTCCATTTGACATGCCCACTCCGCACGTCAAGCCTCCTTGAAACTTTAAACTAGTAACTGCAGGGATAACTTGTAACCTATACAGTATTAATAGTAAAATAATAATAAAAGCAATAAAATCTTGCTTAAAACAAAATAATCTATATAGAATACAGCTTAATACACCATCTTACTTATCGCTTTGTCCGACACAGTGCAAAGCACAGTCCAAAGTAGCCGCTTTACTTCTACTTCTAGGATCCCATGCTTCAATTTTTCCCTCCTCTGTTCCCACAGCAAGCAGATGATGTACTGAATTTATTTCGCACTTATTTAACGAGGACGCTTCTGTCGAGAAAGACTGCAAAAATTGTCCTCTTTCAAGATTTATTCTGTAAATCTCGTTACTGTAACATAACGCAGGCTAGTGAAAATATACTTGCACCGTTTACAGTTTTAACCAAACATTACAAGTAAGAATACAACGCGTCATACCTGTCTCCTACGACGAATAAGTCACAAGACGGATAATGATACTTGATGTCTCTTCCAAAACGTGGTATCCTGAGTCTATAATATCTTCCATGAGCAACATGGAACTCGATATTTCTATCGCAGTGTAAGAAAACCAACTGGAAATAAACCATAGATGGAACGTGAAAATCCAAAGTATCCATTCATAAAAAATAAATATATCTAGGTAGAGGTAAAACTGACTTTACTGCAATCATCCGATAATACATCAAAAGTAACAACTTCGGAATCGAAACAGCGTTCGAACTTTAAAGATAAATTATTTACGTCGTAACACTTTACGCGTGGCTTGTATATTCCAGTTGCCAAAATATACTTTTCATCTTTTGTAACTTTAATAGAAGTACTAACTCCAGGCATATCAAAGTCCTGGATAAGTTCGATTCGACGTCGTATATCTGTTGAAGCGTTAAAACATCGTCTTTATCAAAACATACCAACAACATATTCGGTAAGTACTTTAAACATTTAAGTAAGACATACTAACCGACATTTTTTTTTAACAAGTTTCGTCTTTTACGTTCAGATAACCACTAAAAAGAAAAGAAAGTTAGGGTTTAATACTTACGATGAAATCGTTACGATGCTAAAAAGAAAACTATATAAACAAACGTCGTACGTATGTACTACCTCTGGGAGGGACTTTCCAGCGCTCAAATTATAAATTTTCACATTGTTTGGACAAGAGACCTGCATCGTGAAATGAAAGAATAAAAAAAGAGGGATGTTAAAATCTGTCGAATACAATAATCATATTGTTTCTAGACATTTGTGGTTGTAAGAATCAAGGAACAAAGGATTCAACATTAAACACGTGCGAAACATTGATCAGATTACAGTGAAGATTGATGAATGCACAAACATTGTTCGATAAACAGGATGGGCAAAATTTTTAAAGAAATTACTAGAGAGTATCTAAACGTTGCTGGGAGTTTGAGTGTTTTGAATAAAACAATTAAATTGAGATGATTTGGTAGATTGTTTGGAAAATATGTAATAATTTGAAAGAAAAGAGTGTAATTTCTTAGATTTCTCAACCGAACATTATGTCGTTGACTTGTTACTGGGTAGGAAGGATTCTGTTTATAGAAGGAAGGAAATGAAGGAGAAAAAAGAAAAGTATGATATTTGAGAGAAAAGAAGGTAAGAAAGAAATTGTTGATGAAAATGAGGAATTTTTCGAGTTCGATACATATTTCGATTGATATTCGATTGAAGTTGGTAAAACTGGTCGACGGTAGTCATTACCGGTCAGTTATGAAGAGTGGGGGGAAGGCGATCATGGGTGCTCGCGGGTTTCGCGGGGTAAAGAGGAGATGCTGGTAACCGCGAAAGGATAAGGAGGGGTAAAAGAGGAAGTGTGACCGGCGTTGAGCGCATATAGGTAGTCGTGAGAGGAGTCAGTCGGTGACGGGTTGTGTCTTTAGTGCTGTAGTGAAGAGTTTTGTCGAGCCGCTTGTGTTAAAAAATGAGCTGGCAGGATTACGTTGACAAGCAGCTGCTCGCGTCTAGATGTGTTACCAAAGCTGCAATCGGAGGACACGATGGCAATGTCTGGGCAAAGTCTGAGGGCTTCGAAGGTGAGTAATCGTATCTCGTTCTGCTGACGCCTCGGAAGCTTATTATTAGCTGGCCGACAAGAGGGAAAGTGTAGGCTAAATATGCGTTGAAAATAAAAAAAAAAGAAAAAAAAGAAAAAAAAGTAGACTTGCCGTATAATATAGCCTGTCGAATTTCTCGTTTTCCTCTTTTTCATCGTTTAGCGTGGCCGAGGACTCGATCGAATACCTTATTTCGTTCTTTATCGGAAATATACACATTCATATGCACAGATATATTGGACATGTGTAGGATAGGATAATAATCACGTATGTAGATATATTGAATTTTAAAGGAGAATTTTCTATACGTCGATAATGTGCAGTGTAAATGTATAGAAATTGAAAGGAATAGTGTGGTGGGTTAGAATAAGAAAGCATAGTTGGGTTGAATGGTTAAAAAATGCTATCGTCCAACTATATCCATGTTATTTTATCGAAGTAACAAAGATAGATAGATAGATAGATAGATAGATATAATAGATTGATGGCTTATGTACATATAAATGATAGAATTGTTGCAAGTTCCGCGTGTTGAGCCGGCATGATCGCCTCACGCTACCTACGCCGGTTAGGTAGAACGATATTTAAAGGGTCGAATGGTCGAATAGACGAATAGACGAATAGACGAATAGACGAATAGATTTGAAAGATGTGAATCGTTTTATACAATGAGTATTTTCCTGATAAAGGAGTTCTCCAAGAAATGTTGTCCACCGCCCAAATATGTCCGCAAGGCCGGCCATCACAGATTCGTCGTCGCGTAATTGCCGACTCGTAGCGTAGGTAGGTGAAAAAAATAGCAGAAGCAGGAGCAGGCAGAAGGAGGTTTAGCTTATTTCTCGAGTTTGTCGTGGCTATCGATTTAGTATGATAACTTATGATTAACATTAAAAAATGTAGCGGGTGTAGGTGATTTTGCAAAAAGAAAGTTTCTCTGGTCGACGTTGATGGTTTTCGATTAAGTTTAACATGGCTGCCTGCCGGGCACATTGTCGCTGCTGCTCATGGAAATGGTGGCTCCTTCGCTTAATGGTGGCTTCTGTTTCCGGCAAACTAGTACGTTTCGAAACTGACGGCCATTTACAGAGTAAATAGGATACTGGCATCAAACAGAGTGAAATTATAAAGTTTGTTCATGAGAAGCATGACTCATTTCTTTGAAAAACGATTCTGTTTATCGAGAAACAGAGAGAGAAAGAGAGACGTAGACAGAGATGGCATGTACGTAGACATCGAAATATGGTACGTGCGATAGGCAAGTTTTTCACTTGTACGAATGAAAAATTGTAAACGTTTTGAAGAAAATATTTTGGTGTTGGTAACGAAATAAAAAATTTCATTGCGTATCGGACGTTACGGAATGAATTTTCAAACGAATTTTTGGCTCTTCAACGACCAGTATTTATAAATTGAACATATTCGAGTAGTTACAAGTTGCGTCTTGACATTTCGTTATAGCAAACATTTAACGGCAAAATCGTTGACCGTTTAAAATTATCAAACGGACAATTCCAGAAAAGTTGAGCTCGATTGACGCGCCATCCGTGGTGTGCGTGAAAGCTTTTGCGAATCGCGTCGGTAAATCGTAAGGATTTGTGAGAAGTGGGGTGCGTTAGTGAAAGGTAGCTAGAAATACATATTGAGAAGTCAGAAGTAGTGGAATAGAACCCAGAAGGGTTAAGCCTCGTTTTTTTTTTGTTCTTTACGCACCGCAAATTGTTTATTTAGTACAAAATCTGTACTTACTTACATATATGCATTTTAGCATCGTGGAATTCCGTGGAGAACGTATCTATCGGTATTGGTTTCATTTTAGGATGTAATTGTATTCGGTGACTTTATTATACAGTATTGTTCGAGCAGTTTGTAAGATTATAAAGAAAATTTTCAAATGATTTGACAAATTTTTGCTTGAAAGGAACAGGAAGGATCAATTTAATGTAAGAGGAAGAAAGTTTAAAGGAGGCAAAACGCCGGAAAAATGTGTTGGATCGTAAGGTGAAACGTAGATTTGTTGATTGAATCGGGGAAAAGATTTCATGTGGATGGTGAAACGTTGTCGGCGTCCTCGTCGCCGTCGCCGTCGTCGTCGTCGTCGTCGTCGTCGTCGAGATAAAGGTCGCCAGCTGCACCGTGGCCTCGCGCGCGCGTGTACAGACACACACACATACACACTTTCCGGTTACGAATGCCAAAATGGCGATGCTGGCCGGACAGCAACCTCCCCACAGTATCGTGACTCGAATCGCAAAGCGGGGTTCCCCGGAGCCCGATCGAGCGGACAAACAAAATTGAAAATTTTCACGGTTTCTCTCGCAACATTCTTTTCTTTCTTTTTCTATTTGCAATATTTTACTTGATAAGCGTGACACGGTGTGATCAGGATGACACTTGCTAAAAACAGGTGTCCTAGAGAGGTTTTCTGAGGAATGTTCAAAGGATAGAGTACATAGTGATTGAATGAAATTTGATTCTGTGTATTGGCTGTATATTTTGATCGACGGTGTGTAAATGGAGTGTAAATGGTGTGTAAAATGTGAAATGATCAAAAAGCGATCTTTGAAAGCATGTATCGCGTTCAAAGAAAATTTGATAAATTGGCAACACTTTGACCTCGATCAGGTTTATCGTTGCACATTTACACGTGGACGTGTAAGCAAGCATGTAATAGTTGGGTATTGTAAAGAGGTCAAGACTAAATCGAACCGAGTCGAACCGAGTCGAACCGAGTCTACTTATTTAGGAAAGTGTTTTTCTAACAAGATGATTTATATCTAATTTAAGTATAGTTGCAAGAGGTATCGATTAATGATGTGTACCGTTAAACATAATTGTTAGGTTGAATTATCTTGAATAGAAGACGGAAAGATTGCGATTTGCGGAAAACGATAATCGTGTCGCGTGTTAATGAAAAAGCAATTGGATCTAAGATGCGTAACTGTTTCGGTCGTTTATTCGAGCATGAGCGGATAAGGATGTATTTCGTCGAGTTTGCATCGAAAGGCGAACATACGATATTTTTGTGGGTGTAGGTGAGCAAAGAGGAGCTGGCAAAATTGGTCCAGGATTCGACGATCAGGATATTCTGACCTCGTCGGGCGTCACCTTGGCCGGCAACAGGTACATTTACTTGTCGGGAACGGATCGAGTGATAAGGGCAAAACTTGGCAAGGTCGGCGTTCACTGCATGAAGACACGCAATCGGTAGTTGTCTCCCTGTACGAAGACCCATACAGCCACAGCAAAGCCGCGTCAGTCGTTGAAAAACTCGGGGACTACCTCCTGGCCTGCGGCTATTAGGTTGGTATACATAGGTATATATGTACATACGACGGTATACCGATGCTATAGACGCAAGTAATATACGCACGCTGTGGGATTACATGCAGCAGGTGTAGGAGATTTGAAAACGATGCACACCACAATCTTCCCTCCCTATGTCAGTTGTTTCCTTCTGTTATCGAATAGATAGGATATTCTACGCGTCTCTCTTGTAATAACGTGTCATTCTGCGTACCACGCCTTCATTGTTACGCGTTCATTGGTTCGTCGCTAAAAACTCGTTACTCCGCTACAAGGGATCGGCTCGCGTTCACTCGGTTTGTACTAGGGGAATACGTTCGAAACGTACATATGTAAGTACATCATAGTAGGTATGTACATACCTATGTAGTGAAAACGTCGTGGAACGTTCGTTCATGGAGGAAACGGATATCGATTTCGCTCGGAGGGAAAACGGTTTAAAGCATCGCGAATCGCGAATCACGAATCTTGAATCCGAATCTTGAAAATTTTTAAGACGTTTCATCGGTAGGATAGGACGCCAGGAGTATGAGTCATTCTAGCAGAATTTCAGCCGCGGACCGCTTTGGTTCGATGTATGCATCAGCTTGCTACGATGACTAACCGCGTGTTATAGTTGGCGCCCCGCGTCTTACGAACGACGGCCAATTACGTTCTTGGCCAGTCAAGACGGAATCGTTTGAATAATGAACGCGACCAGAAGGAAATACCTACTTTTTTTTACAATTAACCCAATACGATTGGTAGACGCAGCTGTGAGACAGTTAACGCAGACGTGTCCGTTTTCCTCTGTTTCAGTACCTCTGGGACCCCAACATAAATATCTAATATTAATACTAAAACATACGGTCGATTATTTAATGAACAGCGAATGGAATGCGTCATGCCGCACGAGTCGCGCCGGAACTGCCGCAAGCTTGCCGCGTGACGTTCGATGAGAAGCACTACATCAGCAACAGCAACTGCAAAAGGAACAGTAACAGCAACAACAAAACAACAACAACAACAACAACAACAGCTATCATATTTCAGTCGTCGTTCTCTCCTCTTCGATTCGATTCGACGCGATAGTCGGCAATAAGCACGTAACATCTTGGAAATACTTAATAACACTTACATAAAGACGAACAGAGCCAAAACTCATACCTACTACATACACCATACGCACACACATATATACGTACGATGTGCATTATACGTGTAATATCGATTCGCGAAAAGGCAGCGCGAATTGTGCGATCGGCAATCTATCTAGCCTTTTCGTTCTTTTCTTTTTTTTCTTCTTGTATTTTTATTTTAATTACCTATCGCGTTTTTTCATCTCTTATAAAAATCAACAATTGGTTGTCATTGGATGAAATTTTGAGAATCCAGGTAAAATTCGCCTACGCGAAAACTATATACATCTACGTACACATACACGCGTCGATAGACGCGGGTAGATGTGTGCGCGCGTAATTACACGAAAAAAAAGTAATAGGAACGGCAAATAGCAATTTTGTTAGCGATCGTGTGCGTCGATTCGTGGATGGAGAGACAAATACACAAGCATGCATTAAGTATAAGAAATAATGATAATAAATAATAGTAAACTATTGCGTGTTAGGTTTACAGTCTTTTTTTTGTAGAGAACGTAAGGATGCGAGAGAGGAGTAAAGAGAAGGCAAGAAAGAAAAAGAGCGCATGCGTGAGAGAGCAGGGGAGGCAGAGAGAGAAAGAGAGAAAGAGAGAAAGAGAGAAAGAGAGCGAAAGGGTTAAAGAATGAACGAGAGAACAAATGATAGAGAGGATGTTGGAAAGGGCGTGAAAGAGGAACGAATGTTCGGGAAAGATTCCAACGAGTTAAAAGGAAGCGAACTAGCGCGGGGGAGGGGTGGGGGGTTTGAGCACGAAAGAAGAAAGCATCGATTTCCTGAGAATTAAACATGAATTGAGAAGAATCGAATCGAATCGAATCGAAACGAGTCATGTCTGGGGAGGTGCGAGAAAAAGCTCTTTTACAGGAATAATGTTGATATCAGTCTAAGAGTGATCACTTTAACGATTAAGACTGTGACGCGACGCGGTGGACGATGACACTTTGCAAACGAGTGTGCGGCGAAGAGTGGAACGGCATGAATTCGTTGCGATCCCGATCAATGGAATTCCTCCTTCCCCTCCCTATTGATGCAGTTCTTTTAGCTGTTTACACTTTTCACTATTATTGCTATGCGAAAAGGGAATGAATCGACGAATGTTGTATAACAGAGATAGATAGGGAGAGAGAGAAAGAGAGAGAGAGAGGGAGAGAGAGAAAGAAAGAGGAGAAAGTGGGATGGGGGTGAGAAACGAGTTGAGAGTTGCAACACGTACACCAGGATGAATATATATATATATATATATAAAAATATATATAAATCTGACATACGCAGAAGCGCGCGATATGCATACAAAATACATTACACACGATCGCGCGCAAGTTGAAGGATGGGACTCTACACGGCAAAACGGATGTTTCAAAGTTATGGCACCGATTTAAAATCATTGAACCAACTAACGTCCATTTTTCTTAGTTCCTGGTTCTTGTTTTTTTCTTTTTCTTATTCTCGCAGCTGGTTAATTATCACCGGTACTCGTTACCCAAAGTGTATTACGTTTGAATAGAGCAGAAATATCTGCTAAGGAATAGCAAGAGGATTCCTATGATAAAATCAGTGTAGAAGAAGATATTTTCATCGAAATATGGAATCGAAAGAATTGAAAAGTAAAAGAAAAAAATAGCAAGCGTAAAAATAAAGGATTCGAAGAAAAAGAAGAAGACGAAGATGAAGATAAAGATAAAGAAGAAGAAGAAGAAGAAGAAGAAGAAGAAGAAGAAGAAGAAGAAGAAGAAAATGAAGATTTGCCGTGTACTCATATTTGACTTGCGCAGCCTCGTACACGTTACACCGAAACACCCTCGCACAGTCACATACATCCTATACACGATACCGCTACCATTTATTATTACTGTAATATTACCGCTATTACTATTACTATAATCGGTTGCTTGTCGATTCGTCTGGCGTCAAGCAGCAACCCAAACTACTATGTAACGATTTTTATTGATAACGAAATAAGGAATAAACTTTGAAGTAATAATTGTAATTGAAGGTAACTCCCAAGCGTCGTCCACGTATTCGTATCTGTCTCATATACATATATTTTAAAGTTTTCGTTTCGTTTGAGCAGAGAGAGAGAGAGAGAGAGAGACAGACAGACAGAGAAAGACAGAGAAAGAAAAAGAGTATCTGTTGGTTTTCGATTCCTTCGTTCCATAATCCGACAACTCCCGTTTTTTCGTGATTTATCGTGCATCTAGCTACGCAACCAGAAGAAAGGAGGAGGGTGTATGCGCGTGTGAACGAACGAACGAACGAATGAGAACGAGCGATAGAGTCAAGAATTTATACGCGCAAGATTTCTACCTCTTAAAATGCAAAGAGAGAAGCCAACTCTAAGGTCCTAAGAAGAAAGAAGAATAAAAGCGCGAGTAAGAGAGAGGAGAGAGAGGAGAGAGAGAGAGAGAGAGAAATAAAGAAAAAGGGAGTGGGAGCGAGATAGAGAAATGGATAAATTTGGTCGGTTAAAATTAGACGTAACTTTGTAAAGCCGATATACTTGCTCTTAAGATTCTTTTGCATATGTCGAGAAAATGTTTGAAATGGTAACACGATTAATGTTTAAGGGAAACAATAAATTTGTATAAAGCGGTGTACGAAGCGTTTTGTTTTTATTCGATTTACACGCGCGTCGAGTTGTTCCTATAAAATATTAAGGATAAAGTTCTATCGTCAAATTCTTGCTTTGTTACGCGATAACGGATGTTGCGGTCGATAATGCTCGCGTTTTTCTCATTTTCCGTTAATTTACTGGTAATTTTTTCAAAACTTCCTTCTCGAATATATATAGTTGATCGGAAAGTGTCGATCCGAAATTTAATTCTTTCGTTTTTTTCTTCTCCTTTTTTTTTCCCACGGATTCATCAGTTTAGGATTCAGCTTGAAAAATAAAAATAATACGACACAGACGGGTTTTCATTTATTTTATAAACTTTCGTTCAATTTATTGGTAGATTGAAACTTTAAATAAAACTTTATACAAAATTATTAGAAAATTACATAAAAGTCGTTCTCGCTTATTCACTCGGTATCGAGTTGTTCTTAAAAAACGTTATATCTCTAATTATCATAAAATAAAATCGTCATTGTTTTATCTTCCTTTCATTTTGTTACTTTCTTTTTTTATTTCGTTTCTATCGACTATCATCTTCTAGGCTACTCTTTCATTTGAACGTTTTCATTTTCTTCAAGTTTTCATTCCAAGATTGAATACTTTCTATTCCAAGTCTAGTCTGTCTCGGCTTCGATAATATTAATAATCGATGCGCAATATTGCGCAAGGGTAAAACAAAGAAACGATTCTGGCCGAAACGCGCTTGCGAATGGTACGCATAAAAGAAAATATCCTCTTCTTGTGAAGACAACGATCGGACAGCGGGATGTATTAGGCACGTGTATCGAAGTAGAAACCAATGGCCACCTAGACGCAAAACTTAATCGGAAGATTTCGATGTAATTACACTTCGAATTAGAATTAGAATTAGAATTACAATTATGAAATAATCGTGCGGATATTGTGTTGATGTTAGTTACCATAGGTTGTAGCGTCCAGCACTCGATTCGTCAAACGATTCCATCGACTAGCCTAACGTTTTCTCACTCAAAGCTTTTGAAATTGAAACGAAAGGAATTTCTAGAAACTAGCCTCGATATCGCGATGAACGCGTTTACGAATCGAGCTTATTTTCATATGTTGTTGTCACAAATGGAATCTTTTTGCTTATAACTTTCTGCTCCCTCTCCTTCACTCAGGATCAATTGTAAGTTGCTAATACGATAAGCTGACGTTGCCCTTATTCTTTTCGACGTGGTTAGATGCAGATTGTAAAATGAAAGGAAAAGCCTCGAAAGGACTCGAAAAGACTCGAAAAGACTCGAAAAGACTCGAAAAGACTCGAAAAGCGATGGTTTGTTATTTCATCGAAATTAACGAAAGAACAAGATGCAAGCGTGTGGGAGAAAGAGAGAGGCGCGGTGGTGCGTGCGCGTGTTATACAATATGTATACGAAAGGTGTATGCAAAATGAGATACCACCTTTGGCTAAAATGCTTTACAAAGGTTCGTTTAATTGGCATTTCATTCGAATAGCATTAATCTTTGTTAAACTATTTGTTAACTTAGCAAGTCTTATCAGGTAGGTGTGCATGCATGCCAACGGATGTGCAAGAAAGCACGGTAGAGCTGTTTCAGGTTCAAGCAATCCTCGGCCGATGCATCTCGAATGCCCATTCTTACTGTATCCACGCGATCACCCGTCGCGTTAACAGCATCTCTTCGTCTCTTTCTCTCCTCCTCCTTTTCTTTCTTATCCTTTTGTCTTTCTACGTATCCGATTGTAATCCTGTATTTACAGGATCCTCTATACACTGCAGAGCAAAGATTGCGCTAAACTATAATATATATATATATATATATATATATGTATACGCCGCAGGAAGAAAATAATATCACCGCGAGTTTATTCGAACCTATTTTTGCGGTTGGATAAATGTTATCGTATTTCCTTCTTCCTTATTTCTTTCTACGTGTTCCTTGATACATACCAGTTATCTTTGAAGCAATCGTCGTGCTCGCGTCGCCATGTTCGTGAACGTTCAAACGATTTGCTTAAATGTTCGAGTTTCAATTTCATTTTTAGTTTTTTAGTTTGTTAGTTTGTTAGTTTGTTAGTTTGTTAGTTGAACTGAAAGGAAAGTAAGACGGAGCGATTTGCGAAGAAATTCGATACAGTTTAAATCGTTCGATCGACTGGTAATTAAATAGCCATACAATAAATAGATAGAAGCAAGAGAGTAAGAAACGATAACTGACACGTATTTTGTACATGGCTCGAACGCGGACACACCGCCGAACAATCTTTGGCATTCAACATTCTTCTCGAAAGAAGGTGCTGCATCGAATGAAAATTTTACTAAACATAAATTTACGAGTTATCGTTATTATCGCCATCATTCGTTACATTACTACCTATATAATCTCATTTTCTTTATATATTAATGATTGATGATGATGATGATGATGATGTGATGATGATGATGATATGATAATGATAATGATAATAATATCGATTACTGATAACAGGAATTCATTTGTACGTTAAGTTGTTGATTCATAATTTATAATTACATGTGATGTATCCGACAAAAGTGTTGGGTAAACAGTAATCGAGTGTTAATAACGACAAACGAAATTATAAAAACTCTAATCGTAATATAATACTAACAACAATAAATAAAATAATAATTATATACATATATGTATAAACCGATAACGACGATGACGACGATGATAGCAAACGCTATTAGTATTAGTAGTGATCGAGCATTAGTAATGATGGTAATAAGTGACATTAGTAATAGCAACAATGATAATAACAAGGATGATGATAACGATAATGACAATAATAATAGTAATAAATAATGATGATAACGATGGGTGTGTTAGGTAATGGCAGCAGTAATAGTAATAGTAATAGTAATAGCAATAGCGATAGCAGATAGTAGTGTTGGCGGTAGAAAATAGTAATGTAATCAAAATAATGTCTATACAATATAGATAACGTTAAGAGTCGTTAGCGTTTTTTCGTGAAATTACACGAAAATGATCAATAATAAGGGCTTGTCTTACGATACTTGTATCGTTCGGCACGTTCCTCGTGACTTTGCACATTTCTCACGATCAGTCAAAAGTGAGAATTCAAAATTCCTACGATCTTTCTTTTCTTTTTCTTTTTCTTTTCCTCTCCTTTTTCTTTTTCTTTGTTGTTGTATTGTACATAGTATCGCGTTTAACACCGTGCAAATATTCCAATAGTCCGAGTAGGTGGTGTTAGCAGCAGTGGGTACAATAAATTATTCGCTTTCTAACAACGTAGGATTTCCGCGTTGAGTACGCGGTGAAGAAAGATGGGAAAGAAACGGGTAGCTAGCTCTCGTTTGACGATTAAAGAGAATTTAACGATCGGATGCGACCGATTAGATTAGCCACACGGTCTTGATCCGGAGTTGTGTGATTTTTACGACTATCTACTCTCGAGTAGAGCCGCGCGCACTCGTTCCAATTTAGAATCGATCTTACCTTCCACCTCGCTGAGATTATTACGACTTACCGGTGAATTTCTGTAAGGTAAAAGTTACGTTCAATCGAAATTCATCGTTATCACGTACGCGTACGACAGTTTGACTTTATTATAATTATATACGGTTAGGTAATTCGCGTCGAGAAAGCGTGCGCGCGTTTCAGAAGCGATTTTTAGAAGTTTAGAGAAAAGATTTTCGAAAAGAAGAAACGATCCACACAGGGTAACGGAAGAGGACACGATTCAATCGAAGCGCGTTTAACGAGAGCAAACAATTCGATAGGATAGGTGAAGAAAGTGAAAGAGAAAGGAAAGAAGAACGAAGAACGAGAACGAAGAACGAAGAGACGAAGAACAAAGTGTTAAATAGGTGAATAGATTACCCACGGATTGGTGTAGCTGGTTTGGATCTTTGGGGGCTGGTACCCACGGCACCGGTCGAGGGCGACTGACTTACTAAAGGTCGACGGAAATGGACGAAGAGGACGCGAAGTTGTCGCCTGGAAGAATTAGCACGAAGCGGTATCGATGCGCTGCTACTGGACGATGCAGCAACAAGCATTGTTCGTCAAGCGGCCGGTGGTAGGGACGCGTTGCTGTCGATAATGGTGATGTTGGCGTAACGCGTGTCTCTGTCGCTGGTGGCTCGTCACCTTATAACCGCTTACCCTGGGCTATTGGTTCTCCAGCGATAATGACGCGATCTCTTCCAGAACCTTGAAAAACCCTTTCTCTTTTGGCGCATCTCCGCCGCATTCGGGGCCGCTGAAACAGAAACAGAAAACATCGTACGATGATGAAAGAAACGAAACGACGCGGACGTACGCAGAGACTCTCGCGTATTTTTGCCACGTTTTTACTCTCGCTATATGTAATAGGGGAAGCGTCGCAATTGTTTGTCGCCAGCATAATAATCGGCTGCCTTTCCGGTCTTTGCTTCGACAAGACGGACACGTCCAAACCGAGCTCGATTAGGCACCTTGGATCGAGTCCGCGAAATTGCGAAATTGCTCGATTTCGATTGATCGGATTTTCGAAGGAATTTTAGAAGGCAGCAAGCATAGTTGTACTAAAGAGAAAGAGAGATGAGCGAGACGAAGAAGAGAAACGATGCGTATGGATCAATTACCGATAGCGCGTACTAGACGCAGACTCCTGGGTGTGTCTGCTGCTACTCATTTATGACGCGTTGCATCCTGCTTACTTATCAACTTTTTCCTTCCGTTCCTGTTCCCGTTCCCGTTCTAGTATAATATAATCGACTTATGTGTGGAAACTACTACCTGCCTCGTCCGTCCATAAGTACTCTGCTTTCCTTTCGAGATACATACGACAGAGGTTTGAAAGAAACGATTCGACGAAACACGTGCGTTATAAACCTTCTTCTCTCTGGTAAGCGGCAGTTTTCCAAAATAACCGAAAAAATATTAATAGACCAGAGACGAGGCCGATGCTTGGGTAAAGCGATGGCGGAGCGAGAGAAGAGGAATATTTGGAAATATACATATAGCGAGAATAGCTATTATGTATGTACCATATGGTTTTACGCTTCGAACTTGATGGTAGCAAGTTTGCGAATCGTAACGTTTTCGATCGAAACGATCCAATTTATTTCAGTAATGGTCCTGGCTGGCCGTTGACGATATTCCGAACGTTTCTAATACCAGCTCGAAGCAAAGTCTAGGCACTGCTTTATAAATAGCGTTATTCGTGTGTTACCGTTTCTGTTCTTTTCTGGAAACGAAATCCTTCGAACCTCTACGGGGGATTCGCTTCCCGTTCGTGGCAACCTCGTACCTACTATATTATTATATTATTATATTATTAGATCAGTATATCAGTATATCAGTTATATCAGTATATCAGTATATGTATCGTTCCCTAGGAATATCAACTCACCGGCGTAAGGACCGCACGACGATCCGCCCTCCTTTCCACCCTTGCTGTCCTTGCTTCCGCTTCCTGAAAACAGTCAAAGAAGAAGATTTCGCGTTCAGTAGGATCGTCTTGTTCCTGCTTTCAAATATACCTAATAACGAGAAAAATGTTGAAAAAAAAGAAAAGAAAAGAAAAGAAAAGAAAAGAAAGAAATAAAGCCAAGCAAACGAGCAAATACATGAGAATAATAAAAATGGAGGAATATACATTATTTGGCGCGTACGCTTGGCTTGCTACACTTACGAATACTCGTGTATACCGGCTTCCTTTTCGCTGATAATATTTTATCAAACGTAATCATATTTCTAGCTATTCCACTGTTTTTGCCAACGATAGAATACGAGCGCAGTGAGTAGGGAATGAGAAGGAAAGCGATGAAAGCGCAGGATATGCTGATGCGAGCGCATTCCAATACGAATCGTTTCGGTCCGTTCAATCGCGTTTAATAACCGCCTCATCGTTTCGCCAACAACGCAAACACTTGTTTGTTCGTTAACCAGTGGAGGGTAACGCGGAAATGCAATTGAAGAACGAGAAAGGACAGGACAGGAGAAATCAGTTGCTGCGAATAGGGCGAATTCGCCACCGAAATAAACTTGATTCATTTTCATTTCATCGAATTTATTCGAGCAGCTCGGTAAGTAACTTTTATACATGCGCCACTCTATTTCTGGCGAGATAATAATAACCTCCGTATCTCTTTTCAGCGGGCTGGCAAGTGGAATGAGAAAATGACAAATCACTGTTCCGACCACTTTCAACTACATACATCATTATTTTACTTATTTTCTATGAAATAATTGAATTTAGCAAGATGCAAGACGCAAAAGTTGAAAGCTTTAATTTTCCATGGATAAAGGAAAGGGAACATCGCGTCGTGTCGTGTCGTGTCGTGTCGTGTCGTTGACGGAACCTTCTTTCTTTTCCCTGCAAACTATTCTTACCTTATTTCGAGAGAACTCAGCTATATCGCAACATCGCTAGGCGAACAAGTCAAAGTATTTGGTCAGAGTGCGGGAAATGAATAAGGCGTTAGCGTTAGCGTTAGCTGGACGAGGTCACGGTCGTGCTAGGGTTCTTACTCAATGTCACGGTCGAACGTTGCTACAAATATCCGCTTCATTCTCGATTCTATGTAATAATTCTTTAAAATCGTAACGATAACGCTTTTTTTATCGCGTCGTTGACAATGATATCGATTGTAGTTTTCATCACTCTAACGACGCCGATAAATTTTTTTCCCACGATCTTTCTTTTCTTTTCTTTTTTTTTTCTTTTCTTTTCTTTTCTTTTCTTTTTCTTTTCTTTTCTTTTCTCTTCTCTCTTTTTTCCTATTACAAAAACGAATACAAAAAGCGACGAAGAAAGGGAAAAACAATATGAAATAATCGTTTAGTATTTTCAAATGGTATAACACATTGACATTTATCAGGCATTTACGTAGTATTGCAACGCGTTCGAGTGAGCAAGCGAACAAGCGTAACGCTACACCGATTTTGCTTGCTATCGCGCGCGACATCACGCGACACCGCGTCACACCGGATAAAATGTTCAATTTTTGCAGTTTTAGCGTTTCGCGAACGTGATTTAATCGCGCCTAATGGCTTGAATTACGTTTTTCTTACGGTGAAAAAAAGCAAACGCCTACGAGGGATGAAAAGCCCTAACCTACACGTTAATGCTACAGGTAAATTTTTATGTAAACCGTTGGAAAGAAATCGGACGTGATAAACGAGGAGAATAAAGTGCAACGGAGGGGACGAGACGCGACGACGGCGAGATATGAGCCGCATCATGATTCGACAGTCGGCGTCATGCTGTACTGGCAGCAATACATCGATCCTTTATTTCTCCGAAACAAGAGCGAAAGTAGAGGAAATAGGAGAAGGAGGAAGGAGTGGTTGACAAGAAGATAAGAAACATTGGTAATAAAGGATGGTAGTAGGTGGATACTTTTCATTGGGGTTAAAGACTGTTGTTCCGGTGAAACGCAGGACCCGTGCACGCTTTGGTAGGGGGCAGCGATTGCTTCGGCCAGCAGGGTTGCTAGACAGACTAGCAGACGGGAATAACGATTGCCACCACCACCACCCTGCTGTCCGGACAAGTTAGTCAACCCTTTCCATGCCCTTTCCGGCTTCCCATACGGTTTCATTCCTACTTTCTTCTGCCGCTGAACGTGTTCAGCTTACTACTCTACCTACCTACCTACCTACCTACCTACCTACCTACCTACATACCTACCTACCTACCTACCTACCTATCTACCTACCTCTATCCCACCGCCCAACTTACTAACCGCACCGAAAACATCCCTTAGCTGGACAATCGCTTGTCTTGGTTACCATTTCATTTACACACTGAAATAATTGTTAATCGTTTCACCTCGCATCTCCGTCAACTTTTCGTCGCCAACGGGCTTAATTCCGTTTATAAGGAACGTAATCGCAGCGTTTCACGCTTGCCGCTTCGTCGCATCGTGTATTTTGTTTGTACCAGTACCTACTAATTCTCTTGTCGTTAGTTTAATCGCTTAACGCGGTAACGCGTTCCTTAAAACTAAAAGAAAAAAGAATCTAAAATAGAAAACCACCCTATGAAGGTTAACGAGCATTTCAAAGGAGGAAGAGTCTTCTTCTGTACGTTTCCGCATGCGCGGAAGCGCTTTTTTCAGGGCATCGATACCGCGACGTTCTATAAATAAATAACTGACGACGATAAAACTCGATGTATGTACAGGGTCATGCGCGCGCCTTCGATCGCGTTTGAGCGCATCTGCGTTACTTTTGCCATTTTTTTTTCTTTTTTTACTACTCGATCCACCGAATTCACAACCTATTCAAAAACGTACGAATGCGATGCATAAGTAAGTTGCAAATTGCCATTAAAAAAGTGACCGAATATGACTCGCGAGCGATCGTGGCTTTGCGCGGATGAGTATTGATCCGCCAACGCGGCGTGACGCGGCGTGGACGCGACGCGCCCATCTTCTCTTTCAATTTCGACGAAAACCTTCTCATTTAGTGCTCGACCTCTCGTAACCTTGATCGGCACATCGAACTATTATAATATCAATGAGAAATTCCCTTTCTTTCTTGTTTCTCGAATCAATAACGAATAGCGAGAGGACGACTGTTAGGAGAACCCGCAACGTCCTTACTCTTTTATCTAATTTTTAACGCTTGCCATTCTTAAACCTTATACCGGTTTTCTTTGCTTCTTTAACCGGCCGGCGCAACGCATTGCAAACGCAAACGCGAAACGCGAAACGCGAACGCTCGACGTTCGAAAATGCACCTTCTTATAATTTTATCAAGGTCTCGACGAAGGGAGGGGGGTATAAAAACGCAAGTTATTCGCGTTTCGAATAACCTACCAAAATGGAAGGCCTGTGGAAACGTAGAAATCGGCGACGGCGTGTAACGCGGATAAGGCCTTGGTCCTCCGTACTTGTCGGTGTGTTCATATTTTCAAGGTCGGTTAGTTTCTATCAGCGTAACTAGTTGGCCTAACTTGCACTAGATGGAAGCACTTTATTGAGAAAATGCTCGGACTCGTAACACGTGGCCTGTTGGCCATCTACTGGAAGCGTTGCCAACTTTATTGGGTGTAATAGAAATTGTTGCCTCTACCGTACTGTACAGACCCCTGTGGCTCGGGGGGATTAGAATACGGCCACGGTATCCCCTGCCTGTCGTAAGAGGCGACTAAAAGGGGGCGAACGGACAGACTGACTGAAGCAAACAATTGTAAAATGCAAAAGGGAATGAGATTTGGAAAAAAGACGCGCAAAGCGCGCGTGGCCGATAATGTTCGTGGGCAAAAGGGGACAGTAAATGTCCCCAAAGAACGCCGCCCGTAGGAAATGGAATGTAAAAATGCATCCTTTTTTTCCGAACCGGGGAGAATTAAAAGTATTGGTAAATGAACGTCACCCAGAATTCATTTTTTTTAAATTTCAATTTTCCAAAGCATCTTATTGTCAACTTGCAACAAAGAAATGCAAAAGTCGTAAAAATAAAGAAAAAGAAAAAGAAAAAGAAGAAGAAAAGAAAGAGAAAGGAAGCAGCAATAGCGGATGCGAGGAAACAGTATAAGTAAGAGATGATTCAAAGGCAGAATAAGAAAAATAGAAAAAATAGAAAAATAGAAAAATATCAGATTAAGAGGTAATCTATCGAAAGGATGAAAGTAGAATCGAATCGGTGACACTCAGTGCCACGAAAGGTCACGCAGAAAACAAGTTGAAAGTTTTCGGGTATCGATCGATCGATCACTCGTGTTTGAGCTCGCGTGGAACTGGTCGTAATAGCGCAATTTCCAGCGCTTACCTTTCTTGATGAGCAAGCTAGTGACCCTGCGTAGCGCCTCGCGAGTACTGGAGGCGGAGCTGTGCTTACTTTGGCCGAAGTATTTGTTCGGTGTGATGTTTGTAGGCAAAGTGAGCGGTTTCCTCTGGTCCCCGGTTCCGACTAGCCGTGCGTCGTACGCGTTGTTCAACCGCTCCAGGATGCTCGATCGAAGCCGGTCGTGGTTGATTCGCCTTCCTGGTCGGATACCATCCTCGACTCGGACCACCCGCTAATCGAGCAACTCCGTACCGATTATCGCCTGTTCCAAACCTGGATTGTTTCGTCGATACCTACTCGCAGCGAGCATCGCCCAGGTACAATGTAATAATATTAGCCTAATTAATATAAAATGGCATCAAGGTAGAGAGAGAGTGTGTGTGTGTGTGTAATATACTCGCACACGCAGTAACTGATTACGACCAAGCCAAGTCTAATTGCTGGGGCAATCGCGCCGATACGGCGTGTACTTGCATCGAAATGATTCGAATAACCAGGTAATACGTATAATAGTATTAGTACATACGTATGTAGCTTGGCGTTAGAAGAATATCGTTCAGACTGTTTCAGAACCATTCAGAAGAGAATGCGAGTAGTCTTACCCGGTGGTAGCGGTGGTTGGAGCGTACCAACCAGGTTGTCGACGCATCTGCGTCGAGTGTGTTTGCATGCTGAGGAGTTCTAGAATGTCGCTGCCTCTAGCGAAAACAGGAGTTTTCCGGAAGGGAACAAGAAGTCTGCATCCCGGAACCGGTCGCCACGTTCGTGGTGGAGGTTCCACCATTACCACACCGCTACTACAAGCTCCGTTGCTGCTTTCCGTTTCACATTTCCATTTCCATTTCCATTTCCATTCCATTTCCATGACCATTTGCAATTGCCGTAGCGGTGGCACTTCCATCGGAAGACGCGCACGGCTCCGATCGACGGTGAGTGCCTTTTCGTGAAAGGTCGTCGCCGCGAAGGTCCGGTGTAAATCCGTAGGCAGAGTACGTCTTCCACCGGTATTTGCTACAAACAATCGTTCAGAGAATCGTTAATCTAGAAAGCTTATCGTCGTAGACAACCTCCATTGCTATCGATTATCTATAAATCTAAATTTCTTGCTTGTGTATTTAGCAATGAAACTTGTTTCTTTATCGATCGATCGAGCTTATTGGATGGAAAAACATAATTTCAGTGGCAGCATCGGCTAGCAATGTAATTAAGATCCCCCTGGTCGCAACTCCTAATCTACTGATGTCAGCTTTTAAGGAGAAAACGTTTCTCCTACCGTCGATCGGTCGACGCGAAGGAAGGGAGGGAAATTAAAGAGAATCGTCGAGACGTACGCGAAGCGTTTCTCGATCGATTCGGCTTGACACGGCACGGCGCGTCACTGTTAGATTCGATACTTGCGTAGTAAATTCATTTTATTGAAGGAAGATTTGTTCTCGATGCTAGATCGACGCGACGCGACGCGACGCGACGCGACGCGACGCGAATCTTAGGTAGGTTTAGTATTTTTGGCGTGGAAGTAAGTTGTCGATCTTGGAGGATAGTTGTTTTAGGGAGACGGTGGGACGCCAGCCAGACTGAAAAAGCTCCAACAACGCGAACGGAAATACGGTGAATTTGTTTGAAACGCACCCATTTCCTGCTCTTTTCAAACGGAAACTTTGAAAGAGACGCGAAAGCACGTATTTCCTGCGTACCACCTCGATACCTAACGAGCTTCAACGCAGTTTGCTATTAGCTAAATCCATTTCATTTACAACATTGGCCGCATCTCGTGTCTCTTTTCGATTTCCGTCGTTTAGGTAGGCGAATTCGGTATAATCTAGCGTTACGGCAAAGAGAAAATAAAAATGAAATAAAAGCGGACAAGTTTGAGAAACCCACACTCTCGTCTGGATGGACTCTCGTCCGGCAGTAGGTGTACTACGCCTACCCCGCGAAAATCCAGCGTCCATGGATCTAGTGTTGAGAGAGGTTTGAAAGTGAGCTTTGGAATCTGAGGAGAAGCCAGTGGGGCAGCAGCACGATGCGGTGGAACTCTAGGCCTGTACTCCATCGTTCGGTTGTTATGGCTTTTAGCTTTCGGAGCAGTTACACCGGTTTGTCCTATATCCGAGCTTTCCTCGTCCGCTTCTTCTTCGACGGGCGGAAGGTGGTAACGGTGGAAATTCTAGAACCCTCGACGCTCACCTGGAAACGTCAGAGTAGCTTTTGCGATAAAACTCAAGAGAGTTTACACATACATATGTACCTGTTTGTTTACAACATACCTGAAAATCTGGATTTTTCGAATCTTGGAGGATAGCGTCGATCACGTTCTCGGATTTCTTTTTGATCGTTTCTATGATTTCGACAGCGACAGCGACAGCGACACCGACACCGACAACCGATCTGTCGCGATCTTCTCCCTGAAGAATGAAAATCTTCTGTTTTCGGGCTGGCCTTGGCTTCCAAGTCCGAATCAATCGAGTTGTCCGAGTCTCGTTGTTTTTTCGCGCGGGCTTCTTCTACTTGTAAGTTTACATCGTCGATCGATTTCAGAACTTCGTTCTGATCGATCTCGAGACTGTTCCTCTTGGTTGGATGTTTTCCCTCGGTTTTCCATCGTTTGTTCTCACTGTACGTTTCGCTGTTCTTAACGCTTTCGATCTCCTTGATAGCGTCGCTTACTTTTTCCAGTTGCCGACGATTCTCCTTTAACGCTTTCTTTACGATCTGGTCTTCGATCAAAAGATTGACAGGTATTTTCGAGGCTAGTCGATGTTCGCTACCGACGACAACCAGGCTACTACAATTGGAAGACTTTTTCGCGCTCGGCTGTTCTTCGGCGTACGAATTGCCAGTCCTTTCGGCGAATCCTTTCGAGTAACTGTTGGAGGCCGACAGAGAGGTTCCGTTGCAGGTGGTACCGACGATTCGTTGGACGTTTTCTTGGTTACGATCGTTCTCGTCGTCCGCGGTGGTCGACAACGACAACGATAAAGACAAGGAGAACGAGGCGGCGAAGCCCGACGAGGAAAATCGTGCCAGTTGCTCGACTACCTCTTCGCGCCTCTTTTTATCCTTGTCCGAGTCAAGATCCGACGTTTCCTCCTCTTCGACCGTCACCTCGAGCTGTCCTCGATCGTCGTCGGCTTCTTGGTCGTTGATCGCTGGAAGCGAGATCACTCTGATCAGGTCGGGAGGAAGGAGGGACGAACCGAATTCGACTGGATTCGGTGGATGATCGTTGGTTGCTTCCAGTTTCTTCTCCCTCAAAAGACTTTTGATGTTGTCGAAGGTGCTCGAGTATCGTTTCACCTCGGACAACCGGTTCCTCTCGCTATTTTCAAAGGACAAGCTTTCGTTTGCTAGGGGCTTTCGGCAGTCCTTTCCTTTCCTTCTTTCGACCGCGACGTATCACGTAAGTGCCGTTTTTCGTAAAAGCTTCCGGTCGTATTTGATCGAGCTCGTTCGTCGAGGAATCCGAGTACGGTGATACCAGATCGTCGTCGGTGGTGGAAAGTCGTGGGTCCTGCCACTCGTCGTCCAAGTCGCGTAATTTCGACGCGGAACCGACGCCTGAAAATTTCAATCGCAATCATTTTCGAGACGATGATAAATGGAAAATGGAAAATGTTGAAAGTTCTCAGACTTAACTTACTGGATACGTCGCTGCTCTTTCGTCGTCTCCTGCCGATCACCTTGGTGCTTCCAGGAGCGTAAAGGGGATCGTCTTCCAAGGGCACTTCCCAAGCGATCGAATGTCTCTTGCTGATCGGTGGTGGAGGAGGAGGAGGAGGAGGAGGGGGCAAAAGTTCTTCCAAAGAGTCGTCCGAGAATCGTTCCTCCTCGGACTGGGTTCGAAAGTCGGTTGAATTTCGGGTGGAGAAATCCGAGTTTCTGGTGGAGAACATGTCGGAATATCGTTCCTCGGAGTATCTGTCCGAGGTCGGGGCGGAAAATCTTTCACTCGAGTCGGCTCGGTTCGGCAGAGAGTACGAGACAAAATCCAAGTTTCGAATCGAGAAAGGATCAGAGGTCGGCATGGAGACGCGATCGTTGGAGCTGGCGCTGGCCACGGCTATCGAGAAATCCGAGTGAAATCTTTCGTTGGAGGTTGAATTGGCTCTGGAGAAGTCGGAAGAATCGCAGGTGGCTCGCATCGAGAATCTCTCGACGCTGACCGAGCTGGAACGAGGGATCGAGGATCTTTCGGACTCTGAGTTTCTCGAAAATCTACCCTCGCTCGAGTCCGAATCGGTTCTTCTTCGATCATTTCGATCATTTCGATCGTTTCCTTCATTTTCATCGGCGTTTCGTTCGTGATTCATCAGCAGCCGATCTTCCACGCTGCTCGATTTTGTCATTTCATTATTCTGACGTTGCTTTCGCAAATGGGAAGCGCGATCTTTTTCGAACCGTTTCTTTTCTCTCTCGACTGCGTCGTTCTCATCTTCCTCCTCCTCCTCCTCCTCCTCCTCCTCCTCCTCCTCTTCGGAGGATCGACGTTTAACCTCGCGGTGTTTCTCGACGGTAGTCGGATTGGTCCTCGGCGGAATCCATCCGAACGATATCTTGCCGTCGTAAGGCAAGCTGGCAAATTTGCTCGGAGGGCTCGGAGGATGAGCTCGTTTGAGGGGTTCGCTACCGTGACCGTTCTCCCATCCGTACGGTCTCTGGTGTCGCGTTTTGGGCTGCGCGAAAATACAATTCAGCTACATTGGATTAGAGTAGAAGGCCGTGTCTCGATCGGAACGAAACGTCCTTCGAAACACGGCTCATCGAATACTCACGAGAGTGGTTTGAGTGGTAATCGCGGCACCGTTTCCTTGTCGTATGCTATCTTGCATAGCCATCATCCATTGATGTCGTCCATTTCGACGATCGGCCGAACGACCGCTTCTCTTGGACGAATTTCCAGGCGATACCCTGAATAACATAGACCGGACACGTGCAGCCAGCTTGGCTAGCAAGATTCCTACTCGAAACTGACGGTGTGTATATCGAAAAGTGAAAACTTACATCGGTAACAAAGTGGAGATAATTCGCTCGGCTTCCTCCGGTGGCGGAGGAAATTGTTGCCTGGATATTCCAACGAGATCCTGAGGCTCTGGACAATCCGGAACTGGACGTAACGCTACCAGTGCCATCTTTGCCTTCCGTCCATTCATGCTCATGTAACCGTCGTCCTCGGATTGATGTCCTGTCGACGATACATTGTACGCTTTTACTCCTACTACATAACTCGATATAACGCGCCCCCGTACGTTGTTATTGAAATTATACTTTTTACGCGGCGCACCGCCAACTTTCCCTGACGATCGTTCAAATACGATTCTCTCATCGTCAGCCACTCTCGGCCACGGCGCCTATAGCATAACTGAATCTAACTGAAATCATTGCGAGGATCGAGGATCGAGGATCGAGGATCGAGGATCGAGGATCAAGCATCAAAGTTTCGAATTCGTGAATACCTATAAAGGGTGAAGCGGAATTGGATCGAGTAAAAGACTAAGGAAGAGAAGAGAAGGAAAAAATACCTAAGGACGGACTTTCGTCGTCGGGTGTGAGACCAATACTCGGTTCCGTGCTGCTGCCACAATCTCCAACGCCTGTGCCGGTCCCGCCTCCGTTGCCGCCACTTCCGACACCGATTCCGACGCCGACGCTGACGCCGACACCGACACCGACACCGACGACGCCTCCACCGCCTTCGCCCTCTGTTTCGTGCTCGTCGTACTCTGACAGCACTTTGTCCAACAGCTCGATCGATCGCTGCACATCGTCACCTCTGGAACAAATGTATCGTTCGATTCTATAGAGATTGTGCTTAACAATCGATTTCACCTTGTTCATTGCGTTGATCGAAAAATTGAACTAATCTCCGAAATACCTTTCGTTTGGTAGAGTGTGTTCAAAACGACAAAGACGACGACGACGACGACGACGACGACGACGACGATCAGAAGGAATCGAAAGGAGCAGAGAAGAAGAAAATGGTAGAAGAGAAGAGGCGGTAGTTGAGGGTGATGGCGAAAATGGTGGCAAGCGAGAACGCGAAGGGTGCGTCGCGTCGGCGGGTAAAGTTGCAAAGTGGCACCTACTGACGCAATGCGGTCTTTGCTCCGTTTCGATAGCCATTTTGATCATTAATTATCCTCGAAATATCAGCTATTCCATCTAACCACTATCATCGCTTTCCCTCACTCTCGTTACTTTTTCAATCAAGATCGAGTATGTATTGCTACCGTTTCAATCTTTAAGTAGAAATTTCACACTATTTCAAGTATTTAATGTTAGATGGATCGAGCATCGGAGAGGAAACGAAGAGAAAGTAAGATCCGTACAAGTACCGCGAGAAAACCGATGGCCGAATAACAAAACGAAACGAAACGAAACGAAAGGAATTTGAGAATGGACGCGCTTTCGAGAGTTTGCCGAAAGCCAAATGTTTTAGAGGCGGAACAAAAGCGCACAAATCCAGCCCGCTTTCCTTCCTCTCGTCGACGGTGTTCTCTGCTCGGCTTTTCAACGCCCTTACGGAACAGCTTGTCGTCAAGCTCGTTACCGTTTCATTCATAATTCATGATCGCAATTGGCCGAAAGCCGACTGCAATAAAAATCGCGACTACTTCTTTCTCCTTTCTCTTTTCTCATGGAATCTGCTTTTTCGAATCTTCTTTTTGCCAGCGAGTCTTACGCGTCGATGTACAGTTTTCAAACTTACTACATACATATTTCGATATCCAATACTTTTCTTCTTCCAATACGATTTACGCTTTTATCGCTTTTTCTTTTTAACCAACAAATAAACTACTTTCACTAAACGTTAACGGATACGATGGTCAGAAAACTCCTGTGACCACTACCTCGATCGTTCGTTCCGTAATAATTCTACTCTAGAATTGGAGTTTATTCGCGTAATCGTTGAAGCAAGGTTGCTCGACGAAAATGATAAATGAAAAATGAAAAATAAAAATTGAACGTGCAAAAAGAGAGCGACGAGATTGATTTTCTCTAATTAGAATCCTTTTCATTCGTCAGAAATTTGAGGGGAATTTCAGCGTATGTCCACTACCGTTCAATTAAAATTCTTTCCACTCGGCTCGAATGCCCTTTTGTCAGCACTCGGCACCTGACAAGCAGTAGCAGTAGATTTCGAAGCAGTAGAGCGAGAGAAACTCGTTACGAAGAGCAACGAGAAAGAAAAGTGTCGCTGGATAGTTGTAGCTATCGAGAATAAGTTTCGAAAGCGAAAACAACTCGAGATGAAAAATCGAGAGAAGGAAATTGAATTTTTTACGCGATATATACCTATCTAGGTGCAAACTAAACGATGGAGCATCTCGTGGAAATTTGGCGTACGCGCGAAACGACAATCTACTACCTACATATGTATCTAATAGAATGAATCGGCGAATATCGAACGGCGCAGCCGTTTTCGAATGTGGGTCAGTGGTCGATACGCGTGTCCTGCGTCGCGCACCTATACACCTGTACATGTATTAAGTACCTAGGCAACAGGATGGATAGCGCGGCACACGGTTGCCCCTATCGAATCCTTTCGCTTCGCCAACAACGGGTTACATACATACATACAAGTATGTACGTACATCTTGAAACGCTGACAACCCTCCAGCTCGAGTGAATTTTACAGGAGGAAATAGGTAATTACGAATAAAAGGATATCGATTAAGATTATAAAAGGATGCGATGCGCGATGCGCGATGCGCGATGCGATGGGTGTGCAATTGTTCGTGAGTACATTAGCATTAGCATGGGTTGGGTATGGGTGTGCCGGTAATATCTTGCTTTATTACCAAACCTAATTACATCGTCGGGTTGCTCAGCTGGTTCTCTTCAGTTATAGTTATCGTAACTGAACGAAAATTGTACAATTCAATTCCTTTCTTCCATCTTTCAACCCCCGTAACTTTTTGCTTTCTCGAGGGCAACGTTTCCCGTGCCGATTAATTCGTCTTCTAACGAGATGATAACCCCTTACGGGGGGGGGGGGGGGCTAAGGCTAAGCAAATCGCGTTAACGCGTCAGCTAATGGCATAATCTCGTATATCCAGACTCAACTCCAAAGCACCGCGCACCGGCCAGAGACTGGTCGCCGGAATAAAACGTATCCTCTTGAAATTTTATAATACAGGAAAGATATCTGAGCAATATCTAGCGTAATTAATTGATAGAAAAGCGCGTCACGTTGACTTGTCTCGTTTACCCAATTATGCGCGCCATTTCGCGAAGCATATACCGCGTAGGTACCGAGAATGGACTTAACGTTAAGAGCGAAGCTTTCCGAGATAATGCAATTGCCAGTGTCTAGCAGGATTTTCATTGCTGTCAATTATCGAATAAACCGACATCGGCTCGAGCTATCGCCAGTATACGAAAGCTCTAGCTGCAGGGCCGTTGAACTTGCTTCTCGGTATGTACACCTTATACCGCCACTTGCACCATCGATTATATTATGTATCAGACGCTGTGGACGCTTTTCATGTATCAGAAAATCTATCAAAGTTCGACGAGCTAGTTAATCATCTTTCTATCTATCAAGACTAGACTAGACTAGACTAGACTAGACTAGACTAGACGAACGAGTTTTCTCAGATATCACAGTCCTCCTCCTCTTCTACCCCCGCTTTTTCTTATTTATCCATCGAGATGGAAATGGAAACGAATAAGCATAAGCGACATAAGCGACATAAGCGACATAAGCGACATAAGCGATTCGCGAGGTTGGCTAGTAATTGACCGAGCATGAAAAGAGTGTAACGAGCGGAAAGGAACGCATCCATCTCGGTGATAGATTCGACGGAGCATCGGTATCGTCCGCGACTAGAAAAGTTATTCACCCCGAATCGATCCGGACGATGAATCGATTGACCAGCCGAATGAAAGCCGCCCTAAGTAGTTAATTGGTCTGCTGTCCGATACACCCTTCCCCCTCTTTTTCTTCTTTTCATTTCTATTCCAGATACCGAGGCCGATTTTATCCCCTTCTACAGATAGACAATAACCGATCATTAATCCATCCGGTTGCGTTGCGCGTTCATCGAATCGACAAGACGTTCCCTTTCGATCAGACTATCGCTTATATCGGTTATATCGTTTATATCGCTCGAAAGTTTAGAAAAAAGATGAAGAAAAGACACAGAGAGAGAGAGAGAGAGAAACAGGTGGTGCAATACGGTACAGAGTAACGTAACGCGTGCTATTACGTTTCACCATTTCCACATAGGCAGATAGAGAAAATCGATAGCGTGCACCGTGTCGTGATTCTGTAGGAATCATTAAGAGTAAATAACGCTTACGATGCAGAATTTCTTTAGAGGCGATCCTCGATTATTCGTAATAAGTACGGGAGAGCATCCAATCGAGACTGTCTTTGATGAAAGATGCTCGAATCTGACAAGACTCTGGTCTTGCGCCTTCCCTCGAACGAACAGAGTACCGTATATACATATCGATTTTGCACTGGAAACAAGCTCCCTTCTCTTTCTCATCCTTCGCTATTTTATACTCTACCAATTTCTTGTCGCATTTCGAAGGTAGGATCGAATCGAATCGAATCGAATCGAATCGAATCGAATCGAATCGAACAAAGGTCAATGTCGGCATCGACACAACTCTTTTATGCGATTTTACTCTGGAGAAAAGATCTACTTACTCTGGAGCAGGATTTCTCCAGCGTTGCGTTCCAGTCCACGCCATCGGGCATTGACCGCCCCCGACCTGAAACAAGCCAAGCATTCTGTGAATTTTCATAGCTGACTGTTGAACGTTTTCGGCAGAAGACAAACACGAGAAGCATCGAGAATGTATCGATTAGGTTTAACCGGTTTATCCGCGATGGCGTAGCGTAGCTGTTACGCGGTAAAAGAGTAGCTGGTAGATCGGTTGGTTATGAAAATTTTTTTGCAAACGTGGCAGACCGAGTCGAAGAGGGACTCTGGCAGTTTCAGCAGTATTACGATCGCTGCTCTTCAAAACGGCTGTCTACCTATTGGGTACACCGTTTTTCCTTTACCCTTTACCCTTTACCCTCTCGCCCTCCTACTATCCTACTACTCTTCGAACCCCTTTTTTTCTCGTCGCTATCTGTCTCTGTTCACAATTCTGCTTCTACCCCGAGTGCGTTGCTATCATCCCCCACTTGCTATTCTTCCCATTTCTCCCCTTTCCACGTTTCGCTTCGCAACTACCCTCTCTCGTTCTTGTTTTTTCCTTCTCTCTGTTCCTGACCTTTTCTATTCAACGGACGTGATTGCAGCTTGCATATTTTACGAGAGCAACCTCCAAGCACGCGCTCGTCTCTGTCTATCCATCCATGACGCATAGCGCATGGCGCATGGCGTACTATACGTACGTCCGTCTGTTCGACTTGCACGTCGACGCAAGCTAACCTTGCACTTTCCATTGCATCTAAAACATTTTCTACCTTGTTCACCCCGACAACCGATACCTTCTTCTTTCTCCTTAATCTTTTCGCTGATAACGTTGAAGGTTCGTTTAAATTTGCATCGATTCGCTATCCCTCGTTAATCGTGATTCTAAACGAAAGATATATAATCGCTTCAAGGTGAGCTTCCTACGGTAGATAACTGGTAATGGAGCTTTCGAGCAGCGATTTCGTGAATACCGTAATCAGAAGGTGCAGACATTCGGCAAAGCTTTATCGTGATACGACGAAACATAATGCCTAATGGACCATTTGTCTCGCCCATTATCATCATCATCATCATCATCTTTTCCAGTATGCAAGCAAAAACTTGGATGATTCCTTATTTTATCTGTCCATCGTTCGAAACAGTATTATAGCCTAGATAGTAATAATGAGAATTTTCGAGTCGACGGAACGCGACGCGACGCGACGCGACGCGACGCTCTTGGCTTATTCCAATTTTCGATTCCATCGCGTTCCATCGCGCATCGTCTCGATCTTGGTAACGTCGTTACCTCGTAAAACGTTCCTTCTCCTCGATCCACTTAATCTCCTCGCTAATTTTCCTCGCTCCAGTTCATCTTTTTCCTCTCGATATCATTTTCAAATTTTAATTTCACCAAAGCTCGCGTCAAAGATAACGCCAGAATGTTTCTCAATTTGCTTCGATAGAAGAATCGCGAAATTTCTTAAGAAATTTTCACAATCCGTCGCGTAACGTTCATCGAAGCGGACGAAGGCGGATGCTAAATGAAAATGCATCCATGGGCATACTTACGATTAGGCAAACCGCATCGAATGTAGCTCCGATACGATATCTGGCCGTAATCCAGTGGAGGGTGTCGCGCAAAGTTATGCAAAATCAACGAGCCGAATAACCTTTGGAGAACGTTTGAAAGTGTGTACGGTTAGGAGCGGTGTCTGTGGAGAATCGATATTTGCCTGGAAACGAACGCAAAACGAACGCAAAACGAACGTTTTCCCAGAAAGCGATTCCATTTTTCGTTTAGTTTAGTTTAGTTTAGTTTAGTTTTGCCATCCGCCACTCCCTGGTTTCTATCGCTCGATAAATTCGTAGGGCTGCGAAAGGTGTTACATATGTAGAATTCTAATATAAATGTGTAGGTGTATATTTGTAGCTAGAGAGCAAAAGAGATTGCAGATTTTTATTTTGGTTGATCGGCCGGAGAATTTGACAACGTTTTTTCTCTAGAATAGGAAGACAGCAACGCAACGAATCTCTTGAACGAAAAAAGGAATAATAATAAATGCGGCTCGGTTCGATGACAAGTTTATTTTCAATTAGATAGGTACGTGGTGGTGGCACGTTATAGACCGTGTAATTTCCTTCGTTACACTTCTCCACGCGAGTAGGTGTATTTGCCCTACTTTACGTTGTGCCTATACTTGAAAGCGTACAAGCAACGATTCGGCTCCATTCTCGACTCTTTTGTTCCGGCAACGAAAGCAGATGGAATCGATATTTGCTAGAGAAGGATCGCTTTCGCGTTCGCTGCGAAGCTAATGCTTCCGATAGACGATAGATAGACGAAACAGATGGTGACGTTACATAATCAAGTCGACCGAATTTTTCGTTTAATTCGGGAATCGGTTGATTGTCGCGTAACGAGAATACGAGAATACGAGAATACGAGAATACGAGAGGACCGATGTGGCGATATTAGCTCGCGTCACCATTCTTATTGCGTAGTTTGCTTTACCGATACCCACGCTAAATTCGAGACTGACGCAATCCAGGTGAAAAGAATAAGCAACTCGATTGATACCCCTTACCTTCTCTTATCCTTTCCTCGTTCTTTCTTTCCAAGAAAATTGTAATTCAGTGAAAAAAGGCAGGTAATCGTGTACATACAAGAGGAAGAAAGAGAAGAAACAAAGTTGTGCGAAACACAGGACACAACGTTCCCACATCTTCTGACGGAGACTGGCATAGTTGCAACGGCAACGGCAACATTCGCGTTGTTTCATCGTTTCGTTCGTCAGCACCGCGTTACCAGCTCTTACACTTTTCTCGAATAGTGAATTGCTCCTCTTTGAATCGGTAAAAATCTTGTCGGAGCGGTGTATGTATGTATGTATGTATGTATGTATGTATGTATGTATGTAGCGATGATTCGATGCGAATGTAACGAAACGAGGGGACTGATTCACGGCTGCTATGCCACGTAATCGCAGCCAAGCACCGATATAATACATCTTTCGACGGTCTTGGTCATTTTCGTCAAGATGCAAATTACAAATTCGGTCCATGCTCTTTGTCCGAATTCTGAATTTGCAAACGGGGCGCAACAAGCAAGTACGTTGGCAACATTAAGATGGGTAAAGTTTTATCGATTGTTCGATGCAACGTTAACGATGTAGGTATTACATCTAAGAATAAGTATGTAGTAGGTAGGTGATATTATATTAGCGGAAGTTGGCGGCAAGCTAACGTCCAACTAAGATCCAACTAAGATCCAACTAACGCTGTACGGTAGGAGATGAGAGAGAACAGGTCTCAGGGCTGCTGGTAAATTAACGAGCTTTTATCGTGGACGCGTATCGAAAATTGATAGACCAGGGAAGGGAGGAAAGAACAGCCACGTTCTATCGGTGATTCGCTTTTGCGCGTGGGTGTTAAACGCGTTACGAAACGTACGGGCATACACCTAAGAATAACCCGTGTAAATCGGGTCACGTTCAATGCTTGCGCCTTCTTTTTTTCCACACCAGGGATACTCCTTTACAATTTACGATTTACCTCGTTCGCGATAGAATCAAAGACACCTACGGTAAAAGCAGACATAACACAAGATGACCAACTCGCGCGACTAGCCAATAATTACATATTACGTAAGCCATTGTACCGATTAAAACAATTGCATCTATCATTGACAGCCGACGAGACGCGGTAATTACAGTTGCGAGACTAGTCGGTGAAGAAGAGCCTACCTCGCAACCTTCCCTTTCTTCCTTATCTATCTGAAATGTTAATCTACCATTTTAAAATGCTATCTCCCAAATTTCTTCGAAAGAAAGAAGAAATGACAAAAAAATATTATTTTCCTATTCATTTGGCGAGAGTGCGCGAGAGTGCGCGAGAGTGCGCGAGAGTGCGCGATAGTACATGGTAAGGCGCGCGCGCTCCCCCAAGTTCGCGTGTGTATAGTATATGTATGTATAATAAGTAGATATTACAATACGTGTGTATACTAGTACATACTGATGAATCTTGGCCAGACTAACTGTAAGAAGCATAGAAAGGAGAAGGAAAGTAAAGATTCGTTTGACGAATCCGAATCGACGCGACGACGAGTTTCTGTCAGTTACTGTCGCGTACTATGTAAGTACACTACTCTATTATTTGAAATCTTGAATGGTCACTTTCTGTCGTAGAATTTATAGAGGCGCGAAATTATTAAGCAAATACCGAACGAGCTGGCGAGCCTTGACACGAATCGATGTTTTGTAACCGCGTATCGAGACGAGTCATAAACACGTAGTATGCATATCGCACGGTTAGGTGGTTGGGAATACAGCAACGCAATTACATTTTATCATAGATTTTCATCGAGATTAAACGATCGCAAATAACGCAACGACACTCGTCCCTCGAGATTGCTTTTTGGCAACGCTAACGAGAAAGCAAAGTTTCTTGTACCTGTTCAGCGCGAAACTCGCGCCTGTTCTTTTCTTGGAATTTGATGTAATAATCCAATATGGCAGAACACACACATGTCAAAACAAATCACCGAATGGCGCGGAATGACGCGACGACGGCGACGGCGGCGACGGCGACGACGACGACGACGACGACGACGCTACACAATTCTACACAACTACGCGTTCTTCGTATTCACTTCACCTGAACGTCGGCGGATCGATATACTTCCAGAACTGTTCTCGACATGTTTGGATGTTATTCGTCAGAATCGCTCGCGTTCCGTCCAACGATCCTTTAAATAGCCTTTTATGCTGGCGCGTCAAGGCTATAATTTCAATTCCAATGGCAAAAAACGTCACCGATCGCGGCTACAAATTGCCTTGGAAGCGGACGCGTATAGGTTGAAGCTTTGTCGGTGACTGGCAAACGCAAAGCTACGTACCGCGTCGCGCCACTGGTTGCCAACTTAGCAGCAAGGAAAAGCAAGTGCGCCCGCGCGACCGACCGGCCGAACGAACGGCAAAACGGCCAAACACCCGACCGCTATACACACCTATAACCTAGAGTGTAGTAGTGTAGTAGTAGTGTAGTACTTACATAGCAGTAGTAGAGAGAAGAACTGCCTAGCCGAGGAGAGGCGCTACCTCTGCCGCGCCAACTTTATATCTAAAGTTTACTGACGCTCAATTCGAATCGAATCGAATCGAATCTAATCGAATCCTGTCTTTCCTTAAAATACGACAATGATCCTTCTTTCTTTCCCTTCCTAACATAAACTATGTTACGCCCGTTCAAGTTTCATCAGCTTAGTAATAATTAGCCATTATGATATGTATATTGATCGATTTAGAAATTACAGATGGTTCGTGTACGTTATTCGCGCGTCAACAGTTAATCGGACATAGACCTCTACCTACGCGCGAATCCAGTCATGTTTCCGTGTAATCATGTTGGATGACTTTTATCGTCTTCCTTCATAGAGCAATGACTTTTCGACTAGTTGAATCATCAGCGAATATTTTCCTTTGGCAGTTGAACGCGGAAAAAAATTCTAAGAATGATTATCATTATCATTATCATTATAGTAGCTAGCCGAAGATGGACGTAAACGGTAAGGTAAGATAGACCGGAAAGGAGAATTTTCATCCTGAAACTTGCTACTGGACCGTCTGATCTCGGTTCGTTCTCTCCCTCCTGTCTCGCCCTTTCCCTTTTTCCCTTCTTCACCTTCTTCACCTTCTTCACTTTGACGACTCATACGTGGTTCTAATTTTGATACGTCAACAAAATTTACTCCATGCTAATACGTTGCAAACAGTCTGGTGGGTTGATGAATTTTCAAAGAAAAAATATCTGTTAATAAGCGTGTAAGCGTAGTTGGAATAGTTTCGAGTACGCAAACTCGAACCACGGCAAACGCGGTTCGCTGAAGAATCGTATCCAACGCAGAGACGCAGAGAGGACGATATCCGTCTCATGAGTTTTCTTTACCAGACAACCTTTGTAATAATCTAGCGGCGTTGTAATATTCCTCCTCTACGCGCCTTCAACCATAGACAAAAGAGTTATTGTCTAGTATTCCTAAGGTATACCGAGTTCGTTGTTCACCGTAGATATACATACAAGGAAAAGAATAACGAACCAGCTATCTGCACTGGACACGATGTTCGTTCCTACTTGACAGAATAAAAAGGAAAAAAAGGAAAAAAGAGAGAAAAGGAGAAAAGGAAGAAGGAAGAAAAGCGAACGCGTACGGAGGACACACATTATTAGGCGCATAGGAAACGGTAACCGTAACCAGCAGGTTTATTAATACGCTTACGTTTTGCTTGTTACTCGCTCAAAATATCTACGTACAAATCGATAAAAACCCAGCTGTTTTGTGTTTATTTTTCAATTTTTCTTACTATTCTTCTGCTCGATACGAACGAAAGAACAAAGTTTCCTTTTCTTTTATTTTATTTTATTTTATTTTATTTATTTATCGTAAGTATTAAATGGACGCGGACAGTGAAAATGGAGAAAAGAAGAAAGCAAAGGATGATGGAAGCGGACCCTTTAACCAGCTGTTGCAGGTACGGTGTGGTAGCTCGCCTTAAAGACACACGCAGCCAGGAATATCGACCCGACCCGACTCGACCCGACTCGACCCGACCCAACTCGAATTGCATCTGATTCGACTCGAATCGACTCGAATCGACTCGAATCGACTCGAATCGACTGAACGCAATTTAACTTTACTTCATTTTTCTTTTTCTCTTTTTCATGTCGAATCTGGTATGAAAATTTTCATCCTTGATCAAGTATACTCGTCCAAATTGATTGGAATCCGTGTAACGATAAGATAACCAAGCGTTTCCTACGGACCAATACAAATTTCTTCTACTTTTTATTTAATTTTTCAAGGAGGAATTCCGCACAGAACAATTCGCGTTGAAAGTAATCTGATTGTCAGGTAAAAAGGCAACGGCCGATGCGACGCGACGCATTGAAATTATTCCGGCGACGTTGCCCTTATTTCGTCTTCCCAGTTTCTAGTTGCTGCGGCAAACGAGAACTAATTAACAGCGACCGATAATTACGTTATGTCAATCGAATTAGCTATCAGACTAGCAAAGTAAGCCTATAGTATAGCGATGCGTACTTGAAAAACGAGCGCATTGTATGAGATGTACTCGATCTGCGTTGCTCTGGAAACGCAGATAACAGTAATAGTGTCGCGTCGTCGCCTCTCTTATTATGTATTCTACTGTAAGGGAAAGAGGACGATATCGAAGAGACATACGGACAGATAGATAATATGGAGGCAGGTACTTAGATGGAGGATAACCGTAAGGGAGTTTGGCCACGAAATTAGATGAATCAGCAGAGGGGCAGTAAGGGAAAAAAAGGAAATGACGGAAGAGAAAATGAACTTTGTTACATCCATTGCGAGTTTGCCAAGCTTGTCAAGGTTGCCAAGCTTGCCAAGCTTGCCACGATGATTCTATATCGGTCGCCATGGAAACAACTGAAAGGAAGCTACTCGAAGCGAAGCCTGGAGTTTGTTTGAAGGGAAACTAGGCATACCTACATACTGATAAACCACGCTGATAAACATTTACAGTATCAGAGAGAAGAAGATGGAAGAGAAGAAAATAAGGTACTGTAAAGGTGTAAAGCGACTGGTGCCGATTGTAAGCGGTGTAAAAACAGTACTGTGCTTTTTCATTAGTTCCTTAACTTATCATCCGTCAATATTTTCGATTGGGACGCTAGAAAAGGAGACGTTAAATTGGTAAATCGTTCGATGAGGATCAGACTGAGAAGCAGACGGAGGCAGAACGAGTCGCGGAAAACAGTTTTACGTGCAAGCCTGAAGAGCGACGGATGACGAGTGCAAGAAAACTCTTCAGTTACAATACAGCCACGTCACGTCGTACTCGTAGACGTAGCTCGTGCTTCCCCCCTTGATGGTTTCGCGATTTCGCGACTCTTCAACCCCTTTGCACAGCCTCTTGTTACACGGTTACCCTGCCCTTCTTCCCTCTTTAAGGCTTCGTTTAGGATGGGGTTACCGGTCGTTACGGCCAGTTTCGAGGGTACTCTTTCCACGCGCACACGACACGAAACACGGACCCGTCGTACACCCTAAGTAGGCGCATCAAAAGAAGAAAAGCCTCTTTCGCTCCTTTTTTTCTCCCTAACCTTCCTCTCCTCTCTCCCTATCTTTCCTTTTCCTTTTCCTCTTATTTCTTTTTCTCACTGTTAAAATCAACATCCACGCTGATAAACTAAGCGAACCAGATTCGTAAATCGAAAACGCTGAGGAATGTCGAACCTCCTACTACGTAGTTACTTGCTATGTACATATGCCGTTTGTACGTATAGGAAACAGTGTTCCCTGGTTAGTGGTTAGGTAGGAAGCGCGTTGCATCGAGACTGTAACCAGTTGAGGCGCATAAAGAGAATCTTTCGTTAACAGGGACAGACAAAGGGAGACAACAGAGGGGATGATGGCTGGATAGACGAAAGGACAAAGAAACGCGGCGAGGAAAACGCGAGATGGACGAATAGGGCGAGGTGAACACAGCCGAAGCATGACAGACGGGATACACGTCGCGATGGCGCAAGCTACCTATTTCAAATCTTTCGAAACAATTGCTCTTGTTTCCCCCTAAAAAAAGGATACATTTAACGTGTAATTTATAATTAATCAGAACTAGTTTGCACTCTCTCCTCTCATTATTTGATGGCTGTCTCGCGACATTCGTGCATAGTGCACGACGTGCAAACTGAATTGAACGACGCGACGCATTGCGACAGTTTACTCGTCAACCAGACAACAGATGCACGTAAATAATCTCGCTTTGTTCAACTATAATTGTAACGTCATTTTTTTCTTCCCGTAATTCCCGTAAACGGGAATGCCGTCAATAGTGGTGACTGAGTCGTCGAGGTGACGAAAAGTAAAAGACTAGCTCCACTCGACTTTGCCTATCGAATATACATATGTATATCTACATATATATATATATATATATATATATATATATGTCTCTGTCGGTATGTCTAGCGATCGAATTTCTGCATTTTACAACGAGAGCCTACTTTCTCGAGCGTACATACACCGATGGTGGTCGTTGAGTTTTAACGACTTGAATCTCTGCTCTAGAAAAGGGGAAATAGAAAACGCTCGAGTGTAAAATTGAACATTTTTAGGCAAGAAACGATATAAGAAAGAGCAACGCATATGTAGATAGACGAGGAAACGTTGAAAATGAAAATGCAGGAGGTAAGGGAAAGGGTGCGAAAAAGTGGCAGAAATCGGCCTTGAGTTGGCCGATGCTGATGCCGATACCGATACGAATCGCGACATTGATCGCGTCGGTGGTAGGTAAAAGCGCTCACCTGGTCGCGGTAACGACGCGAATGTGTCGGTGCACGGAAAAGGATCAATGAGCAGGTTCAATAACCTGAAATCCACTTGACGTCCGACTACTACCTATTGGTACGAGTGACTGCGTCGCTTCAACAACCAAAATAGATATTCATTTTCCAAGAGTGCTATTTTCCCAGCCAGACACAAATCCGATACCGTCGATTTAAGTGCTCTCCGCTCCGGTCAAAGACCCGACAACGGCACCTTTCCAAATTGCCCGACACTTTTTCTCGAAATTACAAGGAACATGGCCGTATTAAAGTACTATCATATATTGGCTAATGAAAGTAGCTTGGACTAAATAATACCAGTAGGGAATATTTCGGGGCATACGAACCGAGGCGTGGCGAGGCGAGGCGAGGCGAGGCGAGGCGAGGGTGGACCAATTGGCGAACGCGCAAACAGTCCTTACCACGAAACGGGCCAAAGCAATGTGAAAGAGGCCAGAATCGAATCGAATCGAATCGATTCGCATTTGTTATTAATTAAACGATCAAGAAAACGGTGAAAGAAAAGGTTATATACATACATATGTACATATGTAATGTATATTCGGAAAAAGAGTAGAATCTAATCGTACGGACAGGAAGCAATGGCTTTGTGGAAGCGGGAACGCAAGGAGGAGTCAGGAGAGGATTCCGAAGAGCGTACAGATTCTAGCAGGCATTCAAAGGCAAACCCGGATTCGAATTTCGACTCGGATTCGAATTCCAACTTGGACGGGGATTCAAAGAAGCTAGAGCAAGATGATATGACGTGTTGCCATCGAATAACCGTGTGTAGTCCTGTGATACGAGAGTTGCTGGTAACGGAACCCGTATCGAGATACTTGGGACGGCACGTGACATGGGCCCATTTCTTCTCGACGACCAGCAACGCGGCAATGGTGGCGATCATCTGGGCATTCTTGTATTTCCTACTGGGCGATACGATGCTGCCGACCAACGATGGTTTCGGTTTCTACGTTCTCGTTATATTTTCCTCTTTCCTTGGTCGCTCTTTATCCTCGATCCCGTACTTGAACCTTCCTCCGGTATTCGGGATGCTGTTAGCCGGTCTAATCGTTCGCAATACTGGACTGTACAACATCCAGGAGGAGCTCGGTGTTGCAAACACCGCTAAAATTCGAACCTTTTGTTTGACCTTTGTCGCGATACGAGCAGGACTTCAATTGTCTACCACCAGCCTAAAGAGGAACCCGATCTTCCTAATCCGCTTGGCCATCATACCTTGTACGATGGAGATGCTTGTAGTTACCCTGTGCTGTAGATACGTTCTATTCTATCCTTGGGGCTGGTCTTTGATGACCGGGTGAGTCACGAACCTATTCTTTTTCCTTCCCGCCACATGCGATTTCCGATTTCCGATTTCTGATTTGCCATTCCTGTCCGCACGAAGAACGATACTCGCCTGCATGTCGCCGGTAGTGACGGTCAACTGTGTCCTAGCTTTGGCCGAACGAGGTTACGGGGAGGACAAAGGACTCGCCGCGATACTCTGCACCGCTGCTTGCATCGACAACGTGCACATGATCTCTCTGTTTGCCGTCTGCTACATCAACCTTTTCTCCAACGGTATTATTCCCTCTCCTCTTCTCTCTATCTTTGTTTATTTACCCACATTCAGTTAAATTAACTAGATTAATTGGCTCCGTTACCGATTTTCAGATCAAGAAAGAACGGAATGGTGGTCTTACGTACCCGCTGGCCTTCGTGACACGTTAGTGGGAATCGGAGCGGGTCTTTGTTTAGGCATTTTCTTCGTCTTTTTCCCACATCGTAGCTACGTGAGTATACATATGTACCATACATGTCTTATAATATAAAATAATATAATATAATATAATATAATATAATATAATATAGATGAATAGTGGAATAACTTTGTCTTTTTCTTTTTCTTTCCCAATCAACTATGAAAATTGGCTAGAAATACGCGACCTGTTATCGCATCATCTGCCTGGTATTTGCCTCTCTGATGTGTACCACGGCCACGGCGGAAATATCCATCTCGGGTGGAGGATTCTTGGCCAGCATGGTTCTATCGTTTATCGCCATCACCGGTTGGAAAATCTTGTCCGATTCTTTCGACGTAAGTTAGGTACGATCGATAGCTCGCCACTTTTATCTTTCAGGAAAAAGGTAAACCTTTCGATCATTTGTCTTTCAACTTTCAGACGGCTCCATTTCGGCAGGCGACCTATGTCCTCTGGCAGTTGATGCAACCGATCTTAGTTGGAGTAATCGGCGCCGACATTAATTTTAACAATTGGACCTTGTCTAGATTCAGCCTCCATCTATTGTGCATCATAATTGGTCTATCGGTAAGTTGTACATACATACATACATATTCCTCGACATATTCCCCTGTCCTTGTTACCGACCAGGTACGAAGTCTTACTATCCTCTTCGCCAGCTTCCGGAGTCCGTTTACGTGGAAAGAACGGCTATTTGTGATTGTCTGTTGGCTACCGAAAGGCACCCTACAGGTACTGCGTTTACATGTACCTTTCAATAGCCCTATGTATTCTATCACTTGATACTGTACGTACATACATACATACATATAAGCGATTAGTCGTTTGCGAAACTTTAAGGCGGCTATGGCACCAATGGCGTACGAACGAGTTCGAAATCGAGGAAACGGTCGAACGATCGAGTTGGCTGTCGACGTGGTTAAAGTGTCCGTCCTGACCATGCTGTTCCTCGCACCGATCGGTGCGATCCTCATAAACCTTACCGGACCTATTCTTCTCAACAAAATAACCGAGGAGGAACAACGAAGAAAACGCGAGCTGAGTTACCTTCGAATCCTTAGCCTTCAACCTTTTTCGCGTCAGTTAGTGAGACAAAAGGAAATAAAGCGGCGGCTTTCGGGCGTTGTGACCGCTTGAACGACCGCTTCCATTCCATCCTACCGATTTTACCTGTCCCTTCCGTTCCGCTCCTTCTCTTCTCTCTACAAAGCTTCTCAATGTTTTTCCTCTTTCCTTTTTCAGCCGGCTATCTTCTCTATTTTCCATTGCTTTATTTATTACAATAATTAACCAAGTATTTGCGGATTAACCAAACATTTTCCAAATGAACGTTTACGCGTTTCTATTCTTTTCCCTTATGGTTCTTTTTTTCTTCTTCAGATGTTTTGAAAATTAATTTGTTTACATCGCATTAACCAACTTGTTCATTCATTGTTTTCATTAAGGAAAAGATTTTGTGCAAGGACTTACTTACATATGTATATAAGTAAGTTCACCAGAGTCCATAACTGCGACGCGCAGGTTGGAAGGTGGTGGGGGAACGTAGCGAGCTCTCCGCGAATCGCTTTCTACTTCGTTTGGGAGTATCGCCAATCAGGGCGAAGATGCGCACTGGAGATGCGCGAAGAACGAAAACTGGTCTTTTCGCAGTTATGGACTCTGGTGACATTGTATGTATGTATGTATATATGTACAAACATGCATACATCAATGTACATATGGACAAGTGACGCCATCCATGGGTGAGCTAGAAAACTAATCTCTGTCATCTGAAAATCTTGAAGAGTCGTGCCAGAAATGTTCACTTTCTTATTAATCAGATATGCATCCAATTTAATGTCCCAACATCCAACGAACAATTCCTAAAGATGTTCGTTGATCAGGAAGAATGCTGCATACGTATTTAGTTGAAACTTAGTTATATAGTCTATGTGATCCTGACAATAACCAATCATCACGCTCTTGTTGTTACTACTCCAACTGCAACGTGGTAAATGTATCCAACATTTTCATGAAAATCTGCCATTTCGTTGAAACTTACCACACCAAGTTTCCAACCTACAGTCGTATACATTTCTGACAAACAGTCTCGCGGTTGTAAATGTTTGGATACTGTTGTGGCAGGTATAACGCGATAACGAGGAAGACACTAGAATGATCTAGACTCGGCACAACGATGCTCGGTATAATTGTATCTGGACGACTTGTAAGTACTCGGTACTCAATGATCTATGCATTGGCATTTCTTTATTTGCTAAACTATCAATTTTATGTAAATCAGCAATTATTTTTTCTCTTATTTTCCTTATAAATACCTTTATACTTGTATATGCCGTTTCTTTTCTATCTTCTATTTTCTATTTTCTATTTTATATCGTGCAACTAATTATAATATGTACACATACAATGTAAGTACATACATAGACACACATAATATATGAATATGCTGAACAATATAAGTACAAGGGTTAATATTCTTTTCAGGTACAAACGGATTTCCAACAAATAGGAGAAAATCAATTTTTGATAACAGTACCTGATGCAGATAACATCAATCACATTGTTGTTTTTCTGACAGGTACCATACCATTTCCCGATGGGACAGGTGGTGCAGGTACATATTTAATAAGATCTGCTATCAACGAGTTGACGAGATCCGACCGATATTTAAATTTCTCTTTTTTTTTTTCCTTCTCCTTCAGTGTATTTCAGTTGGCCAGACCCAACTGCTCCACCTAATTGGCAGTTTCTTGGATACATTTCAAACGTTAAACCTTCGGCAATATTCAAGATATCGACGTTGAAAAAGAACCATGAATTTGAGAATAGTAATCTAGGAATTTTTGGGGTGGGAAAAATTTCGCACGTAGCACAAATAGGCGTTTCGGTTGAACCTCTCGGAGCCATCGAACAGTTAGCAGCTTCTGTGACCGAAGCCACGTCGAATTCGTTCCTGGAGTTTGTTCAAAAAATGCTTACCAGCTTTTTAAATTACGTTTCAAGTTTCTCTGTGACTCAAGCACAAATGGCCCCAAATCCGACCGAAAATTATGTCCCGCTATCAACTATTCAAGGATGGTACGAAACTTTTGAGAGGAGATTACAACAAAATCCAAATTTTTGGAAAGCATGATAAAAAAAGCAATCAACTCTCGATAGTTTCTTTCTATTCTGCATACCGACGTCCTGTTTCAGCTCAGTGCTAGTGCTTCCTTTCGCGAAGTGCAGCATACCGAAAATGAAATACGTCGTATTGCACGCATAAATTCAAATTTTTTTATATTTATCGTCAAACTACTGTATCGTAATAATATGATTAATTATAATACGATCACGTTCTTTACTCGCAATGCAGAATTTCTCACTTGTATGCATTTAATGTAATCGTTTACTACATTTTTCTTCTACCAAATCGCTGTGCATTCCTTTAAGACCAAGTATCTCAGAAATGTAAATATTTTTCATTTACGGCGACATAAACAAACAAAATGATCCTTCATTAGTAACATAAAAACCGAATGTCTTTCATGTTTCGTTCGTCGTCTATCTACATAAATACTTACTTACATGCATATACGTATACATATAGAATGTCTACGGTTGCGAACGAATCTGCATTTAATGCGGAACCGTTAGAAAGGAAAGCAGAATATGGAATCAAACACCACCAGCTGTAGCGCCCTCTGGATTCTTGCTATACCGTCGCCAAGGCGAACTTACTTATTTTTCATATTTATTGACGTATCATTACATAATAATAAAATTCGTTGGAACATTATAGTCAAATATTCGTGTATGTAGTGATTATTTGCTCAGATAAGCATTTTCTTCATAACTGCTTCTTTCAGTTCTCGCTACAGCGAATTATTATTATTATTATTATTATTATAAAACGCTGGAAAGAATTGAACCAATAGCATGATTCCTGACGTTTTTGAAGGAAACATTCGTTTATTGGAAATCTTCGTGTCAAAGATAAAAATCGAGCAATGAAAAAGCGGTTTGAATTGTATATAGACCAATCTGTCAGTGTAACTTTCACACGAAGTAGGATAAGTATCTCGTTAAAAAATTAATTGGAAATTGAATTTATCGTAATATTATCGTATATATATCAAGAAGAGGAGAGAAGAGAAGAGAAGAGTAAAGGAAAGGAAAGGAAAGGAAAGGAAAGGAAAGGAGAGGAGAGGAAAGAAAAGAAAAGAAAAGAAAAGAAAAGGAAAGAGAAGAAAAGAAAAGAAAAGAAAAGAAAAAAAGAAACAAGTGAATTAATGGGGACCGCGTCTCGTGAAGCTGGCCATTTTCGTGAACCACCGTAACGAAAAGTGTGATCGCGTTTGGATTGGACTTGCATGAGATTAGCTGTGGACTGTGGGGTGTGGAGTCTTTTATGCCATAAGCTATCTACGTACCCATTCAAGAATCTGCAACATTTAGATTCTTGTCAAGATCCAAGTGGAAATTTTTACATCTTACTCTACCGGATAAAATGATCTCTATTTTGAATAATCTTTTCATTTTACTTGATGTGTAAACGATTGTTTATGGATTTTGTATGAAGTATCAAAAGCGTCAAATATCGCCCATCGCGAAGAAAGTTTGCAATCGAAGGTAAGACATCGTTATTGTTATCCAACTTGGCGCTTACCTATACTTTGAAAAACTATTTCGTACTTTTTCTTTCGTGTAATTAAGTCACTAGAAGAAATAACATTCTAAACACACACAGAAGCATACGCGGACGTGCATTTAAAAGACTTTATTGTATCGATAGGATTTGAAGGAAATTTCATGAATATCGTAGAGCTGTTTTGCTATTTTAGATGAAATCGATGTTAATAAGATTCAATAAGTATCAATTTTCTATTTTCCGATAAAATCTGTGGCGATGTTTTATACTTTGAACGTTCAACGTATAAAAATTCAACATTCGTTTCTCTATGTTCTCGAACAAAGATATTTTTACATGTAACACCGGTTTTAAAGGAAAGAAATCGATAAGCGTGGTTCTGTAGATTTTTTTACCAAATTTCCGATTGTACCTGGTTACGATTAATCTCCATTGTAAACTGTACGTGAACTGTAGAAGAAGCGAACTGGTGTCTAGTAGAAAGATAATAAAGAATTTTTAATTGTGCATTGCAGAAAGCGGAGATGGATAATTCAGAAGAGCCGACAAGTTTGCAGTCCATTTGTCATATACATGCTTCAGAGTTATTTCCAAAGCATGCACATTTCGAATGCGAAGATCAGACTCTTACAGTTCCATTTACACCATTGAGCGGGGAATCTATCGTAGCACTTGGACGTACATCGGATGGAATATTGGCCCTTTCAAATTACAGACTCTATTTACAATTAAGTCAGACGTGTTACAATATCCCATTGGGTTTAATAGAGCAACTAGAAGTTAAAGAAATATTTTTCTTGCATATTGCTTGTAAAGACGCACGTTCGCTAAGGTATATAACGTCGTTTAATGTTGCTAAAAGGTGTTTTGTTTTCCTTATCGATCGCAGACGATATCACTGCTCGAATATTTTCAGTTGCGCCTTTTCCACAAACGAACACTGTTTGGAATGGTTCAAACGACTACATAAACTGACTTATCCACGTAAAAATATAGAAGATATATTTGCTTTTGCTTATTACGCCTGGTCCGTAGAAGAAGGTAAAGATAGCTTGAAGCTTGGAAAAGATAACGCTTCTTACACTGGTACTTTTAATTCTGAGGTAAGTAAGTAAGTAAGTAAAGTATGTAGATAGTATATACATATAAAAAGAATTTTTCTTGTTGCCCTGCCCGTTTCTTAGGTAGAACGACTGAAATTTAATTTACACGGTACATGGCGTATAAGTCAGATGAATAAAGATTATCGAATGTGTCCGTCGTATCCACCGTTGCTTTTGGTTCCTGCTTGCATTTCCGACAAGATCCTTGAAACGGTGGCTAAATTCCGAAGTTCTCGACGAATTCCTGCCGTTGTTTGGAGGTAGTAGGAAATTGCGTGTGCAGTTGTTGATTTCGTTACAAATATTGAATGATGTTGTTCGATAGGCACGTGAAGAATGGTGCGGTTATAGCACGAAGTAGTCAACCAGAAGTGGGATGGCTTGGTTGGCGAAGCGCGGAAGACGAAGATCTCTTGAAGGCTCTTGCAGATGCATGCTCCTACGATAAAGGTGAATCGACGATGGTGGACTCTTCTATCATTTATCCCGATAATAGCGACGATGGTGTCGCAGGAAATAGTAGCAAAGTGAGCATCGAAGATTTAACCAAGTTATTTGACTGTTTAAAGGAGAAGCAGTTTACATTGATTGGAGATTCCATGAAAAGAAATTTCGAATTGTAACACATTATTTCCAGAAAGTTTTAATCGTGGACGCGAGGTCGTACACAACCGCCGTGGCAAATAGAGCGCGCGGTGGTGGTTGCGAATGTCCAGAGTATTATCCCAGTTGCGACATACAATTTATGAATTTACCTAACATTCATTCGATACGAAAGAGCTTTCATGCGGTGAGGCAACTGTGCGCATCGGACGCGGATCAACCCAAGTGAGTGAGTCTTCTTCGTTCTGGTTCGATTCAATTATAAAAAATCATTTCATTTCTTTTCGTTTTAGTTGGCTTAGTCTCTTAGAAGGAACACGATGGTTACAACACATGTCTGGATTGTTACGCGCAGCTGTCACCGTAGCTTCGGCGATCGAAAGAGATGGTCGGCCTGTATTGGTTCATTGTAGCGACGGTTGGGATAGAACTCCTCAAATAGTTGCTTTAGCACAGATCCTTCTCGATCCTTATTATAGAACTATGGAGGTATGCTAAAGGTACTTTCTCTTTCTTTTTCTATTTTTCGACGAATGGTCGTTTCGTTATTTTCTTTTGCTGTTGTTAGGGATTCCAAATTTTATGCGAGAGAGAATGGTTAGACTTTGGACATAAATTCGCAGATCGTTGTGGGCAAACGGTTGGCTGCGAAGATCCAAACGAACGATGTCCAGTATTTTTACAATGGCTTGATTGTGTACATCAACTAATTCTACAGTTCAAATGCAGTTTTCAAATATCTCCCGCATATCTTGTAAGTTTAACCAACACGTCCGATACTTGATTCGATTTAATCGTTCGTAATACAAGTAGTATCCAGATTTATTTTAATTTCAGGTAAAACTTGCGCAACACACGTATTCGCAGCTTTTCGGTACATTTCTTTGCAACACGAGGCAAGAAAGGTTACAACTGAGAATACGCGAGCGTACATTTTCGGTCTGGCGATTCCTTAATTCCAGTTCGTTCGTAAATCATTTGTATTCACCGTTAAAAAATCAAGTACGATTTACGATTTACGATTTACGACTCTTTTTTAAGAGATATACCTTAAGAGATTTGAACGTGTAAATCTAAAAATTTTTTTTTAATTCCTAGGTATTATGGCCAAGTTGTAACGTACGCGACCTCGTTTTATGGTCCGAAGTATATTTAGGTTCTATGGAATCTTCTCTCGGTATCAGGGACGATAAACAGAGGGTAACGATGATCGATATCGAGGGTGGCGATAACGAGGAACCACAGGGACAAATGACTAAAACTCGATCGTACGGTGATCTGATGCATGCTCCCGATCATACGGCCTATCTACATCGTAGACTTAGCGATCCGAGTATTTCGGTGGAAAAGTAAGTATCGTTGGGTAAATAAAAGAAAAAGTCAGAAGAAGAGAGAAGCCTTACTACTCGTATCGAGTAGCGAATCGTTGTGAAAAATTTCTACATACGCTGAATTGCAGAAAATTTGATTCTTTGACGCTGGACACAGAAAGCGAAGAAAAGGTTGATGAAAATCAGGTTGAGAATTGTAAGAGCGGAAGAGCCGAAGAAAATAGAGTGGAAAACTTGGATGAAACGGAAACACAGTACGCGAGGGTACAGGTGTTGAACGATTCGCCGGTAAATCCTTCTGTGGATAGCTCGACAGACACTTTAATACCCAGCAATGATTCTTTGGTTGGTGTAATGAACGTCGATAAGGAAACGTAAGTAGCATACATGTATCTATTGAGATGTACAATTGAGTTTGGATGTTTGTGAATTTATGAAATAACAACGAGTACGAGTACGAGTACGAGTACGAGTACAAGAACTTGAGGCAAATCGAAATTGAATTAACAGTAAAGTTGTGAAAAATTCACCGTCGGACATGGTTTCACCATGGATCGAGAACAACACAACTGGTCGAACCGTTTGCTCCTGTAGTCGTAATTATCAAAACAATCAGAACGAGGGTAGCAGCGACGTTAGCGATACCAGTGCACCGTTAATGTCGAGAACACCTAGTAGCATTTGTCCGGCTTCGCCGACTCATCAGGACGCGACGGCAGATAATCTGGACAGGCTGGTGGACGATGCCGATGGTCTTCCTGTTATTCAGTGCGACGTTCAGATGCGCGTGCAACAGATTATCGTCGAACACAAGGTACTAGATTCGTTTTCTTTCATTTCTTCATCAAAATCGGACAATGATTTTTCTTGATTTCTTGGTTCGTTACAGTTGAAAGAGGAAGCGCTAAGAAAAGAATTACATACAACGAGATTGGCTTTGATAAAACAAGTTTGTAATCACAACGCAGACACTGAACGCGTCGACGATATCGTAAGTATCTATCTAGAATATTAGGAAAATATTTCATTCTCAATAATAGGATGATAGTAAAAGTATAAAAAAAAAAGAAAGAAAAAGATACGATAAAAGAGAAGAAGAAAGATATAGTTAGGGAAAAGAGTGTCGATCGCATTTTAGGGATCGTTACCCGATTCGGTAGGAAGTACCGGAGATCATGGAGAATCATTACCTTCGGATATGTCTTGGGAAGCAGTCGAAGAATTAGGTCCTGCTCCTACTCTGTGGGTACCGGATCACGCGGTGAGTCGATGCATGGGATGCGATACGGAGTTTTGGCTCGGAAGGCGTAAGCATCACTGCAGGTAAAAAATCATTCGCGGATGGTCTCGTTTATCTCGTTAGTTTGACACTTGAAACGCGTTCAATGTATTCGCTTGCGTCGCAGGTGCTGTGGTAAAATCTTTTGCGCGGATTGTTCGGAGAACTCGACGCCGTTACCTAGCGAGCAGTTGTACAATCCCGTGAGGGTTTGTAGCGAGTGTTTCTCTCGACTTCACCGCCACGCAAGCCCCTGTCAGTGCAACGCGCGTCATCAGAACAAGGGAGAGAACGATGCGGAGCTCTCGTCGAATTCCGAAAGTTTGATAACTTGTCACCGATCGAAAGGTTTGCATCTGACGAAGGACAGTTGTTGCGACAATCTATTGCAGGCTGCGCATCAAAAAAGTCAACCTTCGGTCACAGCGGCCACGGTAAATTGAAAATTTAGGGGAAAAGTGGAAAAAGAACGTTATGTTTGCGGCTGCAGCTGCGGTTGTAGTTGTAGCTGCGGCTTTCGCTTCGGCTTCGGCTTCGGCTTCGGTTTCGGCTTCGGCTTGGTTTCAATTTCAATTGCAACTGCCGCGGTAAACTTTCGGATTTTTAGTTGGTTTTTAATGAGACACAGAGTACCCTCAACATCCGGCTGGAATAGGCGCGTTTTTACCAACAATTCAACATGCACACGTACATAGAGATGGTACCTACCACCGTGTATTTAGTATTTATACGATACGCGGGTGTATGATATATCGCGCAATAGCCACGTTAGATTTTTCGAGCGATTCAATATTTATTGCTAGAGTAATAATTTGTACGAAGGAGTGTGTATGTGTGTATGTATGTATGTATGTATGTATGTATGTATGTATGTATGTGTATAGCATCGGAGAGAAGACGAGTCAGTATACGAGAGGTTGTATATACACAATCGCATAAACACGTAAAGACACAGTTTAGAAATAACTTGATCCAACGAGATACTTTGTTTCTTCGATCGAGACTATTCAAGTTTCCTCAAGATTTTTTAGAAAATCTTGTCACCCCTACGAGATACAGGGCAAGACGAGGCCGAGAAACATTTTGGATAGGCTGTGAATGAGATGTGTCTAACTTTAGACACTGTGTACGAGGTGCGCTCTTAATAAATCGTCGATCAATCGATGGAACGACTGGTTAATTAATAGTTGGATTACGACACGAGTAACCTGTATTTGTATATTACTGCTGTTTACGAGAATTGGTATATTAAATGTCATTATCATATGTGATGCGCTCTCTGTTCTCTCTCTCTCTCTTTCTTAATTACGACATTTACGAGTTTATCTTGATTCCCGTGAGATTTTGAAGGGGTGACACATTTTTGAATATTTGCGTTACGTTTCTTATGATATCAGCGTCGCCCTTGGTGTCGTCCGCATTTTGAAACTGTATCAGTATAACAAGATACGTCGTTACGACTCCCGCAATCTAAAAACCATACAGAAGATATGTTGTGAAATTTTTCTTGTTACGCGATTAAAGTAAAGTCTTACCGAGGTTATCAAAGTCCTGTCTAAAGGAAAAAGTCCACAGGCTGAAAATTCAATAGGTCGATGTAACAATTGCAGTGAAAATATTTCCAACTCGCGTCGAGTGTCGGTTTCGAAAGTGGAGGAGAGTAACTGACTAACAAGAATAGCCGTTTTCTTTCCCTAAAATGAAAGATTTATATTTGGTTAATATGTAAATCTTTTTTTTTTCTTTTTCTTTTTCTTTTTCTTTTTCTTTTTCTTTTTCTTTTCTTTCTCTCTCCCTCTTACCTCAGCGACAGTAGAATAACTAGGTTGAACGATCATCAACATTCTGGTTACGTGAAAGATACACCATCCAACTTGTACGAATAGAAATATCCATTCGTGTTTCTCACCAGCTTGTACGATTAGGAAATATGGCGTGATGATTAGGTGTAAGAGGCAGGTTACGGTAACGGTCAGTATCACGGCACCGAAGGTATTATTTGTAAGAGAGACCGTGTCGCAAAGCGAGGAGTGAATCCATCTCAGTTCGGATATACTGTTTACGTAGCTTTTGTTTTCTGTAACGAGCTTTCTTACAGGTTCAGGTTCAACGATGATGAGTTGAAAAAAATAATAATCAGAGTTTATACCGTGTAATTTTGGAAAAACTCGATAACTGGCCAATTCGAATGGTCTCTGAGGTACGTCGGTCGATGTTTTCTTAGAAACATGCTCGTCTACACTCGATAAGTGAACGCGGTTCGAATAGTCGATAGATAATTCGAAAATGAAATTGTACCATCGTTAAAATAGATTATCGTTCCTAAATAACAACTCGATTGCTCTCTATTTACCTATTTCAGGAAATTTTCTCAAATAATTGGTGAGAGTGTCGGTCTCGAACAGCTTTCTAAGACTATTATTTAATCGGACGAATCTTTCTCCTATATTATAGATCGAGACGGTGTATTGAATCTCGGTGGAAATAATGACCGTGTACATGAAATAGAGGGGTGCGTAGTTGATCGGACCTTTGTCGGACAAGGTTTGATGGACCTTGGTTTTCCGGTACCAGCTGTAAAAGTCAAGAGTCGAATTGAACCAGAGGTAGAGGAGACTGCAGGTGGTTAAACATATGGTAAATCTACGAGCGTTTTTCTTAGTCGAGGACAGATCAACTTTCTTGTCCACCTGAAATTAATAAGACGCATAAGATGTAGGTATTTATTGTTAGTTTATTGTACTGGACGCGCGGATCTCGATGGTTAAATTTTGACCAATTTCAATTTCTGATATCGCGTACCTCGATTAATTTGTTTACAACTACTTGCAGGTGTTTCCAACGAAAAGGCGAGCCAACGATGCACACCACGGTTAAACTCATTACCCCAAGAACATCGCTACACGTCGCGATCACCGCCGTTCGAAACTTTAGTCTAGTGCTATGTATCCAACCGTCTTTCAGATCTCGCCAGAGACCCCAAATTTCTGCACCGAGTAGTAACGTCAACACGCATAAGCTAAACAGAAAACACGGTGAAATTTATTTCAATTCTCTATTCCTACATTTTCTCTCACCTATAGACGAGATCAAAAATATTTGGCCGAGCTTGAAATCCTCCAGTGGTGTTTGCAACGAATCTAACAGGAACCAAACCGCACACTTTACCGAGATAATATATCGGGGAGATTGCTCGACAAAGATCATTCTTTGATGATAGATTGCTGTCTTTCTTTATTTCCGCTTCCATCCCTGTATTATTTCGATACATTTTCAAATTTCCAATACATAGAATGTAATATAGTAAGATAATAAAGTAGATTTACTCGATCTACTGTCGTTTGTAATGCTGTCGTTGCCGTTGCCTGATCGTCTACTACGGTTTTCGACGTTCCATCGTACGCGCGATGCCATTATCTCTTTACATATTACTTTTTTCGTTTTACTCGAGTTTTCCTTCTATTTTCTCAACTTTTTCAACTCACACCTGGTATGCTTGATGTAACAAGAATTTTCCAAAAATCCAAGTAACGTTAAACGCGCACGTTTTTCAATATTTCAACGTGTTTCTCCTAATATGTATGTATGTATGTATGTATGTATGTATGTATGTATGTATGTTGGTAGGTAGAGGCGAACGAAGAAGCAAGTACTCACTTGGACACTTAACGTTTCACCGATATTTATAACGTCGCAATGCTTTCCTCCTTTTCTCCCTCTTCCCTTTATTTACTTTTATTCGCCAATCGTGTAAACTTGAAACTCGTCGACTATGAGACTATGAAATACTATTCTCGACCGAATACATTCATCTCTGTCAGATCGTTAACAGATCGTTATCGTGGATAATCGTGTGGTTCCTATACATGTAAGTGCTTACTTATTTACATATGTATAATAGATGTACCCTAGATAGATACGAACGACGTTTACCCTTTGAAAAAACAACAAGCCATGTATGTTGTATAACTGTACGTATGTACACGCAATTACAAGTAGTAAAATTATTACTACAAGACAGGACTAATTGTGAAACATTGATAAAGAGGAATGTAACGAGGGGGTTCTCATTGATTTTTCATGAAATTTTTTACGTAGAATGTAGCTTGTTTAAATGAAAATTTTCTTTCGAGTTTCAAGAATATCCGCGCTCAAACGAAAACGCCATCTAACGGAAATGGTGATCGATTAGAATGGCGTATTTGGGCGTATTGTACATATTACATACATATGTACGAGTACAGGTTAAACGGCGAATCTGTGAAAAATCTTGAAAAATTATGGAACGCAACGAAGAGGATTGGTCGGTGGAATGTTCGGACGATGAAAAGTACGAAATGGATAGAAAAGTAAGCAAGATGTATATATGTATGTAAATAAACGGTCTCTTTGTCTTGCCCTATAAACTACTGTTTAATCTTGATGATTTTATGGCAGAACGAATGGACCCTGAAATCCGACGATATATTAACACTGATCGAGGCTTTGGAAAGTAACAATAGAATTTTAGAGCTGGAATGGAAGTGTCCTGGTAGGAGGGGTCCGTCTCCAGTTCTCTCAAACAATCGAAAGCAAGATAACGGCTCGCAGGAGTACAAGTAAGCGTTATGTATAACAAGCAATTTCTTGTCCCATTTTATTTCTTCTCTTTCTTTTCTTCCAGGATCGAAGAAAAGTCAGATTTCGATTTTATGGACGAAATGTCGTCGCCTAGATTACCAGTTCGCAGAATTGGCGAAAGTACTCCAAAAGGAAGCGCGAAAAAGAAAACGGCCAGTTTCAACGGCGTCTTGTCTACTATGTTGCGACATCGTAGATTAGAGCAGCAAGAAATCAATTCCAGTCCGAAGAAGAGTGAATCGTCGGTATCAAAAACACAGTAAATTTAAAACGGAACGAGAACAAGAACAAGAACAAGCAGACGTTTGTTTCTTTATTTGTCTATCGAACAAGAGAAAAAAGAAAAAGAAAGGCAAATTCCGATAATAAGTAACACGATGATTTCAAATTTAATTTAATCGCATTTCGAAGTTGAATTGGACGCGTGAAGGTTAGAGGCCCACGATGGAAATCCATAAGCACCATAAACATAAACACCCCAAAGAACGAAGAAAATACTCTGCACTATGAGGGAGTAAATAGCAGGCGCGCATCCTCCGATCATCAGCCACTTTGTCGGAATTCGACCGACGATCGTGACGATCGCGTTCGGTGGTGTACCAACCGGTAATCGAAAGGAATAAGAACACATTATAGTTGCCGGTACCATCAAGTATAAAGGATGTATCTCCATTGCAACGCACTGTAAGGGAATAAGGGAAAAATGGCGCGTGAAAGGCTGAAATAGAATTTTACTACTTACTACTTACTACTATTTAGCATCTGTTGTTTCGGTCCAGTCGTTTCTTACCATTTGTGCGACCACCGGCAATGTAATGTTTGCGATGCCAACGTTGCTGGTGAATTCCGTGATGGTACCGATGAACAATGAAACGAAAACCAAGATGATTACAGGCGGTAAGTGTTTGAGCGGTACCAAAGCGTCCCCAATTCTTTTGGCCAAACAGGAAGCTATGCTGCCTTTGGATATCGCGAATCCTCCGCCTAACAGAAACATTAAACTCCAAGGCATCTTTGTCTCGATCACGTCCCAGGTGATCAAACCTTCGGAAGCTTTCTGCGGCCTTTTTTCAGCTGCAAAGCGAAATACACAAACGAACGAACGAACGAACGAACGAACGAACGAAGTAATAAAGAATTTCATAGGTATACACTTACGATCTCGGCTGTAACTGTAAATGAAACTTGGGTCTTTTGGAATAAAAAACATCAGAATCGAGACGAGTATGACAGGCGTTGAATCTCGTATATCTCTGTTAAAGTGAATCGCAACTGGTTAAAAAGAGAAACAGAGAGAGAGAGAGAGAGAGAGGGGAAAAAATTAGATGAAAAGATGCTCAACATGTCCGATATAGCCTCGGACCATCCACGTACGAAACCAGGTTTCCGAAATATCCAGAGAAATATACAGGCGATGAAAAGAGTGGCAACTCCTTTTTCGTGGAACGTAATGTTACCCAATTCGCTGTATCTTTGCTGTACCACCTAAACAATAGATTAGCAAAGAAGAAAAGCAGAAAAGTCTATGGTAATTGTTAATAAAGAGTATCGTTACTCGATTTGTCACCGCTTCTCCTTCCGGCCCAATATTTGACAGTTCCGCGTCCTTGCTACCCGGTCTCAGGAAACCCATGAACATTATGCGAAGATAGAGCCAGGTTAACGCGGTATTTACAATCATTTGAGGAATCGATGCGAACATCCACTGCGTAAAGTTGATACCTCCGGATTCGGGAAAGGTGTTTTCGTAAATTCCCTTGAAGGTAAGATTGGTGCCGGTACCGACCAGCGTCCCTGTACCACCGAATGTCGAACAATACGCCGCGGCCATCAAATACGCTTTCGTCACTCTTGTCGGTTGCAATTCCCTACGATCGACAAGTACGATCGATTCACTCGTACTCTCGTACTTGCGTTTAATACTTACGGTTCTTGGTCCATATTGTCCGGATCTGCCGGTATTTTATTGAAAACTCGACCTAATCCAGCCTGTGAGAGGAAGAAAAAGGTTGTAGAATACAATCGTGTAGAGTTAATAATAATAAACGAGACGTTGATTATTGCGATACCTGTTCCAGTTCGTTAAGGATGGCAAATATGATAGGCACCATCATGGCGGTAGCGGCGGTGTTGGAAACCCACATAGATATAAAAGTAGTTACGACGCAAAGACCGGCGAGCAATCGGCCATGGCTGCAGCCAACCATTTTCATAACTCCAAGAGCGATTCTTAAATGCAGTTTGCTATGTTCGATGGCTACAGCGAGAATCAAACCCCCTATGAAAACCATTATAGTGTCGTTCATGTAACAACTGCACGTCTCCGCTGTGCCGAGTACACCCAAGAGAGGAAACAAGACCAATGGTAAAAGCGAGGTGATTGCCAAAGGGAAACATTCACAGATCCAATATCCAGCCATCAGTAGTACCGTGTACGCGCATCTTACTTCCTGCAAATGAAACGAAACGAAACTGCATTTGTCTGCAGTTTCGAGGTTGCAAACTATCCGGAAAAAGTTACCGGATAATTGTAAATGAAAAGGAACGGTGCCAGAAACAATGCCCATGTTATAGCAAATATTATTTTCCAATACGTCTTGAGGAATCTTAGCGTCAGTATCCACCACTTGTTACGTTCTTCTTCTCCTTCGCCTCCTTGTTCTTGTCGCGATCGAGCTTCCTGTTTCATGGCTTTACGTATACGTCATTTTTCAATATGTCATTCGATGGTTAAGCGATTAATTGAAAAATATTTCTTCTTTTCCTCCTTGTTACCGAGAAAGTCAAGGATAAACAGTTGTTGCGATGGATCGCTTGGCCGCGTATCTATGCAGCCAACTTTAGTCAACTTTAGTCAACTTTACCGAGTTTTATGCTATAATGCGAGCGAATTATAATAGTATTTTTCTATCTTCCCAATTCCTAAGTACTTGGGTATCAATTTCTTTTTCTTTTCCGAGGTAATATGCTTAAACTATTTTGCGTTTACATTTTACATGCATATCGAATAAGTACTTACACACATACATATATGTACATACGTGTAAGTAGATATAATTGATGAGAAAAGTAAAAAAAAGCTGAACCGTTTGGTTTTTTTTTTCGGACTTTAGAGGGAGCTTGGACCAATGGGACCCTATTCCCCTCTTGATAAAGAGATAAAGAGGGCGCCCTTGAAGCCTTTCGCATCCCTTCGAACGAAACTCGTTCTACCTACATATATACATATATGTATGTGCCACAGCGCGTTGTTCGCGCTTTAGTCGCGCCAACGATGAGGAACTCGACCCGACCTGCACCTTTCAATTCTCCAAGTTCCATGCAATAAGAAGAACTATTTGCGAATTTCCGGATATTCGCGGAGTAAAGACGAACCTGAGAATTTCTGTGATAATCAACGAAATTAAAGAGAAGGTAAGCGTAGATGATATCAATGGTTTTACGTTCACTAGGAATTTCCCGAAAGTTTCATTGCCATCGATATCCTTTGATATTTTTCACTTTTCAACACATACTTCCTACTGCTCTATTCTTTCTCCATTACCGATCTACGACAAACTTAATTTTTTTACCTGATTCATATTGAAAGAAAAGAAAGGGTGATGAAAATAGTTGAAAGTTCGGTACGGTTCGATCAATATAATAAGGGACGATAGCTTAGAATTTCGAGGTACCGTAGCAAATAAATAAAGAAAATGGGAATGATACGAGTAGGTTAAAAGGAAAGCAAAGGGTGTATGGGGGTCGAATGGGAAAGAAAAAGGCGAATCAAGTAGGCAAAAATAAATGTACATGTATCTGTCTCTATGCGGGTATACATAGTTGGGGAGTAAGGTGTACACATATACGTCGCGCGAGAGAACGGCGTCTGCCACGATATCGATCCTACTACTCGCAAGTTGCCAGTAGTGCGTCCGCGGGCGTAGCGACTCTAAACGAGACCGTGTCTTACAATTACTGTCTTGTTTGTCGCCGCGCCGGTGTCAGGGCGACAATCTCGTCAAGATTTATCTGGTGTCGATTAAAGATTGCAAATAAAGTAGAAAAGTAGTAGATGAAGTTTGTAGCGAAAGAAATTGTTTAATATTCGAAATCCGATTGGCGTGCTCTTTTTGAACAGGTAAGATATCTTACGATTTTGGATGACGATGTGGGGAAGAGCAAGTATGGCAGGTGTAATGGTTCTGATGTTGGCGTACGTGGTTCGTGGCGAAGGTACGTACCTACCTACCTACCTACCTACTTAGATATCGGTTCTAGTCGGGTTCTAGACCAAGAGAGAAGATAAATTTATTTGATTGGTAGGAGGGAACGGAGAAATCGGTTCGACCGATACAGAGGCGGATAACATTTTGGAGCGGGCGACTGTATGGCTATGGAGTCAGCGTGACAAGGACGCCGGCTGGGGAAACGACACGAATCGTGTTTTGCTAGTTCTTCGGCTGAGTAATCTGTCGCGCGAGGATAACGTGGCTCCTATAGCTCCGCTCGAGTTGCAACTGAGCAGCAAGCAGATGGAACTTGAAATAGTGTTGTTACTTTGGAGGTAAATCTTATTAAATGAGAAATAATTAGGTACGACGATTATACGAAGAAAGGAACGTGGTTTTCAGGCACAGGGAAGTTGGCTTTTCTCCGGTGCGGTTGGCACGTTACACCCTTGCCTTGAACGCTATGTGTACGGATCCAAGACAGTTTCACGGTCACGACTTGATCGGTACCCTTCAACATCACGAACCGCCAACGGATTACGAATTTGCTCTGACAACGCTGGCCGCGTGTAACGCACAAGCTCACGTACGAAAAAGGCAGATACGTCGATTATTGGATATCGCGAACGCCGCTCAAGATCACAATGTCGGTAAGTAGAGACAAGCTAGATGATATTACGTGATTGTCTCTGTTTGACATTAGCCTTCTCCAGTGCTACTGGTTAGAATGAAATGAAAATGAATCATTTTCTTCACTTTCCACAATTACTTTTCAGACACCGTTGCGATGGTGATATTAGCTTTAAAGTGTATCGTTCAGGATCACAGACATCGAAATCTTCATCATTTTGTGCGTAAACCATCGATCGGTTTGGCGCAGCAACAACGGTTGGACGGTAGTTTCGGAGATGTTCGTACAACGGCTTTGGTAATGCAAGCGCTGGAAGAAGCGGAAAACGAGCCGGCCGACAATTGGAACAGATCGGCCGCGTTGTCTTGGTTGACTAGCCAGCAACGTGCCGATGGTTCTTTTGCTGGCGACGTTCGCGTAACCGCCGAAGCTCTTCTCGGCGTGGCTCCACGAGGTTTGGCCAGCATCAGAACTCTCGATTGCGGTCAGGGCCTCGTGGAAACCTCACCTCCACGATTCACTATCGCTGCTAACGGTGAGTTTCCCTCTGCTTATTACTCCCTACGTTTTCACTACGCTTCCTCTCTCTACGCATACATACATACATACATACATATATATATATATATATCTAGAAAGCTCGTACGTGAACAAACTTTTCGATACGATGCCGCAGAACCGGTGATTTCGAACAATCGTAACGAGAGCGTAGCGACGTTGCTGATTGCTGGAAATAATGCGAGTACCCTAGCTACTGGAAACAATGGAACAAACGGTAACGCTCGAAACAGTGGAAACTCTATAAACAACGTAAACAATGTAAACAGCGGAAACAACGGAAACAACGTGAGAAACACGTTGAATTCAAACAACACGGAGAACGATGCGATCAACGCCGCTGCCGCCGCCGCCGCCGCCGCCGCCACCGCCGACGCCGCTACCGCTGCCGCCGCCGCCGCTACCGTTACCGTTGCCGCATCGGTCCCCGTCATGGTGAACGTTTCGTACACTTTATGGGTCGGCAGTAACGTAAACGAAACGTACAGCCTGATGGTAACAGCTCCTAAGAACGAAACGTTTTACGAAGTGATGGTGTTGGCTGCAGAAATGTCTCCGCATTTTCAATTTGTCTCATCCAAATGGCCAAACGGACACTACGTTCACGCTATAGCCGGTTATAAAGAGGAGCCAATGTCCTATCATTATTGGTTGTTGTATCGGCTTACCGCTCTACCAGATCCTTCTTCACCGCCGGGTAATCAATTGGTTGCCCCTGGAGGTACATACATTCTTATTCTATTCTTATTGTTAAGTTAATTCCAAGCGATTACGATACAAAGGTGGCCTTTGCTAATTTTTAGGTGTCGACGATCTACAAATCAGCGATGGCGAACATTATTTATTTTGGTATAAAAAACTATGAGAAGCAACGAAACGTCGATGTTTAGACGAAATAATTGAGAAATGGATCGAGCAGGAAGTAAGAACCGTACGGACGAAGGAAGCGTAATCGAGAAGATGAGAAGGCAATGAGTAAAAAAGAAAAAAAGAAAAAAAGAAAAAAAGAAAAAAAGAAAAACGACAAAAAAAAGTATTTAGTTGCTCGGAAACGAAAGCTCACTTTATTCACTGCCATCGCTAAACGCGTACGATAACGTACTAGACATTTTCCTAGGACGTTTTCATATGGTTCTTAGGAAGATGACAAACAGATATAGAGCTGGCAGTGATGCGCGTTTAAAAAGCTCTGCTCTAGTGGCCCGTCATTCAGATTCAACGCGAATCGCATTCGCTCGGATAAAAGTATAAAAAGGCGAAAAATTCTAAAAGAAACAGCACCGGTTTTTATCGACTGACGCACTCGAACAAATAACCGACAAACAAACACCATGCGTACCAGCATCGTTACATATGTAAGCTAAACAGCATAATATTTTCTATGAAACTGCAATGCACAACAAGCACGTTGTACCTATTTGTACGACATGCGAATACCGTATGGCGTACGTGAATACGTGAATATCAACGTAACAACTGACATTTCATAAATCCCATATCCTATGTCTATACAAACAATTAGCAAGTAATCCGATTTCTCGGTAAATGGCTGCAAGCGCGTTGCTTTACCATCGTCCAATACATACGTTGCGCTAGCAGAAAATAAGACAGAGTAGAGGAGCCGTCGTCAGCTTACCGTGGTATCGTCGTCAACGTTTATTTGCAAGGAAATACATCACGATCAACGGTTTTCCAATCGATTTGCCTAATACTGTAATCTACATTCTTTTCTTTTCTTTTCTTTTCTTTTTCTCCTTTCAAATTAAATAATAAATAAACTGTAATATAATGAACAATTATACATATAAGCAGCCTTTTATTTATTTTTTTTCTTTTTTTTACAAACAAACAGGCAGACATCGAACTTTCACTAGTGTAGTCCTTGACGTTGTACGCAGAAGAAAGAATACCAATTAGAAGAAGTAGAAGAAGAAATTGGACAGATCACAGCCATTTGTAAGTAAGTACTAGCAAGTACCTATAACTGTGTTTGTCGGAAACTGTGTTGTCGTGCAAACGCACGCCACTTTTAACCATACGTATTTGTATCGGTCTTTGCTACAATCAGTAAACGTATTCGCTTCCATTTTCATCCAATTTCATATCAAGTCCATTCCTTTTCCAACTCTCATTATTGTCTCTTTTATCGTTGTAAACGTTAGCAAAGATCTCGAATTATTTTTCTATTGCTATCCTATTACTATCGTGTTACTGTCGTATTTCCGTGGAAAAAAATTATGTTTGCCAACAACGAGTGGTCAATCTTGCATATATCATGGTGTCGTGGAATTAGTGGCGGCGCGCTATATCGATCAATTTCAACCCCAACACCAACACCAATCCCACTTCCACTCCTTACTCCAATTTCAACTCCAACTTCAACTCCGATTCGAAGCTAGTCGTTTGTGGATGGGAACAACTCGGAACTAGTCCAACCTTTGGCCGTTTTCCCTTTCCATCCTTTCCTCGATTCATGTAAGTAACAACCCCACATAGACTTACAGACCGTTAGAACGACGAACGAGTTTCAACGATTGAACACACAAGTCTCAAGTATCTTTATTTTTCACTATCTCTCCTTATTCCTTGACGATTCTAACATTGATTGTAACAATTTTGCGACTATTTCGTTTTATCCTTCCCCGTATTTTATATTTCTTTTCTTTGGTACTATCTATCATCCTAGTATCCTAGGAGTTGGATATTTTTCGGAAGCCCCTGATTCAATTTGGTTTGCCTCGTTCACTATACTGTAGATCGGTATATCGGAACAATTATGCGGATACGGTAAGTGGTTGGGCGGTTGAGCGGTTGAGCGGTTGAGCGGTTGAGCGGTTCAACGGTTGAACGGCAAACGTCAAGCGAGGATTTGCCAGAGTATGCAGACGATCGATGCATACGTTTGGTAAAAAATGTGAAAAAAGGTGAAAAAAGGTGAAAAAAGGTGAAAAAAGCAGGTATATCAGCGAGGAGGTTGGTTGGAAAAAAGAAAAATCGAGTAAAAAAGCAAGGGAGAAAAGAAAAAGGCAGAAGAGACAGCTACATTGGCGAGAAATTTGCCGGGAAATTGCTGACGGTGTACGTTCGCGGTCATAAAAAGTTGTAATTGGTTCGCGGTAAGCCGATGCGACGTTGAAATTTTGAACGGCTGTTATAAGCGGTGATATTACGAGTATTCGAGTTGACACGCGTATATGTATACCCAGCTATACGTGGATCAAGGGAATGTTTGCGTTTTACCGATGCAAACAAACCAAGTTGAAAAATATCGCATTAAATTTAGGTAAGCGAACAGCTGCCACGTCCCTAATCTTTATTTTTCGCTTTTTCGCTTTCTCGCTTTTTCGCTTTATCGCTATATCGCTATTCCAATTAGGTACTCTTCCCGTTGCGCTCGTTTAATTCGAATCGAATGAAATCGACGCAATCTGTAGTTCGCATTCGAGCTATCTTCAGCGTAGAAGAATGCAAATGAACGAGTACGGGTTTCTACATATTCTCATCTATCTCCTTTAAGATATTCTTCAGATGTATGCCTGTAAAATGTACTCTATTCGACTATAACGGATGATTAGAAAACAGATGAATTTTTCAAACGACATGTAATTCAAAGTTTAATGAAACTCTACATATTATTATAACAAGGAACTGAGTAAAACATTGATTCGATATATCCTTCTATAGCTGTTTATCGAAATTTTCCGAAATTTTCCGAAATTTTTCGTAATAAGAGGAGGAAAAAGGTTAAATCGGACTAAAAAGAAGAAAGTGTACAAGTAGAGCAGGTAGATGATTTTCGAGTAGGCTCTATTGTATTTATCGCGGCAATAAGACGGCTGGAGAGCGAGTGTCGTCGAAGCAGAGGTCGAAGGGGAAACGACGCTAGGGTGGGAAAGGCGGGGGTGCAGAACGGCGTCGTTGGGACAATCGGTGGCCGTCGTTACCGTTAACGACGCATCGTCCAATACCGTTCTAACTTGTTCCATTTCCTTTTCTCTTTTGCTTTTCCTCTCTTTCCTTTTTTTCTTCCATTTTTTTTTTCTTATTTTTATAGAAGCACATTTCTGTTCTGTTCGAATAGTGCGACCTTTTTTGATTTAATTTTGGTTTAACCATCCAAGCAAGCAGACGAATTTATCGTCGTGAAAAATTCGTAGAGAAAGTATAAGGTAAAAACCGTCTGTCACCTTCTGTCACGTTTATTTCGATTTTATTTGTCTAGATCGCAGTCGGTTGTTGAATCGTGTAAAATGATAATAGGTAATAGAAAAGGGGAAATTTGCTTGATATCGAGTCACAACGTCTCGACGATACAAAAACGATAGAAATGCATCGTTGTACATTCGAGTTGTTCGTCAGTGCCATTCTGTGCCTTTCCCTATAACGGATAACGCATAACGCATAACGCATAACGCGGCATCTCGTTCTGCCCCGGGGAATGGTACGTAACCATATTCGTTGCACCGTACTTTTGCCCTTCTGACCATTTCTCTTTCCTTTGCTGACTCGTGACACGAGAAGTGCGCGGTGGCGTGGCACGCTCTCGTTTATCGCACAGACTAAAACCGTTGGAACGGAGCTACGCGACGTCGCATCTATCCACTATCGAATAGAATATGTACAGCGACAGCGACAGCGACAGCGACAGCGACAGCAACAGGAGCCAATGTTAAATACCGAAACGGAGCAGGCGTACCTATACTTGTTCGCATACACATCGACGGCAAAGGGCCGATGATAGTGGTTATCGCGTCAGTATCGTGCAGCTATGGAATTTCTTTAGGTAACGAGACTTGAAAAGTTTCAAATCAACCATAAAGAAGCGAAGAAAATGAATGAAAGCTTACGATTAGATAAATGAAAATAAAAATTTAATAGAAGAATGCGTAACGACATCGTCACCAGCTTCAGACGCGTCAGAATGCAACGGCATGGCAGAACGATTAAAGTACCGTGCTACGAATAATCAACTTTTGGAGACTCGTATACCGTGATTCGTTTAGCAGAACGGTCAACTCCCATTTACCTTCCGTTAGCTTGCTCCGTGTTCCTGTTTTTTCTTTTTTTGAAGGGATTTTTAGGAGAGAGATGTAAGATCGAAATAGGAAGGGGTTGGTCGACTGGAATAGAGAAATAAGAAGCACACACGCACAGACAGAATCGAGCAATTGGAGGTGGCGAGGAGTAGGAGAAGCAATGCTGACCGTCCAGATAGGCAAGCAGCAGGATGAAATAGGTCTGCTCGCACGTCCGTCCTCGGTATATTACAGACGAAACAGTCAGGTAGACGAGATACGTGTACGTGCCTGGAGGGTACTCTGGTCGGAAACTCAGCTCCTCTTACTTCTCCGGTGGCATCGTTACAAGGGCGTCGCGTTTACGGCGTCGACGTTTCTCGCTAGCCGAGCTCACCACGACAGGAACGTCGCTGTCACTATCTACACAGACGAGACTGGCGCACGAGGCCACGATCGGTGTACCACGTACTAAGAAGAAAGAAGAGGATGCGAAGGAAGGAAGGAAGGAAGGAAGGAAGGAAGGGAAAAAAGGAAAGCAGGAAAGCAGGAAAGAAGGAAAGAAGGAAAGAAGGAAAGAAAGAGGATGGATGGAAAGGAGGGATTCGCAGGGAGTAATGTCGGGTCGATGGCGTGGGATTTGGTGCTACCGACACGCGCGGTGGTAACGGCACGGCATGGCACGGCACGGCACGGCACGGTACGGTACGTCGCGGCACGGTCAACGCGATAGCATGGCATGGCGGAAGCTAGGGGATGAGGTGGTGGTGTGGTATGGGTCGAGGGTTGAGAATCGACGCGACTTGGTTCGAAGTGGCGCGGCGTGGGATGGCGTGGGATGGCGTGGGATGGCGTGGCGTGGCGCGACGTGGCGCGACAAGCGCACCGCTCGACGCAGCAGGGGTAAACGGGGTTCGGAGGTGGTAGGTAATCACCCGGCGGCTCGCGTTATAGCGTCGTTACGCCGCAGCGCCGCTATCGTTCTCCTCTCCCTCGTCTTGCCAACACCCGTTGCGTTCGCTGCCGATCCTTCCTAACGTTTTCTTCCCGTCTAACCCTCTTCTTTCTCGCTACCCTTCGACGCCGCGCCACGCCGCGCGCGGCCCTCTATCTTTCTCCGATTTAATGCTCGCCTAGCTGCCTTCTTCTCTCTTATTCTATCGCCTTCTCCCTCTTTGATCGTTTCAACTTCTTCTCGCCTTACTCTTCTCTTCTACACATCTATATCTTGTACTTGTACGTACACATACATGTATATATATATATACATATAAGTGGTTGAGATGGCTTTCTTTCGCACACCACTATTGCTATGTGGAATATGGTTATATCTTTCCTCGCTACCATTCTACTGGTATATTCTTGAAAAAAAAACCACGTTTTAATGATTTTGCAAGAACGCATTACTAATGCGTGTTCCTGACACGTTAACCAAATCGTTCGACATCTTCTACGTTGCTGTCGAGGTGCAGTCGATCGAGTACGATTGATCAAGTGGACATATTATGTTCTTTTTTACTGAAATTCTGATTAAAGTGCCGAGATAGAGTATACGTCCATTTAAAGAAGTAAGTAAAGAATCATTCGGAGCGATACACGAACAAAGGACAAAGTTGATAAAAGTCGAGGTTTGGCAGTAGAAAGAAGAAAGATATGTATAGAGAGATATTACGCTTGATGGCGAAGCAAGCGAACCAAGTATCCTAGCAAGTGTTTCTCGGCAGAAGATATCCTTGAGGCTCCCTGTCCTCGTAGATAGTAAGGGTAGCGCGTGGCTGCGAATACGGGTGTGCGCGTGCAAACGCAAACGCAAACGCAAACGCAAACGCAAACGCAAACGCAAACGCAAATGCAAACTTAAACTGAAACGCAAACGCGTACAGATAGAGCGAGGAAAGTCTGTTGGTAGAGAGTACCAATGTACTAGTAGTACGTACGAAGTCGTAGTCACCCTCCTGCGCCCCCGTTCCCTGGATCACAGCACGGCAACCCTCGCTCGACCGACGTGTTCCCGCCCTCTTCGTGTTTCCGCGGACCGTTCCAACCACCCCGTTCCGTGCTGTGTCCCGCAGGGCATGTCCCTACGCACCATCGGCTTTCTATTGTCCGCTTTACCGTTTATGCGGCTGTTTATTTTCTCAATTGGAGGGTGGAGAAAAAAATCTATCTCTCTGATACGTTTGAAAAGGTAAGAAATGTTGCTTTCCTAAGAGAGACCGTTTCGCAAACGCATCGCTTGATTTTTTCCCGATATTTTCAAGCAAATCGGTCGCGACAATAATTTCACTGTCCGTGGAAAATTCTCATCCCCTTTGGTGGCACGCTCCGCGGCACGCCCGACCGTCTCTGTTATACTGCCGGCAGCGACCCAACTCCCCTGCCCCTCGGTTTTTCGTTCGCCCATCCCGATACCACCTCACCCTACTTTGCTCTCCTGCTACCGCTTTTACCACCGCCACTACCACCCCCGTTCCACCTACCTTTTCGTTATCCCTAGTTCGTTCTCGCTTACTCTTTTTCTCCTGCACGGTCGTCTCTCTCTCACTACTCTATCTATCTATCTATCTATCCATCCATCCATCCATCTATCCGTCTCACCCTCGACCTCCATCAACCCACCTACGACTTTGCAAGAGCTATCTCTCTACCTCTTTCTCGCTCTCTTCGTCTACTCCCTTTCCAATGTATCCCTTTGCCCCTCCGTCGTAGTACTCCGCGAGCCGCTCGTTAACCTGCTAGCGCCCCTATAACCGCCGTACCATTGGCGTCTACCGCCATCGACGCTACCGGTGCCGCTATATTTACATATCAATATTCCATGAGCATGTAGCAGTCAAGTACACCCGCTAAGCGGAGTGCACACGGTTTTCTGATCGTGACACGTGCATCGCGTGCATTGTTGATTCGGTCTTACTTTTCCAACGACGCGACGCGACGCGACCGCGACACCCCGGTATCGGTTCAAGTTTCGATTTCGCTTCCGTTATTCGCCTCTTTTCAACAGTTTAATAAAAGTATTTGGTCATCGAGATGGAAGCGAAGGAAACAGTATCTACTGGATGCACTGGAATTTGATCGAGTTTTCTGCGATCGAAGAAAAACCGTCTTGTTTTGAAAATTTCCTTAACGCCCCTGCTTAATGCCTTTGAATCGACGAGCATATACGTTTACGGCGTATCGCTGTATGCTAATTTTAAACGTTTCCTTAACCCATCTATTTATAGACGTCCGACTCTCGAGACCCTTTAAAACGTCTCGCTGGTCCATTTGTCGCTCGAAAGCACCACGAATAATTTAACGGCTTGCTTTGAAACCGGGCCGTGCACGCTTGCACGCGTTGCATTTGTATATGTATATTATATGTACCTATGTACATATATGCCCGCGTAACCGCACAACCGCACAACCGCACAACCGCAAAGTTCAAAGTTTTCGTCTTTCCTGAAATTTCTATAAATTCACTTGAGCATTTTTTTTTTCTTTTGCATTCACCTACCGTCTCGACTATAGTAATTTGCCGTATACGCGATTGCCACACAGTTGCAACATCGGACAGAGACGAGGGCTGAGAAAAACATGAAAATATAGTAAAGTAGGGAAGCAAAGGGAAAATTTGTAAATAAATGTACCTATTATAGTAGAAAAAAGTGGAATAAGCGTTTTTGAAATAAAATTTTGAAGGAGGAGGTCAGGGGCTGAAATAAGGTGCGCAATACGAATCGAAGGCGGCAGAAACGATAAGAAGACGATGGGTAGGTTTGTATTAGAAAGTGCGGTGAAAAGCGGCTGGAAGGTAATAGAGCGGTGCAACGAGCAGACACCTCGCAATTTGGCTAATGGCTTCCCACCGGTATCGTGGCAGCTCGGGAAACACGGATACGCAACACGCGCTCTAGCTACTTTTCCCCTTCTCGCTTCCTCAACGTTATCCACCACCGCTCCGTTTTTTTTACTTTTCTATCTATGTATATTTCTACTAGTAATCAATCGCTTACCATACCGCTATTACCTATTACAGATTTTTGCCGAAATACCGTATTTATCATTTACGCAAAGAAAGATTCGTTTTATGACGAAACGTTGAACAAGAATTTTCGACAACGACGTTGTTCCATATTCGATCCTTTAGAGAATTCTATCGTTGGTAGTTTGTGCAAAGGGTGAAGTTAAAATTCGAAGGATTCGTAGAAGGAAGGGATCGCGTCGATGCGGTTCGAGAAGAAACTGAAGTAAAGCGAGAGGGTGGATGACGAGATCGTGGACGCCGGATTGCGGATTCCCATAGGGCTGTCGGAAGAGAAGAACGGTTACTAGTTTGCTCGTTCGTTCGTTCGTTCGTTCGTTTCGACTTCTTTCTCTTTCTTGCTTTCTACACATGTATATTCTGACGCGAAAAACGTAGAGTGCGAAGAGCTTAGAAAATAAAACGAAGAGATAGGGAGGAAAAAAAGAAACCAAGAGACCAGAGAGTTTAGATGGGTGGGTGGTAGGGTAACGAAAAGAGAATGTGTATATATATATTTATAGAGAGTGAGAACGGGGTAGAAGAGAGAGAGCAGAGGAAGTAGAAGATAGCTTTAGTCAGTTGGGAGGGTTGGGAGGTGTGGCGAATGGCGATTACGGCTAGCCTAGCGTAGAAACAGCTATCTTCCATCTCGAGTCCTAGAGTCTAGAACGTATAGCTAACACGTTGGAAGGTTTCAACCCTTTCTCGTTACTCGATATCGAGGCCGACGCTATCGTACGTTTCAAAAAACATTCTTTCTCTTCTTTTCAAGCAGGGGCAAAGTTTGAATTATTTGAAATAAAGCTAGGTTGTACGGTAAGGGGTAGTAAATGAATTTTTCCTCGAAACATTGAGAAGGTGTAATGTAATTAATATGAGGATACAAGTGGATAGTCGTTGGCAGTTAAACGTGTAGGGTTGAAGGGTGTTGGGTAGGTAGATTGGTCGGGAGTCGGGGGTTGCTAGACCGATGCGATGCGATGGTGGCAGTAACGCGATAAACGGATTAACAGCCAACTAACTCTCGGCGTGGTGGTCGCAGTTTTGTAGTTGAGCATATCGGAATTGGAGACGTACCGTTCTGTTCAAACGATTGCAAAAATAACAAGACGTATACCTACACATGTACATACATACTTACATATGTACATATGGGAAAAATCGGATTTACAATGAAACTATGAACAGGGTGGTGAATGGATAAAAGAACGGAACTGTCGTCTAAATTCTAAAGTAAAGTAATATTTCAATACAGTCACTGTTTCTTTATTATTAAAAAATTTCTTTTTCTTATTATTTCACCTTGTCACAGGGATAAATATGTACATACTTATATGTATAGTAGAAGGCTAGCTGTGCCGAATCGAACGTCGCGTTGATAAGTTGTTCCGACACGATCGGCACCGTCAGGCTACATTTCGCGATCGCTCCTGTCGAGTTGAAACGACGCGACGCGACGCGGCGCTACGTCGGTCGTTCCGCTAATGAGGACGTCCTTTCTTGCATACCGGATAACGTTTCGCCGTCGGGCGATGCCGCGCGTCTCGAATTTCTCGTGTACGCCTCTTCTTCGTTTCGCTTGCCTCCTTCTCTTCTTCAGGGAACGATCAATGCCGAAGCCACCGGGCAAACCTGCTCTTTCCATCTTCTATCCTCGTTCCGCTCCTTCTCTTTCTCTATCCTACATCTTATCGCGAAAAGTACGTAACACGCTGAGTTTGCCATCGATCGATCGACTCTCTTACTCGATGGAGACGACAGACGACTGACGAGCGAACAGTGACGATTCTTTCAGCGGGAAAAGGATCGCGAATCGATTGAAGTAACGCGCAATCATTTAATCTCGCATTCCTTACAATTCAAATAGTTAAGAATACATAAGCGATACGCATACATGAAAAAGAAGGTAAATATTACAAAGTACAATATGTATTCATTTGGCGTTAATAATAGGGTTTGAATTGTTGTCGCTTGAAACATCGGTATAGAGAAAAGAAGAAACCGAAGGAAAGGAAAGATAGTCGTCTTTGAACGCAACGATTAACTACGAAATGCAAAAGTACAGAGCGATTTAACCAACTTGGTCTACAAACGAGTGCGTCCAATTCGGCGTAAGTTTGTCGCGTGCACGGACGCAGAAACGTGCGATACATAGGATACATACATACATACATACATACATATATTGGTTGTTAGGTAGGCAGAGGAAACGGCACGTTGACACGTCGCGTCGCGTCGCGTCGCATCGCAGCGGTCGACCGACAAGCCGACAGGCTGGCACGTTGGCACCCAGCCACGCAGCCAGACCGGCAGCCTGACACGCACGTATTCACGTACAAGCTCGTTCGCACGTACGTGATACGTTTGCGTGGGTGGAACGTTTTAGGTAGCGCGTGCCGACTACCGCCCGCCTCTTCTGTACCTCTGCTGTCATAGCCTTGCTGCTGGCTTGCACGCTTTCTCGCTCTTCGGTATGCTCTCGTCGCCTCTTTGCCAGCAACTTTTCCCGTTTCCTCTTGAACGACGCCACCGCCACCGCCACCGTAGCCACGTCTTTCGCTAACCACCCTCTACCCGTTGCATGCCCCGCCATGCCGACGCGACGGTCCAACCCATTCGACCATTCGCTCCTTCTCTCTTCCTATCGGCCATAAACCGTCCACCGGTAGTCTCTCTTTCTCTCTGCTTGCTACACGGCACACGCGACACGCCACACGCCTCTGGTCGCACCCCAACCCACACCGTCGACGTTCAGCTCGCGCCGCATGCCGTCTACCATCCACCGCTCGCTACCTGCCTCCTGCCTCCTGCCTCCTGCCGCAAGCTCGTCGTTGGCCACCCGCCTCGAGGGCTCATCACCTCGACCAGCCGAACAGTACGGATCGAGCTTGTCCTATGACGGCACTTGCTCCACTCCCTCGGCCGCCATGCGCTACATCCAGCCCGAGTTGACTCGATTCCAGCCACGCCGTATCGAACCGCTTCGCTTCGCGCCACGTCGGTTCGTATCACGTGGCATCGCGCCGAATCGTGCCACGTCTCGTCGCGCCACTTGCAGGTAGCGCCGTGCTGGCTCGTGCCGTGCCACTACCGACAACGAGCCATCACTCGCCCTCATCCCACTACCGCTTTTCTTCGGCAACTCGTCGTAATTCCCTGCGCCACGGCGTTATCCTCGTCCATATCCAGTCACACGCACACGACCTGCCTACTGCCGTTACCATCACCGCCTTTTCGTTTCCAGCGAGAGGCAGCAAGCTAGAAAGAATGAGTGAAAAGAAAAATGAACAGAGCTATACGAGAAGGGAGAGAGAGATAGGAAATGCCATCGCACAGACAGACAGTAGACAAGCAGATAGTTAGAGAGATAGTCAGACGGATAGTCGAACAGAAGGAGATTAAAGATCCACCATGAACAGCTATGATGCAGCTCGTTTATTGCGTTTAGCATGTAAGTTTAATCGTAACTTGAAACAGATTCGTCTTTGCTACACACACGCACACACACACAAGGTTTCCAAATAAATAGAAAATCTTTGGCGTTGTCCACGGAAAATATTAGTTATTCAACAGCCAAACGATTTATACGATTTCGATTAAAAACTACTGTACGCATAGATGTTGTTCACTCAGGACTTAACGTTATAATAATACATATGTGAACCGATGCAAATGTCAGTTTTCGTATGTTACTAAGGTCCGTAACACTTTCGGCACGTAATAACGCAAAGACATGTTGGATGTATTCTTGTTCAGTAGAACGATGCGTCGCGGTCGCGGTTGCGGCCGTGATTGTTAGACGATAAACGATATGATGAAAAAGAAGAAAAGCTTCAGAGTAGGGTAGATGGCATGCAAGCAGCATGCAACTCGCTAGAAACGGTAGGGAAAAAAAAGAAAGTATAGGAAGCGTAAGTGAGCAGAGAGGAGAGTAGAAGAAAGAGATAGGGTAGTAGAGAGAGTAAGAGTGAGGGTGAGATAGAATAGGTAGCCGCAAGCAAGGGCGCGCGTGAGTGGGCAAGCGAATCCTCATCCTCTGTCTCAGCCCCTTGACGGTAGCGGTTCTGGCAAGCAGCCACCATCGTCCCCCCGCCGCGCCTCTCAACCCATCCGCCGCGCAACACTCGCCGCCCAGCGCCTGCCACCCGCCACCCGCCACACGCACGGCCAACCGCGGCGCGATCCTCCGTGCGGTTCCCGGCTTCTCGTTCGCGATTCACACACGCGCGAATCTTGGCGAACAGCCGCCAGCTACCGCTCGTCGACTCGCAGTTCGTCATCGTCCTTCGTGCAGTAAGGGTATACTTACCGCGAATTTTTCAAAATATCGCTTACACAAAGTCAACGAAAAGCGTACCGCTTTAATTTTGAACGTTGTCATTGTCGTTTCACCGTCGACTGAATGAATGAGAAAAAAAAGAATTTCTCTCGTGTTTCCTGAACAGTTATACGTATAAAAAATCGTAATTGAATTTAAAGAAAAGTTTATTCCGATATTCCGTTCGTTATCGTTATTTCGACATAAATGAAATAGAAATTCGTTAAATGTCAAGTCTGCGGTACGCGAAACAAATCTGAAATAACGCGATATACTTTATTCATCTTTAAATCGACTAATTAAATGGCCAAAATAAAGGAGTGAAAATTAATGTTTTTTGAAAATAAGTGAATCAAATGGAATTTATTGAAATTACGAAGAAACGGATCGAGAGAATAGATCGAACGGAACGAAGAAACGCCTATAAAGAATAATACATAAGAGAACCTATGTCGTCATGAGTGTGACTTGTGACGAACCACGTGGTGTCCATACGTATACCGAAAGCATACTCTATTTGAGATCGTGGAAAAACCTGAAAATTTTACCATGGAAAGTTGAGTGTTTCTGTTGTAACAAGCACGTGTTTTCTTTTCAAAGAAACTGGTAATAACAATTGAAGCTATACAGGCACAATGCAGCAGCAAAGTTTCGATCGACACGATGCTTATTTACCTGACAGAGCAAACACATCTTGATGCATTAATCATAGAGAGGATTTATGCTGTTATTCTATATCGTTTAAGGTGTTAACAGTATCGTTAAGACGACAAACCATACAGCGAGAGTTTTGTGCTGCACACAAGTGTCGAAAAAGTTGAAATCAAATAAAGGTAGTGTGGTGTCAGCGTAGTGCCGCGTAGCTTTCTAGACCGCGAAATGCTGAGTGCTTCAGCTGCGTCCAGCCGACTTTTTTGGACGCTGAGATCCATTCTACCTCTGGCATCGTTGCCACCGCTGTTGCCGCCGCCGCCGTCGTCGACGTCGTCGTCGTCGTCGTCGTCGTCGTCGTCGTCGTCGTCGTCGTCGTCGTCGTCGTCGTCGTCGTCGTCGTCGTCGTCGTCGTCGTCGTCGTCGTCGCCGTCGTCGTCGTCGTCGTCGTCGTCGTCGTCGTCGTCGTCGTCGTCGTCGTCGTCGTCGTCGTCGTCGTCGTCGTCGTCGTCGTCGTCGTCGTCGACGTCGTCGTTGTTGTCGCCTTTGTCGTTACCACCGTTGCCGCCACTTTGGTCATCGTCATCTTTATTGTTGCCGTTACCATTGTTATTATTATCATTAGCGTCATTTCCATTGATATCATTAGTACTATTCTCATTATCGTCGCTACAGTCAGAGGCCCGTGCGGCCTACTAAAATGACCGCTCGTCTTCATTCGTTGAGGCATCAAGAGAAGAAATTGGCCGGTAATACTCATAGACAGCATAATCATCAGCAATCTCAAAATCCGCAAAGTGCGCAGCAGGGGGCCAGTCCGGCTGCCAGCCCTAGTCCTAGTCTTAGCCCGAGCCCTAAACACTCGGACGGCCGTCGAGTGAGTACAATTTTATTTCTCCTTCTTTTCGCGTTTGATAGAAGACCGCAGTTTGATCGGTTAACGTATGCTCGATTACTAGAGATCGGTTAGACTTAATTACTACATTTGCAAACAAATCGCTTGTATGATACACATAAATATATGTAAGTAAAAAACGCAGGAAACGCGGAAGTTGTTTTTGATTGAGAAATAAATTGAACAGATAGGGGACACATAAAAGGTGTATGTAGAAACGGATGTTTCGTTATTTCGTGTAACGTTAAGGTAGCTAATCTTTATCCGTATTCTCGAATAATTCTATTGGATAGACTTGCAACGCGTGACTAACTTTTGAACGATATAATATTTACATATAATATTTATAAGTAGCTGTGTATTGATATATGTTTCTGTGCGTGTGTATATATACATATATACATATTTTAGGCTAATAAACCACTAATGGAAAAGCGACGGCGAGCGAGGATCAATCAGTCGTTGGCGGCGCTAAAGGCGCTTATACTTGACAGCGCCCGGCTAGAGAACACGAAGCATAGCAAGCTTGAGAAAGCTGACATTTTGGAATTAACGGTTCGGCATCTGCAAAGGCAACGATCTCTTGCTCAACCTGGTTTATCCAGATACAAGGCCGGCTATCAAGATTGTTCTAGGGAGGTAAGGTTGAGGCCGATTATGTTTGGTAGTGGGCGACAATTAGGTTTGTCAAGAGGAGGAAAATCAACTATCCGAAAAGTAGCCGCGATTCGTGGAAACGAATCGAAAAGGATAGTTGGATAAAGAATATAGCCGATTAAAATTTGTGCCACAGGTGAGTCGGTACCTTGATGCTCCGGATATAATCACAGGGAATACGACACCGATGGACCCAGCTGTGAAACAGAGGTTACTCAGACATTTAGACAGTTGCGTGTCAGAATTGGACTTGGACCTAGGTTCGAGGCCGGATAGCGGATTAGGCAGCAGTCCCGGAAGCGTGACGGATCGAGTGACGGGTGCGGGTAGCCCCGGTCCGTTAGAGCACCACGTACCATCGGTTTCGCGTTCTAGTACAGCACTAAATCCGACTGGCTTGATAAAAGCAGAAATCCCGGATATCGAACCAGCCAGACCGGATAGCAGTACTACCGCTGGCGATGAAAACAACAATAATAGCAGCAGTGGTAGCAATAGCAATAATGGGCCAAGTACCGCGTTTGGTCAGGTTAACAGCACCGGTAACCTTGACCCTCCTCCTCCTCATCATCATCATCATCATCAGCATCATCAGCATCATCAGCATCATCATCATCATCAACCTCCATCTGTTCCCACTCCGTCCGGCATACCGGTTATCGATCAACCTTCTAGTTCTCAACAAAATTCAAACATGCTATCGGTGGTACAAGTGATTCCCTCTAGATTACCAGACGGTCAAGTCGTTTTCCTTCTTCCTAGTCATTATGTTCAATTGGCAGCCGCTGCCGCTGCGAACGGTATCAACATCGGACCGAATCCACCGACGACGGTATGGGCTGCCACTAACATGTCTTTTCTAAAGGCAACGGACAAGCTCGCGAAACGACACCACGAAGATATGCAAGAATGGCAAGACGCGGTCTCGTCCGTGGCCGTAAATGGTACCGTTGCGAATGTCGCGAATGTCGCGAATGTCGCGACTGCCGTCACCGCCGGTATTGCCGTTGCTGCTACCGCTACCGTTATTGCTACCGCTGCCGCTGCCGCTGCAGCTACCGCTACCGCTACCGCTACCACGTCCGTCAACGCTTCCGTTTCCGCTTCCATTTCCGCTTCCGCCCCCGTTTCCACCTTCGTCACCGACAATCTTCTGTCTGCTTCGAAATCCAATAACGCTGTTCCGAAAGTCGAGCAAACGGAACAACCTCTTGATTTCACAACTACCTCGAAAAAGCTGAAAAGCGGCACCAAGAGTACGCTGCCGTCCGTTCTTCAACACCATCTTCACCACCACCATCACCATCATCATCATCATCAACAACAGCAACAACAGCAACAACAGCAACAATTCACGACGATGACAACGACCACCACGACCGCTCGGTTATCTATCGAAGGATCCCTCGAGCCGGAAGAAAGATCCTTTCATCGCGCCAACAACGAATTCGTAACAGGAATTCGTTCGCCGTCCCCTCATCCACAGCAACAACCCATCAAGGACGAAGAAGGAATGTGGAGACCTTGGTAAAGTTTAAACACCATCATCGACAGATACACAGAACAATCGCGTACCTACTTTATACGCGAGTGTTTACGTGAAACGGTGCAAATGTGCATGTGTTTCATTGTTAAATACAATTCGATGTAATGCGTGAAAAAAATTGTACAAAAAACAAGTGTAAGCGTCGAGTACGACGTAGCCTTGCGTCACGACCACGACCACGACCACGACCACGACCACGACCACGACCACGACCACGACGATCAATATTTACCACTCCCAAGTAAATGGAACAATTCTTGTTCTTTTCCTAGCCGATCCCTCTCCAAAAACATTTAAACCAAAGTAAAACGAAAAACAATGAAAAAAGATGATGAGAAAAAGTTGAGAACAGCAAGTGTGCTGCACAATAGACGTAAGAAAACCAACCAAGGATGGAAATACAATGTGATACGCGGCAAAAAAACGCGGTTCTAAATAATTACGTACATGATCGGTATTGGGGTGTGGATCAGTTCCCTATATTTGCGGCATACAACGGTACAGATTGTTGCGAGGTGATTCTCTATTCGATGCTATCGTTCGTTCGATTCTTCGTGTGGAAAAAGTGCATCAACGAGAAAAGTGTTACGAAAGAAAAGTAAAGATTATCGAATGATATTGCCGATTATCCAAAATCTGTTAGAGATTGAAAAAAACGTTATCTGTTTGAAATGTTAAAAAATAACGATGTACGTATATGTATATGACAAAGATCTAGCACGTGTAGAATGCGAGCAAAGAGAAAGTTTCGCGCATAGTACTTTTATTCCGCCAACGTGTATATAGTCCCGATTGGAAATAATGCCGGAAATAGATTTATTTTGATGTTAACTAGGTGTATATACATACGAGATGGATGTAGAAAGACAGAGGGGAGAGAATCTAAGTGCGCTGCGTACGTTGTCGATGCAAATGCATCAGTAGGACATTTTTTTTTTCCTTTTCGTAAGCATAACAGTTCACGTTTTAGCTGAACCGTGATTTCTATGCAATTTACTTTTGCAGTTACAATGATGAGGCGCGAATTCATAACTTGATGTACTTACGATTAGATATATCGATCAATATAAAAACGCGCGCGGGTGTGTATCTCGGTATACAAAAACATTGACAAATTACTTCATTTTTCCTTTTCATCGATCTCGCTTTTCATTCCGTCGAATACATACCCATCAAAATGCGAGCCCAATGTACTGGAACAATGATAATAATTGTATCAAGTAATAGCATTTTTCTTTATTTGTCAAAATTATTATTATAGAACCCCCATTTCGATTAACATACCCATCTATAATCTATAATATTCGATCCTTTACATTCTTCGGATTCAATGAAACAGAAGAAGAACGGGAATTAGAAAGTAGTAATTGCTTTGGTGTTATTTAATAAGTACAGAAATTAAAGGGAAATTAAAAACATATGCCATCATAGTGGAAGATATGATTCTGCCTATTCAGCTATAAATCATATTCCGAAGTGCTGAATTTCCGAGATATAAGTTGACTTAAACTAAGGAATTGTTCAATGGATAACTGAAATGGATAGGAAGATTACTTTTACTCATCGGTAAAGTTTAACTTGTTCGACTTTTGCACCTGTTTTACAGTAGTTTAACCACCTGTTACGTTCAGATCTGCACCGAACCTTTTATCGGGCACCACCCTAACTCCTCATCGCGACCTACCGCTTCACCTGACCAATCCCAAGATTGCTTCTGTTTTTACCGCGTACTGTCATTCTACTTTTTTTTACTGTTAATTCCGATATGCCAGAGAATCGGAAAAGTAAACGGTAAGTGAAACTTGAAATTCATTAGAACAGAGAGGCAACTGTAATGCGATAGAGCTTTGTTTCCAACAGTTGATTCGCTACGATTTTCGATAGAATCTTGCATATCGATCATTCCTTTAATCGAAATATGTATTTAGAATTTGAATCCGTCGCATGTCGGTATCTTACCATCCCTTTACGCCCTACATGAAGGTAGTCGGAAGGGATAATAAAATATGATTATTTTTAAATTTTCTTCGTGTATTTAGTTCGTACATCGTTTCTGATCGATTGCGAGTCTATTTTTAACGTTTGTAACAAATTAGTTCTTTTGTAATTAGCAATTTTATTTCAATCCTGATATGAGCCGGAACTTTTTAGTCATTTTTAATAATAAACAGATTTTGTGATAACTGATAACTGCAATTGTTTGTAGTATAAAACAAACTTGTAAATAATTAAGAAATTAATCACTAACAAACAATGTAAATGATATATTTGTAAATCACAAACGATTTCCAATCAATTACAGTTATAAGTTATCACAAAATCTGTTTATTATAAAAAATTATGAAAAAGTTGCGGCTCACATCACGACTGAAATAAAATTGCTAATTCGAAAAAAAGTAATTTGTCATAAACGTTAAAAATAGATTCACAATCAATCACAAACGATCTAGATACGAAATACACCAACAAAAATTAAAAATAATGATATTGTATTATTTCTTCAGGCTAGCTTCTTCCTAGCATGACAGGATTATATCCTAGCATGACAGGGTTATATCCTAGCATGACAGGATTGTGTCCTAGCATGACAGGATTATGTACTAACATGGTAGGAAAAAATCCTAACATGCTGGGAACCCAAAAGAAACACTTATATTTCGACGAATTTAGAATATCGATGGCATTCCGATTTGAAAAAGTTGGAACAAACAGTTTTGGCCCATTTTATGCAAATGAATATGAAACAATTGTACGGTGTCTCCTTTTCCGATAGCAATATATGATGGTAATGCAAAACCGAACTTGAATGATTTTATACGTGAATGAAATGATATTTTCGATCAGGGATTATTTTACAATAATACTTATTTTAAAGTAGATGTAATATGCGTTACGTGCGATGCACCTGCAAGAGCATGTTGAAAAAATCTGAAGGGACATATAGGTCGCAATAGGTGTGAAAGATGTAGAGAAGCGGGTACATGTTATAAAAAAGGAATTATCTATGAAAACCATAATGCTAGTGCTCGGACACATTCTGATTTTGAAAAGTTCCGCGACATGAACCAGCATCAAAACGATAAAAGGATCGCTTTATTAAATCTATTTTCGCCCTTAGTAATCAGTGATGTACATGTTACATTAATTAGTATATTTGACCATCTCGTATCTTTTCACCTATGGCTTCTTCGTTGTAGCCATTCGTTACTTGCGTGTGCCCCTCTATACGCCGTGCAGTCTATGTTCAGTTAGGTGTCATGGCGTCTTCCCATGTTGTAGTTGACCTGTCGTTTACTTAATTCTATTTGTGCTTCGATATTTAAGTTGTCTATTCTTGTTGTTTACATTATAGATTTTTAATATTAGTGATTGCATTGTTTAACATTTATTGAACGGTCCGTCACCTTGTACTATGTACTAATTTTGTATTCATTTCAGGTGAAGTATATTTGGATTTTATTTGGTTGAACGATCACACTCCCGATGAGAGAAGAAATGTATCTCGCCCGTTCCATTATAAATAGCTATTTTCCTAAGGTAAGGTAATTAGTTTGTATACATGATTTTTTCCCTTTGCATGCTGTAGGCTTATTAAGCGCTCCTCCAGAAATGAGGCAGACTTCCTTGTACGTAACAGGTATGTGTTGTATTTTTGAATGGTTTTGATTTATTAATTTATTGTGTTTCGTTTGTAGCATGCTATCATCTAATATGGAGGACGGTATACTATTAACTGTAAATTTGCACCGGACCATGGGATAAATCATCTAGTTACGCTCCCCAAGGGTAAGCATGTTTACATTATTTTGTTTATTTGTATCATTTACTTGTACGCTTGTAAGTACCATCGTGTTTCAACCACCCTTTGTTGTTGCACAATTTGTTATTCGGTTCCTTTATCGGTTGTGGGTGGTGTTATTCATTGTTAAATTCTAATTATTTATAAATGTACATACAAGGATCGAATAATATATAAAATGATAGAAATAAATAATAATTGATATATTTATTATAAATGTATATACATATATATATATATTAATAAATAACTTGTAGAAAGCATGTATAGGGAAATATCATTGGTAATTTGTAGGATATGAATTGCTCCATTTATGTAAGTAATTAGTTAGTATTTTATTATTATTCATTTATTTATCAGTGATTATTATTGATTACTTTTTATTGTCGAACGTTAAGTACACATACACATATATACACTTGTTCTGTTGTAAAAGACTGTTATTGGTATAGGATTAATTGTAAAATTTTTTTTTTAGATGTTATTGAAAAGAGCATATCGCATTATACAAGAGCAAGGTGCAATTTTGTCCGATTCCGATTCTGCGAGTGAAAGGTGTAACTGGTAAGTACTTATTATTATTACGTTTGGTTATAATATATATATATAATATATAAGTGATTTAATTTGTTATTTTGTAGTGGCAAGAAGAAGAAGGCAAGCTGAAGATAAAAATAATGTATATAAAAAATGTTTCCAATGTATACAATAAAATGTAATGTGCTTTTCTATGCTTGATTAGAAAAAAGGATTTTCATTAACAGTTAAAATATAATGTTTGTAATAAAATTGTATGTGTTGAAAGGAATGATATCATGTTTGATACGATTTGAATACTTTACAAGCTTAGAAAGTAATTTTCAGAACAACTAATGTATATGAATTGTATATAAGTGTGAGGTCCAAATACGTGAGAGTTATGTTAACTGTTGGTTTATTTCTAGTCCGGTGAATACTAATAAAAATGTGTGAGGTAGAATAATTGTTTGAGATAGATTAGTAATGTAAAATAAATGTTTCTAAAATATAAAGCAAATATCGATAGGATATAAAATAGATATTTGAAAAATGTAAATTCAATATTGAAATAATATGAAATAGATATCTTGAATGTAAAGAAAGAAAAAATGGAAAATAAAATTGAAACGTTTGAAATTGCACACGCGTTGTCTGAGATGACACTGTTCTTTGTGCACTTTAAAACGTTTTAATTTTATTTGAACATCTGTTTATTTGCATTTGAAATATGTATTTAATATTATTAAAATGTTGAAGTATTCGTGTAATATTTTCGAAATATGTATTTAATATTATTAAAATGTTGAATTTATATTGTTGAAGTATTCGTGTAATATTTTCGAAATATGTATTTAATATTATTAAAATGTTGAATTTATATTGTTGAAGTATTCGTGTAATATTTTCGAAATATGTATTTAATATTATTAAAATGTTGAATTTATATTGTTGAAGTATTCGTGTAATATTTTCGAAATATCTATTTAATATTCTAGGAACACGCAGTTTATATGTCGTTTCCATTAATTGTACATCTGTTATTAAATGAAAAATGTATTTATTGAAATGGCAGGACATAACGTTAAGTTAGTAGTATTCCATGGTAACATAAGAAGCGGTTTTGTACATAGTTTTGTATGGCGAGTGAGTGGTCTAGATGGCTGAGCGCTGTGCTCGTAACGTGTCGATGCAGGGTTCGATTCCCGGAGAGGTGAAAAATTTTATATCTGGTTTTAACACGTTACGATGCTGGCACTTGGCTATGTAGCTCACGCACATAATC